>NC_135331.1:62414388-62729648 GCF_023851605.1 Tamandua tetradactyla | reverse complement strand
TACCTCCTCCACTCTCCTCTTCTATTGTGTGCAGATTTTCAATATGTTCCATACTGAACCTGGAAGAGTTGTTTGGTGGAGTAACCTGACCATATTGAACCAGAACAGGGAACAAGCAAGTTCAGCTACTCTTAGTGGTAGAGTCCCTTCCCTTGAGTTATATATATAACCTGTCTTTGGGCAGCATAGATTTGTCTCTCTTCTCTGAGGTAAAGTGGGGTGTGTAGAGCTGCCATCTGCTGAACCTAATCCCAACTGCTGGCCTCCGAGACAGACCTCGATGGGATCTCTTTCCCTGATCTCTTTGAACCCTTGTGTTGTATAAGTAATAAAGCAGGCATTTGCTGAAAATCTTTGCTGTGCCTGAGTATGTTTTTTTTGTTTGTTTTTGTTTTTGGTACAGACAGCACCAACTGCCAATTTTATTTGCAAATTTTGAAATATACCAATTCAAATTCATAAGTTACATTTTTGTCACAGTCTTGGCTAGATCTTGAACTAATGCAGAATTCAGCTGTGCTAGAGTGCTCCTGTTAGCGTGTTTACATGTGACATTCTTGTTCTTGATAGTTACATGTTTTGTAAGCCCACGATTCACCATGAATATTTTCTTGGCCAGGTGCTGCTTAGGAGAAAGAAGGGATTCTTCAGTGTAAGACAGTTAATGCTGTAGACTTGGTGTTCATTCACCATTATCAAGAATTTTCAGTGCTAGGCAAAGAGCTCCTGCTGCAATCTGAGAAGGAGAAAGTGTACTATATCATAGTCCAACATAATCAGTTTCATCAGGAATTTGGCCAAAGGAAGTTCAGGGGCAGAGGACTGGGTTCCCACAATGTATTATATAGCAACTCGCACCACAAAAGGAATAATCTGTTAGTAAGAAATCTTCCTATTAAAAATCAGATAGCTCTGAGGAGTTTAGAAGAAGATACGATACAGTTATTGATAATCTTCACAAGTCCCATTCAGTCTCATTTCATTCTTCTTAGAAGGAAGTGGAGGGTATGAATAGGGGAAGGTGAGAGTTGTATCATTCAAAACCTGGGATTAGGAAGACAGTGATGAAGGATACGTGACCTTCCAAATCTATGCGTACAGTGAGTCATCTCCAATTGAAGGAGTCATCTTTGCCCTTTTTCCTAATAAGAATATAAGCAGGTGATAGCAAAATTCCAGTGTGTTATCATGTAAAATTCACTTACTATCTTATTGCTAATTAACTTGACCTCCTTTTATTTCCCTAGTTTGACATCTTCCAGGGAACGAAAAAAGGAGGGTGTTAGGGAAGTCATAGACACATGATAAGTGTCCATTGCCCAGACCTCACCTACCCTCACTTCCTTCTCTGGGAAAGTCATGGTCACAAGCTAAGCAACCATCCTTGGCCTTCCTCTACCCCTACCTTCTTTTCTAATGTGTGCTGCTCCACAATCTGGGGGAGATGTTAAGTCTAATGAAAAGGCCAGGCCAGACCTTAGACCTGGAAACCCGGAACAAGCAGCCTCAGATACTAATCAAGACAGGACTTCTTAGTGACAGGGCCTCCTTCCCCATAAGTGAATAAAGACCAAACTAAAACAGATTTTTCTCTCTGGCATGAAGTGGGGTTTGTAGAGCTGTCAATTACTGACTCCACCCAGAGCAGTTTTTGGCCCTCTCAAGTGACCAGCCATGATGGGACTTCTTTCCCTGCTCTTTTGGACTCTTTGTGCTGTGACAAAGAAGTAATTTGCCCTTCTGTATTCTTTATGTTGTGCAAATAATAAAGAAGTCATTTGTTGTACTGTTTTGCCCTGAACCTCTGTTCTCAGGACATGCTGTTTGACAACTTGCTCTGCAGACTGGCTAATTACAAATGAAAATTCTCAAATATAAGAAATACTTTGATTGAGGTCACCTCTATGCTTCTCCAGTTCAGGTGATACCAGGGACACAGCTCAGACCAATTAAAAATGTAATCTCTAACAGTGAGGTTCAAGAATGGGATTCTTAGCATTTCCCCAGGTACTTATAATGTGCAATCAGAGTTTAGAAACACTGCTCTAAATGTTATACCTTACTTTCATAGCTTGGATTTTGAAAATAGTTAACAAAGGTGCATGGAGCTGGATACTAGTAAATGAAGGCGGCTCAGACTAGGATTTTGATGGAAATGGAATGTAATAGATGATAGGAAGACTTATTGAGGAGAAAAAATTTATGAGATCTGGAGACAGATTGACTTTAGCAGTTTTTCTCAAGATCTCTCATTTTGCACTGAAAAAGATATATTTCAGTATATCCAAAAGTCCACCGCTATTTACTATGGTTAGGATTCCATTGGCTTCTTAAAGTTATACAATTGTATAATCTCTGAGCAATGTAGAGAATAAAGTGTAAATGTTTTAAAATCATAGGTTAATTCTATGAAATATTATATACTAAAAAATTACAAACCGAAATAAATTGAATAGTGTGTTAGAAAAAATATGGTTTTATAAAACATATTCAATCACATAAGATATTTCTCTCCCTTATGAGCTAAACTAAACTATGGGACAAGGCCAGGGTATTCATTTAGTCCAGGGGATTTTTCTGTAAAGGGTCATATAGTAAATATTTTAGGCTTTACAGGTCACTTAAGGACGCATATCTTTTTGTTTAGCTTCTAGCTCACCTTGTTAGCAAGGAGCAGCAGTAGGGACTGTAACTCTTTCAGCAACTACAGGTGCCTTCTTTGGCTTCTCCAATTCTGGAATCAAGTGTGTTCTTAGCTCCATGACAAAGAGTGCCAGCTTTCCCTAAAGGTCACTTACATCACTGAAGTTGGTGATTTGGAGATGATGAGGGACTGTTGCAAGTCCTACACCCTCCTCAAACGTTCCAGTTTATCATTGCTCTCCCTACTCCACGTCCATTGTTGCTTCTCAACTTCCTGCCTTGTTGACTTCAGTAACCAACACCAGATGCAGAGAGGACAGCTTTACACAGACTGTTTCCTCACTCACACAATTGTTTAAAGTTAAAACTCCATAAGATACCCTTATACATCATCGGTAGTATTTCTGTTTCTTTAGTTGAAACATGACTGATGATCTAGTTTTTATTCTTCAACTTAAATATTCCTCTAGTGGGGATGGAAGTGGGACAACATTTTCCAGAATGTTCCCTCCTCCTCACTCCCCTACTTATAACTCTATGTCAGTACTTTGTTTATTTCAAAACACTCATAATTTATAATAATTGTGTTAATCTGTTTGCTTGCCTGTTTTCCTCACTACAATGTAGACTCCAAAAGGGCAGAAATTGTGTCTGTCTTCTTCATTACATTAGTCACCATGCCTGCCACATGCCTAGTACAGAGTGATTGTTCAGTAAATATTTGCCAGATAAATGAATAAATTAAAAATTGAATAAACTGATATGTTTTAGAAGAAGCTACATGAATAATGAATTCAAGGAGACACTGGTGGCTGGAGGATCAGGCGGGGGACTACTGAAATTGGTAAAGTCCTGAAATAAGGCAGAACCAAAAGTAAGGAGGAAAATAAAAGCAAATATGGAAAAAGAAGAAAATGGAGAATCATTTGGCCCTTTTATGTACAAGAAAATAGTAAAGAACAAATCAAGATGACAAATTTTTCATGGGTAGGCAGTAGGATGATGATGCTTCTTTAATTACTAAAAATGAAGAAGAGACTTAAGGGAGTAAGATATTAAATTTGAAATTTTCAATGCAGGTGGATATTTCTTTCTTAAGAAGAGTAAAGATTGGTGACACATTAATTTTAGAGGATATCAGATCAGAAAGATAATCTGAAGCTGTGGTAGTAGCTAAGATTAACCAAGTAGATTGTAGAAGTGAGTTAAGAAGAAGTACAAGGAATGCTTAAATATTGAGATATTTAAGGAAGATGAGTAAAAATATAAAGCTAGGATATTGAAAAGAACGGTCCATTCTTAGAGCATAAATTGAAGTTGTTTTAGATCAGCAAACTTCAGCAACATTAAAAACAAACAGGCCAACACCTTATTACTCTGAACCACCTGTCTCACAACCCTGCCAGCAACACCCTAAACACTTAACATCCTCTGTCTTCTTGCCTTTTCCCCTTCCCTTCTGCCCAATGTTCCTCATGATACTCCAAATTCCCTTTGATAAATGAAAACCTGAGTGGATAACTCTTTGTATTCTCCACAGCAATAGTTCTTACCTGGGAACAGCATTGCCCCAGGTGTATATTTGGCAACCGTTGGAGGCATTTTTTATTTCCACAGCTGAGTTGGGGTGCTATTGGCATCCAGTAGGTATGGGTCAGAATGCTGTTCAAAACCCTACCAGCAGGGCAGTGTGCTGGTGGCTCAGTGGCAGAATTCTCGCCTGCCATGCCGGAGACCCGGGTTCCATTCCCGGTGCCTGCCCGTGAACAAAAATCCTACAAGCACAGGACCACAGACTCCTCCACTCCCACACCAACAAAGAACTGTCCGTCTCAAAATGCCCACAGTAATGAGATTGAGAAATATTTTCTAGAGAGCTATTTCAGAATGGCATTTTTAGAACATTGCCCTATTTGTACAAGTTCCATGGAATAGTAATAGATTTGGTGCAGATGCATGCACTAGCAGGTACATACATACAAACAACTATGTGGTCACATTTGTTTGCTAAAAAAATTAGAGAGGTTTATTTACTTCAGTAGTCCTCAGAGTTGAATATATTAATGGGCACTTTTAAATTTCTGAAGTGGTATTCTACCTGCCTGTTTGAACTTAATGGACCTTTGCGCCAGTTTGAATCTATGGTAGACCCCAGAAAAGCCATGTCCTTTAATCCTCCTTCAATATTGCTGGGGGGTGGGGGGAGAATTTTGATTGTTCCCATGGAGATATGACCCATCCAATTATGGGTAATCACATAGCTTCCATGGAGTTGTGACTCCACCCATTAATCCTTTAAAAGACAAAACATTTTGGAGACAGTCCCTTTTGTGGAGCCACAAGAAAGCCAGCAGACACTGTCATGTTCGCCATCTGCCCTTCCAGCTGAGAGAGAAACATTGAATGTCATCGGACTTCTTGAACGAAGGTATCTTTCCCTGGATGCCCTAAGTGGGACATTTCTATAGACTTGTTTTAATTGGGACATTTTCTCAGCCTTAGAACTGTAAACTAGCAACTTATTAAATTCCCCTTTTTAAAAGCCATTCTGTTACTGGTATATTGCATTCTGGCAGCTAGCAAGCTAAAACAACCTTAGAGCCAAATACTGATGAAATATGTTAAGGAATTAATGTTTCCCATGAAAACTTTGGGAAACACAATTTTGGAGTATAAGAATGGCCCCTTAGACTATACGGGGCACAATGATTTGAATATTGCCTTCTAAAAGCTTTACTGAGTGATGCACTTAGAGACCTGTCATCTAGTTCCTCTTTGGAATCATTAATTAATCAAGGACTAAGAAGTAGTTAGTTTGAATAGGGCTTTCACTGGCACACATAGTCATTATCAAGATTTTAACCTTAGCAAATAAATACATGTAACTTTAATATTGCAGTAACAAAATCCAAAACACAATATATATGCTATAAATTTTTGCAGTAAATTAAAATGAGAATTATACGACATAAAGAGCTTAACTAGACTGAATAATTCAGGGCAGCATAGTAATTATTAAATGAAATATTAAGTATTAAACTAATATATTTAAAAGCAAAAACTTTAAAGAGATATTAAAAACTAAATTAAATCTATGTAAAACAAATAATACACTTAATAATTAAGTACATCTTATTTATTAGGCATCTCCATAAACATGTAAAATTTAATTACTGGGAAAAATAACTGATCCAATTTCAACACTCTTTACATTTACTCTGATATCAGTGGGGAAACAGAAATATATTCATTTGCATTTTCACATTTTGATTGCAGCACCACATTATCGACACTTCTTTTTGAAAACACATAATATAATCTTATTTGTCAAATGATACTTTCTCCCAGGCTTTATTTCTAGTTGGAGAAATAGTGTTAAACCATCATCTGGCAAGCGTATCAATACATATAATCTTATCAAATTTAGATTATTCTGAGGATAGTATGGCATAGATTTTAAAAGAAAGAAAATGAAAATAATCCAGAGAGTATAGAAGTGAGTGATGATAACACTAAATGGTCTGGAAAATATGATATATAAAGAGGGTTTTAAAAGATGCTTGACTTATAGAAAAGAATCCTGTGGAATAAGTTACTGAACATTCTATTTAAACCCATCACAAAACATAAAAATGTGCTTAAATTGTATCAAGTAAAGATTAAACATAAATATAAACCATGCTTCTATAGCATCTTAAGGGTAAGAGCCTAAACCCCTATGCATATTGAATTATATCGAGTGCTGCTTGGGATAAAAATAAAAGATGCTATTTTTTAAAAACATTTTTTATTTTGAAATAAAACATATATACAAAAAAGCAAAAAATTTCAAAGTACATTTTAACAACTAGACAACTAGTAATAGAGTTTCAAAGTATGATACAGGTTACAATTCCACAATCTCAGGTATTTCCTTCCATTGCTCTAAGATACTGGAAGCTAAAAAGAAATATCAATATAATGATTCAGTAGTCATACTCATTTGTTAAATCCTATCTCCTTTTTTTTTTGTAACATGGGCAGGCACCGGAAATCAAACCCGGATCCTCTGGCATGGCCGGCAAGCATTCTTGCCTGCTGAGCCACCGAGGCCTACCCAAATCCTAGCTTCTTTGTTACAACTCCTCCTTCTCCTTCTCCCAGTCTTTAGGGATATTTGGACAATGGCTATTCTAGCTTCTTTGTGTTGAAAAAGGGTGTCAACATTATGGGGTAAGGGGATGCAACTGGTTGATGCTCTTGGAGAGACTGGTACCTCTGAGTTTCAGGGCTTATCTGGCCTAGGAGCCCTCTGATGGTTTTAAGTTTCTGAAAACTAAACTTAGTGCATGAACCTTTTAAGGAATCTCGGATAGAGTCCTGGTATTCTTTAAGGTTTGCAGGAATACTGTTGGTTGAGGCTAGTATAACATGGCAATTAATAATATCTAGCTGAAGCTTGCATTAGAGAAACCTCCTGAATAGTCTCTTGACTTTATTTGAAATCTCTTAGCCATGGATACTTTATGTTGGTACACTTCTTTCCCCCCTTTTGGTTAAGTAGACATTGTCAATCCTATGGTGCCAGGGTCAGGTTTATCCCTGGGAATCATGTCCTACAAATTAGACTTGTAGATGTCATGTCCCATGTAGAGGGTGGGGAGGGTAGTGATTTTACTTGCAAAGTTGGGCTTTATTTATGTTTATCTCTATAACTACCCTCTATAAGTTTAATAAATGTATATTGTAAGAGGTGATTAAATGAAAAATACCTGCAACAAAAGCTGTCTAAGAGTTTGTCAAAAGACATTCCAAGGATGGAGGTGGATGTTTGTGTACATAAGAATAGAGTATTATCCATAAATAAATTACCATAGTACAGTTTCAGGATGTTAGTATTTTAGGCTGTAAACAATATTATACAAAGGAGAACATCATCTATATGAAGAACTAAAATTAATGAAAATAAGAAGACTGGACCATAAACTCCTAATGCCAGCATATGACCATGACACAGTATCTTTCACATATGCAGGAATTTTCATGTTGGCCTGATTTACACATTTTCCCAATAATTAGGGCTATGTCCAGACCAAAATTATATTGTTTATTTGGTAAGGATAAAATTACAATTCATTTAATTAATGCATTAGGCACATAGGCTAGTTTATACTGTGGTGATGCATTAAACCCTAAAATCTCAATGGCTTTACATCACAAGGGTTAGTTTCTCTGGGGGAATGGAGAGATATGTTCTTCAATATTTGGCTGAAAGTAACAGTCCTCACTCTGTCACTGCCCATTGGCCAGAATAATCATGTGACGTTTCCCAATGCAAGAAGGCCAGAAAATGCAGAAATGCATACTGCAAATGCAAATGCATACAAATTATGCACTATTTGGTGACTTACAGTTGAAGCTACCCTTGCGAGATGGGTTGATTGTTTAATGGCATCAGTTACGAGAGGCTGCAGCAACCATCTCAATGGCTGTATGGAATTTGCCAATGATCCAAACAGCTTAAGGAGGAAGACTAATTCTATCTTGCTAAAGAACTCTGCAATGACTGACCATAATTTAGTCTGAAATTTTCGTTTTTCTGATTCCATATCTTATCACCAGTTTTCAACTGAGGCATTCCGTTTAATATGTTTACATTTAAAAACAATTTACATTAAAGTCAATTGACTTGGATAGCCATTCTTTTTCTTTAAAGTGATGTATCATGGCTCTAGTTTTATTCATTATATTTCGATTTTATATTTGAACTGAATGGAGGAGTGAGGTGTGAGTGCAGACAAGTAAATAATGAATTATACATCCATTAAATGTTTTAACCAAGTGTTCAGCTGATTAATTACTCTTTAGAGAAGTACTATGAAAGAAAATACAGAGCTTAGTATGTAATATTTTTTGCAATTCATATTGTCCTCAATAATTGAGTCATTTTGATCAAAGTGATAAATTCAATGTTAAAAAAAAAATGCAACTGTTATACCTAAAAGCACCTTAGTAAACTGAATTGGTTGTTTAAGTGCTTTTAAGATCCCATAAGTCTGATATTTTCTAAATAATGACATATTTTATTATAGGAATACTGATACAATTTTTAAAAATGCTATTTATAATAGAAAATAGAATTAACCCAAATATCCATCAGGGGAGATGTGTTTAAAGAATATGATGGCTTATCCACAGGGCAGAATATAATATAGTAGTTGGAGAAATAATGGTTTTATCTATATGAGCTGTTCAAAGCTCATAGATAAATAAGAAAAAGAGGAAGTTTGACATATATGTATGGCATGATCCATTTTTTATTGGAAGATTAAAGAAATTAATGCATAACATGTGCTAATGGATGCATAGGAAAAAATTTCTGGTGAAATATTCACCAAACTCTGTCAGTATCTACTGAATATAATTTATTAACATATTCTTAATATTTAAATGTTAAATGAGGAATATATTTTTGTAATCAAAAATCAATAAAGCTATATTTAAACAGACACATGAAACATTTGTCTAGAGAGAAATTAAGTAAAATGATAGTAAGTATATTATTTCTGATGTGCAAAATCTTGAGTAATATCTTATAATGCCTAAAGTCAGATCACCCCATGGAACTTGATAAAATAACATACTACCATGTCCCATGAATATATTTTACATCTCATGCATTAGTAATCTGTATTTCAAAATGAATTACATCAAAACTTATTTAAATAGGGCTGCACAATGGTGACTCAGTGGCAGAATTCTCCCCTACCATGCTAGAGACCCAGGTTCGATTCCCAGAGTCTGCCCATGCCAAAAACCAAAAGTAAAACTTGCTTAAACAACAAATATTTATATAACAATTTCTGTGGGTCAGGCATCAGGGAGTAGTGTGGCTGGGTGCCCCTGGCTCAAGGTGTCACATGAAGTTGCACATAAACTATGGGCTGATACTGTATTCTCATTTGAAGGTTTGCTTGGGAAAGGATCTGCTTCCAGCTTACGCAGGTGATTGTTTATCGGTAGACTCGGTGCCTTGCTGCCTCAGCTTCTCTATAGGCTTTCATAGGGGTACTCACACAATGGCAGCTGGCTTTCTCCAGCTACAGAGAGACAGAGGCCACATCACTTTATAATTTGACCTTGGGGAGGTATATCATCATTTCTGCTTTATACTATTGGTAACAATGTACTGCATATTGTATGACATTATTGTATTGAGTTACACAATGAGTTAAACAAGTAGAGTGAGGGAGAGTCCTACACAAGGGAGTAAATAATCAGAGGCAGGGATTATTGAGTGCCATTTTCCAGGCTACCCACCACATCTCCCTTCTGCAGCTTTATTTTCTCCATAATGCTTAGCATCTTATTATAATCTGACCATATACTGGTTTATTTGTGTACTTCTCCCTCTAATGGAATATGGATGTCATGAGGGCAAAAGTTTTAATTCTTTTGTTTTTCATTAATATATAGAGGAGTACCTAATACTGTAATAGCAGTAAGTGCTCAACAAATATTTGTTGAATGATTGAATGAATGAAAAATAAATTCATGTATAACAGATTTGTTTTTGAGCTGGTAGTAGCAGGAATTCAACATATTTAATTTGAATTCATGATTTCATCATTCTATTTAATTACTTTCTGCTTCATCTAAAGCATTTATTTTAGTATATATTTGCATCTCTAGCCTAGTCAGTTAGTTTGGAAGTCTTTATTCATTCTTTTGGAGGAATTGAAAAGGAAAAATGAAGAAATCTATACAAATCATGTATACATGGATAATATATATCTTACTGAAAAGATTTAAATAGATTATTTTTTGAAAAGATAAACCACACATACATATGTACATATATAGCATTTAATCTTTATAAAAATATTTTGAAAAAAGTCCATAATCTATTTGTAGCTCCTGTTCAAAAGCAATTTGACAGGGTAGAAAAAAAACACGTTTGTATTTATTGGACCAGGCATTTTCAGCCAAAGAGCAATTATGCTTCTTAATATCACTAAGCACAGTATAATGCTGAAAATAAATATTGGTGAAAATTGTAATTTAAATTACGGTGAAAAAATCTGAAAAGTCAGCATTATTAAAAAGTGCTGAAAACTCAAAATCTAAAGTAGGTGAGTAAACACCCAGCTTAGAGAAAGAGTAGAATAATGGGCTAAAAAAAGATGGTCCTGAATACTAAGAATTTAATTTTTCAAAGAATAGACTCTGAAATTATTCCCAACATTTCTAAAGAAGTGAAAATAAAGTGGTATCTATTGGGAGGAACATGAACATATCCAGACCTAATAAAGAGTGGATATGCTCCAATAGAATAGAATGGCCTTGTCCATTTGGTCTGTTTGGTCACTTTCCATGCTGTTTTGCTTCTTGAATATTTAGAGCATCACCTCTGACTTTATCTATTAGTTTACATTTAATTGGGGGGAGGTTAATTTGAGCAATTTCTGCTTCTTTCTTACATATTTGATCAAACATATTCTTGCATTTTGATCATTCTTTACTATTAAAGACAGAACAAATATCACTACTTCTCCTTACATTTGGAGGATTTATTTTTGATATGTACTGCTATGAAGGAAATCAACAATCTCTACTAAAACTTTAAGTCTTTGGTATAACATATGTTATGTATATATGATAATCAAGATTCTTCTTTCTTTCAAATACCTCACAGTCTCACTTAAGTCCAGTTAAGGTCAACTTTCAATAAGTATTTGTTGAGTGCAGGGATAATACAGCTTCCTGGCTCTGATTGTCTCATTCTATTTTACTTGTTCTTTACATGTCTCAGGTCAGTTCTATGATCACTGTTATCATACTCATTGTGGTACATACGTTTTTTGCTTAAAATTTTCTTTTAATTTTCTCTGGGCATTCAAGTTTCATGCAAATATCCACTCCAATGCCTCACATTGTTGTGTTTACTTCATTTTAGCCTTTCTACTGAGGTAGGATCCCAGTCTTTTTCTCACATATATGCAGCTCTGGAATGTCATGCACTCACTCAAAAAACAAAAATCATTAAGCATCAACTATTAATGTGGAAGCAGGCCTGAGCTTTTACCATGGGGCATAACAATGAATGGAATGCAATTCTTACACCTTAGAGATCACTGAATCTTTGTGGAAGGAGAGTTTAGTGAAGTCACTATTATGAAGTTTAAGTTCTATAGGTATTTTGGGAGAACAGGGGAGTACTTACCTGTGTCGGGTAATATCAGAGAAGGCTTCTGGAGAAGATGTAATAAGCTCTTTTAAAAGAAGAGTAAGAAATTTCTAGATAGGAAAGAGATTAGAAGTAGGAAAATCATTTAGAGTAGTAGTTCTATTAAGGAACATCATTAAACTAATTGAATTAACGGACCTGTGAATCCTCATGACAGGGTCCCACAGCAGGCTAAATGATGGCAAAAGGAGGCTGATTTCTAGCGTGGTGTGTGCTTTTCTCCTTCCACCAGTTACATTGTATGCTTATCACATACTGCATTTATTCATTTATTGTTATGCCAGTTAAATTTTTATTAAAATATTCTAATTAATTAAATGTTATATAAGCAATGACTTAGAACTAAATAAAAGCTGTTTATATGAAAATGTACTTGAATGTTTTAGAAAGCATTGATTAAGGTTAGTCTCTAAATGCATTGCTGTCAATTTAAGTATAAATGAATAACTTTCAAATATATGAAGAAAAAAATTTAAGATTTTAGAAAAATCATTCCTTGCTAGCAGAATTTTGCCAATTAACTGACCTACTAGGTACCTTTTATCTTTTCCAATAAAACATTTCTATAAATCAGAAAAATATCAAAATTATGGTCCAAAAATGTATTTTTTTAGAAAAAAAATAAGCAATGATATTTTCCTATAATGTTGTTTTCTTAAGAATTAATTTATCATGTCAATGAAGCACAAAACCATGTTCAAAATTAAGTTGGAGGTATGGAGGTGGGCCATGGTAGCTTAGCTTGCAGAGCTCTTGCCTGCCATGCTGGAGACCTGGGTTTAATTTCCAGTGCCTGCCCATGAAAAAAAACCAAAACGAAAAATGAAGTTGGAGGTAAATATGGTAAATATTTATTTCCTTAAAGGAAAAAAGAAGATGTTATGGTTAAGTTCATGTGTCAACTTGACTACATTACTGTGTCCAATTATTTGGTCGAGCCAACACTGGCTCGATTGTTATTGTGAGGGAATTTTGTGGCTTTAAATCATAAGTCAGTTGGTTGCATCTCTGACTGATCATACCTATAATCCACAAAGTAGATTGCCTCCAGCCATGAGAGAAGACTCATCCAATCAGTTGAAGGTCTTATAGGGAGAACAGATGATTTCAGCAGTCAGAAAGAATAATTTCTATTCCTACTTCAGTCAGCCAGCTTCTTCTGGGGAATTCATCACAACCTTCATCAGAGTTCCCTACTTGTGGCCTTCCTTATGGAATTCAAATTTGCCAATCCCCATGGTTGCAAGAGCCATTTTCTAAAATACATTCCTTAATATTTATGTATCTGGTTGATTCTCTTTCTCTGGTGAACCCTAACACAGAGGAATACCTAGAGAAAAGTTCTACTGTTTGTCACAAGAAGAGCCACCAGCAACCTCTGTATCAGCCACAAAAGTTACACACAAATATAAGAGTAATCATATTTTGTCTTTGTGTACAAAAAAAAGATGTTTCCTACTATTTGTTGTTAGAAGAGAACTTATTGTTTAATTCAATAAACATGCTACTGAATTCCTATTTAAATGTCAAACATTGTGCAGGCAACACAGGGTACTTTTCTTGTTTATGAAAAGTACCTAATTTCTGGAAGTTTACTATCTGGTGGAAGGGTATGACAAGTAAAAAGAAAAATGTGAGTCAGTCTTATAAATAAGAACTAGTGCATTAATTTCCTCTTGTTGCCATAACAAATTATCCTAAAAGAAAAACCTGAAAACAAAGAGGAAAAATTAGTGAGAAAACCGTGGGTTATAGTTTTCAAAAGGTATTTGAACAAATTTAATTTTAGGTAGAATAAAGGACTTTTTTACCACTGATATCAATCACACCATTAATCATTAAGGGCTTTCTTTTTTGCAAATTTCTGGATATATGATCATTTATAGAGACATAGCCATATCTATACATTAAGTCTAATATGAATATAAATATGACACCATCGTTCTTCTTGTGGAACTTATAGTTCTTTAGTTGATGAATCAGGCATTAAGCGAATGATTACAAGCATGCAACATTATAGCATTACAACTTCCTTGTGAAGTAAGTCAAATAAGCCATAAGAGTAGAGCAATGTCTTAAAGGTTTCCCTGAGGAAATTTAACTGTGATATATAGGAAACAAACATAAAGGAGGGGAAGGTGCATTTGCATTTCAGAAGAGGAAAGGATAAGTAAGAGACCTAGTGGTGGAGATCGAGTTTGGGTTTAAGTGATTGAAAGGCCAGTATAGATAATAATAGTGATGTAAGCTCATACATGTTTTCATTAAAGCTTTTACTTAAAAATTGAAGGATTCTAAGTAAGTTTCTTGACCTGATTAGACTTGCCTAGTGTAAATACTGCCTTGGGAGAGACAGGCAAAAGTAGATGAAGAGAGACAAGTTAATAGCTGGGTAGAACAAACAGGAAATAATAGCACCTTGTTTAGGGAAAAGAATGGACTTAGAAATTTTTCAGTGGTAAGAACACAAATTTGCTGATGGATATAGAAATTGAGATAATATGAAGTATAAGCAATGATTTTTTAATACTCTAGCTTGAGAAAGGTGTTATATGTTAATACTATTCACAGTTAAGTACTACTTAAAGAGAACCAGGTTTGATAGAAGAAGATAAGATTTTCAATGTAATGAGATCAAAATCTATTTTCTCTGAATTAAGAAGATGGAGTTGGGAGTGTACTTGAGTAAAAGGCAAAAGGAGATCACTAATGGCTTAGAATAGAGATCTTGAGGTGCCCATTCTCCCCATATCCAGCAGGGTTTTACTAGGATGAGCTGAAGGATGGTAGGAAGCATTTCATATTCAATTGTACTTGGAATTCTTGGATTTATGAAACAAGAAATATTGAGATAGAGAGTGTATTAGTGAAGGTTCTCTAGAGAAACAGAATCATTAGCAGATATCCATACATATAAATTTTATAGAAGTGTTTCATGTAACCATGGGAATGCAGAGTCCAAGGTCACAAGCTGGCAATTCTGAATATATAAGGTCCTCAACAAACTCTCAGGAGAGGCTGGCTAGACAACCATGGGGATGGAAGGGTACAAAATCTGTAGGGCAGGCTGTAAGGCTGGGGATGCCAATGAAGGGTCTAGATGAACTCCACAGAAGAGGCTCACCAGCTGAAGCAGGAAGAGTTACTGTCTCTTTTGAATCCTCCTTAAAAGCTTTCTGATAATTAGATTAAGCATCACTCATTGCAGAAGACACTCCCCTTAGCTGATTACAAACACAATCAGCTATAGATATAGCCAACATAATCATGATTTAAGTCCATGAAATGTCTTCATAGCAACAGACAGACCAATGCTTGCCAGACCAGATGACTGCATACCACCAGCTGGCCAAGTTGACACATGAACCTGACCATGACACTCCACCCCTTGTCAACTTGGCCACTATGCACATCACCTTAAACCATAAAAAGTCTCTAAATATGAAACAATGACAGACACATTTTTTTCCTCGCCTAATAATACTCAGACTGTCCCACGTACAACAGGAAATGCATTAACTCACCACAGAAAGGGTGCAAGTCCTTGGGTAGTATTCACTCTTAAACTTGATATCTTGCAATGCAAATACTATAACATGAACAAAACAGCATTACAGTCCTCATTTCTATAACTGATCACATGGTCATAGTTCATATTTATCACTACCTTTTTCCACTACCCATTCCACATTCTCTTTACCTTCAGCAAACACTTCAACTGGCCAGGGTTTTTTGCCTGGTGGGGTGATCCAAACCTTCATTCCTGAAGTCTGAGAGCCATTGGTAGTCCTGCTGGGATTGTGTTATTGCAGTTTTCCATTCATTTTAATCACAGGGTATGGTAGTACTAAAAGATGCCCTAGGGGACCTCCTATATTCCAGGAAAACTCTTCTTTACCTCCATTGTGTAGTTGCAGTCCTATTTCCCCCTGATAGTCAGGGTCAATCACCCCAGCCAGTAATGTAATCCCCTTCTTGTCTTGTTGATCCAGGGGCATGAGTGGCCCAAAGTGATCAGGTGAAACTCTTATACTCCAGTTCAATGGAATTGTTGTTTCTCTTGGTGTAAGCCTTCCCCCTTCTGTAACCAAAACCTGTAAACCAGCAGACCTCAAGGTTGCAGGGACAAAAAGCAAAAATTTCCCTAGTGGATCACTAGGGGTAATAGTGAGCGGTACCACTCCCATTTCCTCCCCTTAGTTCCTGGACCCATGGATCCTGGTTGTGGGAGAAACAGTACCACACAGTGGACACTGATTCCGAGCATCCATAGCCTCCTGGAGAACACCACTCCAGCCCTTCAAGGAATTGCCACCTAGTTGACACCATAGTTGAGTTTTCATAAGGCCATTCCATTGTTCTATTGATCCAGCTGCTTCTGGATGATGGTGAACATGATAAGACCATAGAATTCCATGAGCATGTGCTCATTCCTGCCCTTCATTTGCTGTGAAGTGTGTTTCTTGATCAGAAGCAATGTTGTTGGAATACCAGTATGATGGATAAAGCATTCTGTAAGTGCACAGATGGCAGTTTTGGCAGAAGCATTGCATGCAAGGAAAGCAAACCCATATGCAAAGTATGTATCGATTCCAGTTAGAACAAATTGCTGCCCCTTCTATGATGGGAGGGGTCCAATATAATCAACTTGCCACCTTGTAGCCAGTTAATTACCTCAGGGAATGGTGCCATATTAGGGACTAAGTATGGGTCTCTGCTGCTAGGAGATTGGGCACTCAGCAGTGGTTGTAGCCAGGTCAGCCTTGGTGAATGGAAGTCCATGTTGTTTAGCCCATGCATAACCTCTATCCCTACCACATGACCACTTTTTGTCCATGAGCCCATTGGGCAATGACTGGCATTTATTCAATATATATAACTATTATTAATGGGCATGGCATTTGAATTTAGGCTTCTATCTGGTTTTGATATTTGACTTAATTTTCATTAGATTTGCAGCTATCTCCAATGGAAGTTATGTGTAATTTATGCAAGAGAAAAATTATTTCACTTTATTAAAGATTTTCCAATAGTATTCAGATATCATCAGATATTTCTAATGGAAATAAAATGATCTGTGTTGGAAATACATGCATGAGATATACATCCATAGATTTCATAGTAAGTGCAGCAGAAATTAGGGAAGATGCAAATGATATTTTTAAAAGTACACTTGTGACAGATCAAATCCCTGAAGACTAGAAAGTGGTTGTCATAACACACTTATTCAGAAAGTCATTAAGTGCTGACAAGTACATGAACAGAAAATTGGCTAGCTTAACATAAATTATGGAATAAACCATATTAGAAAGCCAAGTATGGAAAATAAATGCTTATACAGAAATGCCACATGGGAAGTGAAAAATAAAATTGCTTCAGTAACGTTTTGGTTATCATTTCAAGATACTACTTTGAGTCAAACTTAGAAAGTATACTGATATTGATTCATTAGATATCCCTTAAAACCATGCATTTTTAGTTGTCAACACTGCAAATGTGGTAATTGCTCAACACAAGGAAGCATGCACAGAATCAGTAGTTATCTTCAAATTAAATATATTAGCATGACTTTTTGCTTGATATCATCATAATACATTTGGCCATTCAGTTATGGTATAGGAAAATGCTAGAAGTATAGGCTGTATAACCAACCACCCCCCAAACCTAATGGTTTAAAACAGAAATCATATTATCATGCATCTATGCATTCTCTGAAAGTCAACTGATAGAGGTTATGCTCAACTGGGTGGCTCTGCTTTAAGCTTTAAGCTTGGTTGTCTTAGCTAGGATAGCTCTCCTTCTTAAGGTGAAGACTGGAGGACGAGGACTCAGAAAAGAAACCTAGGAGATTTCTTAAGGCTTAAACTCAGAAATGGATACTTCCACTTGCATTCTATGCATCACACTTGTATCACATGGTGTGCTGGTTTGAAAGGATGTATATACTCTAGAAAAACCATGTTTTAGTCCTAATCCCATTTTGTAAAGACAGCTGTTTCTTCTTATCTCTATTCAGTACTATATGTTTGAAACTTTAATTAGATCATGTCCCTGGAGATTTGATTCAATCAAAAATGGTTGTTAAGTTGGATTGGGTGGAGACACGTCTCCACCTAGATGGGTCTTGATTACTTTACTGGAATCCCATAAAAGGGGAAACATTTTGGAGAAAGCTAGAGATTCAGAAAGAGTAGAAACAAGCAACATAGCTATGAGAAGCAGAGAGTCCATCAACCAGCAACCTTTGGAGATAAAGAAGGAAAACGTCTTCTAGGGAGCATCATGAAATAGGAAGTCAGGAGAGAAAACTAGCAGATGATGCCATGTTCACTATGTGTCATTCCAGCCAAGAGAGAAACCCTGACTGTGTTTCCTATATGCCTTTTCACTTGACAGAGAAACCCTGAACTTCATCGGCCTTCTTGAACCAAGGTATCTTTACCTGGATGCCTTAGATTGGACATTTCTATAGACTTGCTTTAATTGGGATATTCCAACAGCATAAATCTGTTAACTTGCAACTTATTAAATTGTTCTTTTGAAACACCGTTGTTTCTGGTATATTGCATTCTGGCAGCTAGCAAACTAGAGAACATGGCCAAGTCTAAAATGAAGGGGCAGAGAATGACACTCATGGCAAGGGTGAAATTTGGGGGTTATTATTCATTATATAATAATAGAGCCAAAATTTGAACCCAAGGACTTTTGTGAGTTTTGAGATAATGTCTTCCTTAGTTTCTTTGCTAATCAAGATACTAATCACCTACAGAGTACAGAATGGATTTCTTTACATAGAATTTAAGTATCAGACATACATTTTAGGAAATTGCACTGTAAATTGCCATTTATGTCCAGAATTTAGAAGTCACTCTTAAAACTGCACTGATAGAGAATATTAAAGCAATGTAAAGATCAGACTTTTTAAAATTATACTTCACATTCTCAAAAAGAGGAAATACATTACATGCAGAAACAACGATTAGGATATCACAGAATATGGAACACTTGGAAAGCAAGAAAGAAATCTTTGGAATTTCAAATATTATGGTATAAATATACTTGTATTGAACATATGTTGAATAAATTCAGGGAAAGGCTTGGAAAATAATGTGAGTAAAATGTCTGAAAAGCAGAACAAAAGAAGGTAAGTACATGGAAAATAAGAAGTTAACAGAATTAAAGCATTGACCCAGGGAGCACAAAATACAACCATTCTGATTTTCAGAAGGAAAGAGCATAGAAAGCGGAAGAGAGGTTAGTGAATAATGTTAAAACAGTTCCTGCCCACCCCCCTCAAATTCTCAGATACCAAGGATGGGAATTCTACCAAACTTTTTAAGATAAGAACATTCCAATGCTATTTAAAATGTTCCAGAGTATAGAAAAAGAAAGAAAACTTCTAAAATATTTTTAGGAAGAAAGCACCTATACCCATCCCTGATCTCTCTCTCTCTTTTTTTTTTTTTTAGCTTGGACAGGCACTGGGACTCAAACCCGGGTCTCTGGCATGGCAGGTGAGAACTCTACCACTGCACCACCATCACCGGCCCCATCCATGATCTTTTAAATACAAAAGAAAAAAGAAAAAAATACATTAATTTAGAGAAGGTACAATGATTATGAGTTAATTAGGCTAAAGTTAGTGTGGAGGAACAAGAAGTAAAAAGACCCCGAGGTGAAAAAGGATCATGTTTTATACTGGGCACTTAAAATACTTACAGTGTTAATGTAGCAAAGACAATAAAGGTGAATATGTGAAAACAGATTGGAAAAGTAGAAGAGGAGTAGAGACTGCAAGCTTTTGTGGGCCTGTGGAGGAGATCATCATTAATTTACGTGCAGTAGGATGGCATTGGGAGGTTTTAAATAAAAGAATGAGTTGATCAGAAGTGTTCATTTGTAAAATATGTTCAATTATGGTAATTTCAAAAATTTTCCAATATTAAGGAATTCTCTTGGTGTCACAGAGAAAACATGTATTTGCTCATGATAATGAATATTTACTCCTGGATGATGACATTTAAGTTACACCTAGATAAAACAGGTGATAATCTACAGGATATAATTTCACAGACAAATAGAAACTACTTGCTCAAAGTAAATCACTTCAATTTGTTAATCAATATCTGTTAATGAATCTAACTAGAGTCACATATTACTGTTATTTATTATTCCAGCATTTCACCGTGAAGTCTTAGAAGAGGCAACACACTGTTTCAAATCTACATTGAAGAGCAAAGGACTGTAAAAATCATTTTGGGGGTTGGGTTGTTTTTCAATTAGTTTGGCAAACTATTCATTTATTTGAGAAGTTGTGAGTTTATAGAGCAATCATGAATAAAATACAGGATTCCCATACACCATCTCACCATCAACCCCATGAATTTGAATGGAACATTTGCTACAATTGATGATAGCACATTTTTCTAATTGAACTATTAACTAAAGCCTGTTTTTTTTTTCACTCATTGTGTGGTATAGCTCCATGTTTTCTTTTTCTTAACATGTTATCATATATAAAATCTAACATTTTCCCTTTCAATTCTATTTAGATATATATTTCAGTGCTATAATTTGTATTCAGAATGTTGTGCTACCTTCACCAACATCCATTACTAAAACATTTTCATCATTCCAAATATGAACCTTGTACATTTTAAATCTTAACTTCCCATTCCCTATCACCACTGTGTCCCCTGGAAATCTGTATTCTAGATTCTCCTCTATGAACTTGCTTGTTGTAATTGTTTCATATCAGTGAGATCACATAATATTTGTCTTTTCATGTCTGGCTTATTTCACTCAACATAACATCTTCCGGGGTTGCCCGTATTGTCACATGCATCAGGACTTCATTCCTTCTTTTGGCTGGGTAATATTCCATCATGTGTGTGTATATACTACATTTGGCTAATCCATTCATCAGTTAATGTACACTTGGGTTGCTTCCGTCTTTTGGCAATTGTGATTAATGACACTATGAACACTGGTGTGCAAATGCTTGATCCCTGCTTTCAATTCTTTGGGGTATATGTCTAGTTCTGGAATTGTCAGGTCATGTGGTAGTTCTAAACTTAGCGTTCTTAGGACCCATCAAGCTGTCTTCCACAGTGGTTATATCACCTTAAATTGGCACCAGCAAAGAATAAGTGTTCCTATTTCTCTGCATCCTCTCTAACACCTGTTATTTTCAATTTTTTAAGATAGTAACAGCCATTCTAATGAGAGGTTAATGGTACCTCCTTGTGATTTTTATTTCAAACCATTCTTTTAAATCCTGGTTTTTGCTTACTTTGCTGGGCTCAGGCTCATCTTCTGCTCCTTTACCCCAGGTACCCCATGCTCTCCACCTTCAAAAATATTACTTTTTCTTTCACTGAAATTCACATGCCAATTGCTCTGTCTACACTATGAGAAATTATGCTTTTTTCATCTTATGATCACTTATAAAATAAACATCTAGCATATTTTTTGTCAGAATGCATGCTTGATACCAGGGACAAAAAGATATTATCAGACAGTTTTCATTGTGATTGCAGTAGTGCTGGTCTATAGGAAGCACTAAATATATATTTCCTGACTGGTCCTTATAATTCACTAATTAATACTTTTTGAATGCACGTCAATCCCAAGTCACTTTTACAATTTAAAGCTTAATTTTGAATAGATACAACTTTATTCCAAGACAAAAAATTGGTATCTTACTTGAAAATACTGCTTAACTTTTTTCTCAAATATGGTAGACAGAATTTTGCCCCATGACCATTGACCCTGGTGATACCAGTGATTGTGTTACATTATGTGGTATAAAGGGCTTTGCAGATGTAACTAAGTTTCCTGATGAATTGGATTTAATAGAGTAATTATCTGAGATTATCCAGGTAGGTGCACTGCAATCACATGAGCCCTTTAAAGCAGAAGAGGAAAGAGAAGAAGTCAAAGAGATGTAGAAGAAGGAAAAACCAGAGAGATGTGAAGTATGAGAAGGACTTGACTTGCCATTACTGGCTTGAAGATGGAAGAAGTCAAATGGAAAATGTGAGAAAGAAACAAATTCTACCAAAACCATGATCTTGGAAGAGGACCCCAAGTCCTGGATGGAAATGCAGTC
The DNA here is from genome assembly GCF_023851605.1 of Tamandua tetradactyla. Taxonomy (NCBI): domain Eukaryota; kingdom Metazoa; phylum Chordata; class Mammalia; order Pilosa; family Myrmecophagidae; genus Tamandua; species Tamandua tetradactyla. The sequence goes on along the minus strand of NC_135331.1, from coordinate 62,707,668 downwards.
CTATGACTTGATATTTGGCCATATGAGACCCTGAACAAAGAATTCACCCATTCAAAGCCAGATTTCTTACCTACCAAAACTGGGAGATAATAAATAATGTTCTTTTAAGCTGCTAAATTTGTGGTGATGACTTATTATGCAGCAATAGAAAACTAAAACATTATCTAAATCAATATTCACTGTTATTGTGGTGTTAGTTCCTAAGGCAATACACCAATACAAAGAGATTTTAATCCAATAAAAATATTATCAAAATCCAGTTAATTAAATTTAATTGTATATTTAATTTAAAATTTCAATACTGACACCTGTATTAGTTAGGGTTCTCTAGAGAAATAGAATCAACAGGAAATATTCACAAATATAAAAATCATAAAATTGTCTCATATAACCATAGGAACATAGAGACCAAAATCTGCAGGGCAGTCTGTGAGGCTGGGAATTCTGATGGAGGGTCTAGACAAACTCCACAGGAGAGGCTCGCTGGCTGAAGCAGTAAGAGAATCTGTGTCTTCTGAGTCCTCCTTAAAAGGCTTCCAGTGAGTAGATTAAGCATCACTTATTGCAGAAGAGACTCCCCTAGGCTGATTACAAATGGAATCAGCTTTGAATATATCCAACATGATCATGATTTAATTCTATGACATGTCCTCATAGCAAAAGACAGGCCAGCATTTGCCCAACTAGACAAACAGGTACCACCCACCACCTGGCCAAGTTGACACATGAACCTGACCATGACAGTCCACCCTTTGCCAACTTGGCAGCTATACTCACCATCTTAAACCATACCTAATTTCTAAATAGAAAACAAAGAAAGACACATTTTTTTTCTTGCCTAACAACATTCTACTGTACTGCATATAACCAGAAACACATTAAATCTCTCCAGAATAGAGTGCAAGTCCTTGGGTAACATTCATCCTTAAACTTGATATGTTACAACTTAAATAGTATAACATGAACAAAACAGCATTACAGTCCTTGTTTCTGTAACTGATCACATGGTTGAAGTTCATATTTATCACTACCTTCTTCCACTACCCATTCCACATTCCCTTTACCCTCAGCAAGCACTTCAGTTGCCCATGGTTCTTTGCCTGGTGGGGTGACCCAAACCTTCATTCATGAAGTTTCAAACCCATTAGTAGTCCTGCTGGGATTGGGTTGCTGCAGTTTTCCATTGATTTTAATCACAGAGCATGGTAGTACTACAAGATACACTAGGGGATCCCCGATATTCCAGGAAAACTCTTCTTAACCTTCATTGCATAATTGCAATCCTATTTCCCCCTGATAGGGTCAATCACCCCAGCCAGTAATGTAATCTTCTTGTTTATTTGTTGATCCAGGGTCATGAATAGCCCAAAGTGACCAGGTGGCAGTCTTAGATTCCAGTTCAATGGAATCATTGTTGTCTCTCCTGATGAAAACACTCCCCCATTTGGAACTAAAACCTGTAAACCAGCAGAGCTCAGGGTTGCAGAGACAGGAAGCAAAAATTTTCCTAGTGGATCACTAGGGGTATAGTGAGCGGTGCCACTCCCATTTCCACCCCTTGGTTCTAGGACCCATGGATCCTGGCTATGGGAGAAACAGCACCACACAGCAGATGCTGATTCAGAGCATATACAGATTCCTGTAGAACATTACCCCAACCCTTTAAGGTATTGCCACTGAGCTGGCACCATAATTGAGTTTTCAAAAGGCCATTCAACAGTTCTAACAATCCAGCTACTTCTGGATGAAGGGGAACATGGTAAGAACAGAGAACTCTATGGGAATTGCCCATTTCCATCTTCATTTGCTGTGAAGTATATTCTTTGATCAGAAGCAATGCTTTTTGGAATACTATGACAATGTATAAGGCGTTCTGTAAAGCCACAGGTGGTAGTTTTGATAGAAGCATTGCATGCAGGGAAAGCAAACCAATATCCAGAGTACGTGTCTATTCCAGTTAGAACAAGTTGCTGCCCCTTCCATGAAGAGAGTGGTCCAATGCAATCAACCTATCATCATGTAGCCAACAGGTCACCTCAGGGAATGGTGCCATATCGTGGGATGAGCCTGAGTCTTTGGAACTGGCAGGTTGGGCACTCAGCAGTGGCTGTAGCCATGTCAGCCTTGATAAGTGGAAGTCCATGTTGCTGAATCCATGCATAACCTCCATCCCTACTACCATGACTACTTTGTTCATGAGCCTGTTGGGCAATGACAGGAGTTGCTGGGGAAAGAGTCTGACTGGTATCCACAGAACAGGTCATCTTATCCACTTGATTATTAAAACCTTCCTCTGCTGAAGTCACCCTCTGGTGTGCATTCACAAATATCTCCATGTTTTTAGCCCACTCATAAAGGTCTATCCACATACCTCTTCCCCAGACCTCTTTGTCACCAATTTTCCAATTACGTTCTTTCCAATTCCCTGACCACCCAGCCAAACCATTAGCAACAGCCCATGAGTCAGTATGTAAACTCATCTCTGGCCTGTTCTCCTTCCAAGCAAAATGAACAACCAGGGGCACTGCTCGAAGTTATGCCCACTGGGAGGATTTACCCTCACCACTGTCCTTCAAGGACACCCCAGTAAGGGGTTGTAGTACAGCAGTTGTCCACTTTTGGGTGGTACCTGCATATCGTGCTGAACCACCTGCAAAGTAGGCCTAAGTTTTCTCTTCTTCAGTCAAGTCACTGTAAGGAACTACCGAAAAGGTCATAGCTCTGGTCTGGGAAAGAGAAGGTAATGTGGCAGAAGTAGAGACCATAGGCATTTGGGCCACTTCCTCATGTAACTTATGTGCCTTCAGGGCCTGCTATAAAATTTCCATTTTATGATGGAATGCTGCTGTGCACACACAATTTTATGGGTTGCTGGGTCAGACAACACCCAGCTCATGATAGGCAACTCAGGTTTCATGGTAACTTGGTGGCCCTAGGTTAAGCATTCAGTCTCTACTAAGGCCCAGTAGAAGGCCAAAAGCTGTTTCTCAAAAGAAGAGTAGTTATCTGCAGCAGATGGTAAGGCTTTGCTCCAAAATTCTAAGGGTCTGTGCTATGATTCTCCTATAGGGGCCTGCTAAAGGCTCCAAACAGCATCTCTATTTGCCACTGACAATTAGATCCAGCACCACTGGATCTGCTGGATAATATAGTCCAAATGGCAGAGCAGCTTGTTCAGCAGACTTGACCTGTCACAGAGCCTCCTCTTATTTAGGTCTCTACTCAAAATTAGCAGCTTTTCTTGTCACTCAATAAATGGGCCAGAGTAGCATGCCCAAATGAGAAACATGCTGTCACCAAAATCCAAAGAGACCAACTAGGTGTTGTGCCTCTTTTTTGGTCATAGTAGGGGTCAGATACATCAACTTACTTCACATTAGAAGGGATATCTCAATATGCTTTATGCTACTGGACACCTAGAAATTTCACTGAGGTGGAAGTCCCCTGTATTTTTATTGGATTTATCTCCCAACCTCTGACAACAAATGCCTTACCAATAAATCCAGAGTAGTTGTTAGTTCTTGCTTACCAGGTCCAATCAACATGATATCATCAATATGATGGAGTATTTTGATGTCTCATGGGAGGGAGAAATGGTCAAGATCCCTTGACATAGGCCTGGAGAGTTGATATACCCCTGCGATAGGACAGTGAAAGTATATAGCTGTTCTTGCCAGTTGAAAGCAAGCTATTTCTGGTGGTCCTTACTAACAGCTATTGAGAAAAAATTACTTGCCAGATCAATAGCTCCATACCAGGTACCAGGGGATGTATTGATTTGCTCAAGTAATGATACATCTGGAACAGGAGCTGCATTTGGAGTTAACCACCTTATTGAGCTTACGATAATCCACTGTCATCCTCCAAGACCGATCTGTTTTCTGAACAGGCCAGATAGGAGAGTTGAAAGGGAATATGGTGGGAATCACCACCCCTGCATCCTTCAAGTCCTTAAGAGTGGCAATAATCTCTGCAACCCCTCCAGGAAACTGGTATTGTTTTTGATTTACTATTTTGCTAGGTAGGGGCAGTTATAGTGGCTTCCACTTGGCCTTTCCCACCATAATAGCCCTCACTGCATGAGTTAGAGAGCCAATGTGGGGGATTCTGCCAGTTGCTCAGTAAGTCTATACCAATTATTCATTCTGGAACTGGGGAAATAACTACAGAATGGGTTCAGGGCCCTGCTGGACCCACTGTGAGACAGACCTGAACTAAACTCCATCAATCCCCTGACCTCCATATGCCCCTACTCTGACTGGTGGACCAGAGTGATGTTTTGGGTCCCTTGGAATTAATGCCACTTCTCAACCAGTCTAATAATCACTGAAATATCTGATCATTTCATTTTCCCCAAAGCACAGTTACCCTGGTAAAAGGTCATCAGTCTCCTTGGGGAAGTCTTGGAGGAAGATTAACAGTATAGATTTGTGGCAGTGTAATAGGGTTCTCCCCAAAAGAGACTTGGCCTCCCCTTCATTCAAGGGGCTCTGGGTCTGTAAACTGTCTCAAGTCTGGAAATTGATTAAGGGGCCATGACTCTGTGTTTGTGTAATTCAGGTTAGACTTCTGTTCACTTGACCTAGAACTTTTTTGTTTAGCTCAAAACAAGAATTTAGTACATTGCCCTTCTATTGTATTTCTATGTGCCCCATGATTTGCTAGCCAATGCCACAAATCTCTGCAAGTCAGATTATTTTGACTGCTGCTTTGAGTTTGCTGTCTATTATAATAGCCATGTCTATCCTGTCTTTGGCGAATAAGTGCTGCCACCTGGCTTCTGCCAATTTGGGATCCAGTTATCCCCATTGTGTTTAAACATTCCAGCTCAGTAACAGCAGTTCCTACATTAATACCTGACTTACAGAGAAGTGCAACTACAGAGCTCTTCAGAGATGATGGTGCTAGTCTCACAAATTTATTTCTCACTCTTCTGGTGAAAAGTGCATCTTCCGGACATTCCTGGGGTGTTAGAGAAGGCTTTGCATGATAAATCCATTCTAACATTCCAATCTCTCTAAATCTCTGGATCCCCTCATCTACATTATACCAAGACAGTTCTGGCATTTCAACCTAAGGTAATGTTGGCCACCTTTTGATCCATATTTCAGCCAACCATCCAAACAGTCAATGCCTTTCTAACTCCTCAAGCTATAACACTGAATACAGAATCTCTGCTTAGTAGGCCCATGTCAATAAATTCAGCCTGATCCAGCTTTATATTCCTCCCACCATTATCTCACACCCTTAAAATCCATTGCCACACATATTCCCCTGATTTCTGTCTATATAAATGGGAAAACTCACGCAGTTCTTTTGGAATATAACAAAGTATCTCTTCTTTTATGATACTTTGTACCTCACCTTTAGGGATCTGTTGGGACTTTAGTTATAGCTATGGAAGATAGGAGGGGTGGTGGGCGTGGGTCATGAAAAGAATTAGAAATGTCTTCTAAGCCATTTGCTTCAGGGCATTCATTTGCAGTTTTATCTGGTGAAACAGGATTAATCACTCTATGGATAATCCCTTCAGGTGGAGTTTTGGTGACCAACTCCTCAAGGCAGGCTGCAGGTGGGGCAGCTATGTCCTCAGGGCAGACTATTACAGGGTTGTCTCGAGAAGCCTCAGCATGACCTAAGATTTCAATCTCACCACCGGCATCATTATCCATCCATATGTCATCAGCCCATTTTGCAGAATCCCACTGCTTTCCAATCAATGCCCTCACTTTAATGGCAGACACCATCCAAGATTGAAATTTCAATTTATGTTATAAAGTTACTACTCTAACAATAAGATTGAGTCTGATTTTCAGAGATCTCATATCTACAGTATAGGAAATAAGATATTCTCCAGGACACTCACAGAATCATCTATGTCTGTCAGATGGCACTTAAGCTTCCCGTTTGAAGATTTAAGCTCATCCCTTTCCCTCATTAATGCGTCCAGTGTATCTAACAACAACCAGCCAACATCTCTATACCTCCTATTTCCACAAAACTCTGTAAAGGTGTCAAAAACATTATTCCCCAGAGCCTGGCTTTGTACAAGCAAAGCATTAGAAGAATGGAACGGTGATATTTTGACTATCTCTTTTGCCAACTCACTCCATGGATTGGGAGTGTCATTCTGATTATGGGAAATAAAGTCCTTGGTGTCTTTGAGTACAGTCAGAGTAGAAAATTATTCATAAAAAACCCATTTTCAAAATTTTGTTTTTTAAGAACCACTCCCAGTACCAAGTTGTATTTGTGTTCTAGGAAAACTTTAAATGTATTTAGAAAAGTCCTTTCTCTGTATTAAATAGTGTTAGAAGGCTAATTTCAAGGCACATATCTAAACTCATTAAATGCCACTGTAATTTATATACTTCCTAAAAGAAGTTGCTCAAGCAGCAAATTCAAAGTGACACGACTCTTTATATCATACATGTGACATTATTAATTTTGCAGCATCTTCAAGAGATGCTAAAAATAGTATGTCATTACGTTACAGTTGCACAGAGTCTGCTGAGGTCTAGGTACTCATGAACTAAACTCACAATGAAAGGGTGCTGGCATTAAGGAGCACATTACTATAGATAACAGAATGAACAAAACAGATATTGCCTTAAGCAGTACAATTATTGGTCAATAATTCCTTCATATCTGTCTAGATTATCACCACTTTAATTTAGTACTTGGCTTCTTATCCTTTGATGTGATAATTTTCATTTTATATCCTTGACCCTTTTGTCATTTTCTTGCAAACTAAGTGACCCAATGACAAATGCATGCAATCAGTCAACATGTAAGAGTCTTCCCTGACTCTTTATTAGTACTGAGTATCCTTATTCTAATGATAATTATTATTATTATAATTGAAATTAGGGAGTGCTTCATTTTTGACATACTATTTTAAGCACTTAAATAATTAAATATTGACGTATTTAATTCTTGTAATGATTGCAAAAGACACAGGCAATCATCATCCTTATTTTAATAATGAGATGACCTAGGTACAAAGAGCTAAATAGCATGCTATAGGATTACAGAGGTGTTGAGTTTTGAATGCTGATTTAACCCAGAGCCTTTGAATCAATATGCTCCTAATCACTACCCCACATACACTGTCTCATGTGGGTGTGTCTATCTATCTTGCCCTTATATAAAAGTAAAAAAAGCAAATTATTTTTCATTCAGAAAATACTGTTCATCTACTATAAGCCACACAGTGTATGAGGCTCTAAGCACAGAAAAGAAATACTCCTCATGACCTTGGTGACTTAGTCTATCAGTCAGAACTCAAGAACCAAATGTGAAAATATGAGCAGGAAATGGGCCTTGCCCAAAATAAAAATAGGAGTAAACTTATACGAGACTGTACGACTTATTCATATCTTGATTATGACTATTGTGAGAACAGGAAAAGAAATCTCAATTATGACTACTATGAAATTAGAACAAAGAAATAGTCAAATTAAGAAAATGGGGTTTAGAATCACTTATCACCATTAAAACATGGGCTTAAGAGACAAAAGGTTTTAAGAAAGAAATTGTCATGTTAAACTTCTCATCTCTATGGTAACTAAAATGAATATTCTTTTTAAGTATAATTTTGTTTAAATAGTTTTATTGCCACCTACAAAAAGGAAGGTGGAAAATATGAATTCTACTTCAAAATATTAATTTGAATAAGGAATCTAACACTTTTAGCACTTCTAAAAATGGGGAATAGCTATGGAAATTATTTACAATTAAGAATGTGACATTTATTTAATCACTAACACAAACGTGAACATGAACATAGACATAAAAATTTCTATACGCCCACATAATTATTTAAAATAATTTAATTACTATTAGACATAATATGAAGATGTCCAAAGAACAGAGAAAATTCCTAGTAAAAGGAGAAAACACGACAAAGCTTTTAGAGATGTTCAAAATTTCATATAAGAGGAACGCAAACTAAAATTACACCATTTTTACTTATTAGACAAGCAGCAATTAATATTATCACATAGAATTATACAGAAACAAACATTTTCATATAAAGCTGATGGAAATGTTTACTGGTATAATCCCTGTGGAAGGATATTGGGCAGTATTTATCAAAAATGCAGGGAAAGAAAGACAGAAACACAGTAACAACTTTGGAATCTAACACACCAGCCTCAGGTGGGTCAAATGCACAAAATAATAACTAATGATATAGTAGACTTAAACACCACAACCAATAAGGTAAATTACATATACATTCAAGTGTATAAGTATATATGTATGTGCATGTGAATTGCAAATGTATAGCACGGCCAAAGAGTATAAATCTTGTTCTCATGTAGAAATGAAATATTCACAAAAAATTGACCATATATTAGGTTAAGAATCAATAAATTCCATGAAATAAAAGAAGACAATATTCTCTGGCACAGAGAAATAAAATTTCAGTAAACTAATTCTATACATTGATACAAAATATTCCAGAGGAAAAATGTCAGAAAGAAATTTAAGATTGTCATTTGAAAGGGGTAATGATGTGGCATGTGTGTATTGAGTAAGTAGGTGAATGTATTTATGATACTTGTAACTACAGATTTCACTCTGGAATAAATACAGATACGATGTTTGAACTGGAAATATAAGGACAAGCTCATTGTTTAAAAATCAGTTTTATTGAGGAGTTCTTTAAATACAATGAAATTTACCAATTTGAAATGTACAATTCAATGTTTTGAAAAATGTGTGGTGGTTTATAACCACCATAACAAGCAAGAGCTAGAATATTTCCAAGATTGTATCATATCTCTCATTTTTTTAGATATTTTTAAGTTTCTCTCTGTACTGTTTTATAGTTTTCATTTCCAGTCTTGCACATATATTGTTAAATTTATCATTAATTCAATATGGTTCATATTCAGATGCTATTGTAATTGACATTTTTTACTTTCAATATACAAATTTGTGACACTGGCATATAGAAATAAACTTTATTTTTATATATTACTTTGTGTTCTCTGGTCTTGCTAAAGTCAATGATAACTTCTGGTAGTACTTGCTATCTATATATTTAGAATTGTCTATTGGATGTGAATAAAGAATGTTTTATTTAATCCTTTCCAATCTGTATGCATCGTCTTTCTTTTTATTTTCCTTCCTTCTTTCCTTTACTACTTTCTTCTTTCTCTCTGTCTTTCTGGCCTTCAGTACAATGTTGCACAGTACAATGATAGTAAACATCTTTGTCGTTCTCTTGAGAGCAAAAAAAAAAATTCAAGCTTTCAGCGTTAAGTATGGCATTTGCTATATATCCATCCTTCTACTAAGAATTGCTAAGAATCAGGCCTTGTGATTGAAGTTTTATGCCCTAAAAGGCAAGAGGTCATATTTACCTTATTTGCTATGCCAATATTTGTGCTTGTACCAACCCTGTCCCTAACCCCTGGAATAATAATGCAAACATGGAGCCTGGAAGTTAACTCAAATTGATTGCTTTAATTGCTGAGCCATCCTGGTTTCCATGGAACTTGGCAGGTGACCACCTTCTTTCCTGGGCAGTCAACCTGCAGGAGATTAATCTCAGAAAAAGTAACTCCTACCTCTCAGGCATTCAACTTTATTTTTCTTTAAGATAAATGTATATGCTATTGCATGTATTCTTTTTTATGTATGATCTATTTCACAATGAAAAAATTCATGTTAAATGTATTTCATAACTTTGGCTCAATACTAATAATCACCTTCTAAAAAATTATATTTTAAAGACATAAATCATTACTTTCAGGCCTAAAGTATTTAGAATCAAGGTGCCAACACAAAAATTAAAAAATCGTTTAAGACTGATTTCTCCCTATCTTAAACATGACATTTTAATCAACATTATAGATACATTTCAGATTTCTATATGATGTCGCTTAGGACAGAATATCATTGTAGAAGAATACCTCCTATAATTCAATAATTGATGACATTTTCTTCTTGACCAAGTAATTAGAAGTCTTCGGCCCAATTGAGTCATGTTATTTTTATTGTATTCAATGCCTGCACTATTTTTCTGTCTTTGTTTCTTAGTTTCTCCTATTTTCTCTGTGCAATAGTTGTCTTTCATTCCTCAAAACCAGGTATCAGGCTTCAAAAACATAATTCTAATTATTGGCTTTCCATAAGACATGGAGCACTGATCTAAAATAAATATACTCCATAAACATCTCTTCTCCCTCAGGCCCATCCTTAATTAAATAAAAGATGAAACAAAATAGTTTAGGTTCTCCACCCTCTGTTCTGCAAAAATTGTCAGAGTTTGGCAGTGTTACGATGTCAGAATTACGCCTGCCATGCCAGAGACCCAGGTTCAATTCCTGATGCCTGCCCATGCAAAAGGAAAAAAAAAAGTCAGAGTCATATGATACACTCTGTATCTCATAATGTGATTCTGCCTCTATAGAGTGAAGAATCTACATGAGTAGTCCAACTTTCTTCCCTTACTGGTCATGCACAATGCCGTATTAGACTTGGAAGAAGCAAAGTCCAGTTGTGCGAGATTGGGAACCAAAGAGGGATCAATGAAAATTTTCATTAGTTCTATGATTCAAAATGGAAGGTTGGGCAGGGCAGTCCCCACTGAGAAATGGTAATTTACTGGGAAGCATCACGTGCTGAGTACAGCAGGTGCCAGGGCAATAGCCCAGGATAGAACTTGAAGGTCAGTGTCCAGACACAACAACCGAAACCTGTGAAGTGGAGCACAGTTACAACTTAACTCTGCTAGGAGGTGTTTCTCTGAAGCTGACTGGCTCAGAAAGAGCTACGATATGCATGCTTTCATTGCTTTTGTAACACCTTAATGTTGTCTCACTCTTGACACTGCCCCAGAGGAGAAAATGTTCTTCATTTCTTTGCTCCAGGAATAATTCTCAGTTTATTTGCTTTGTTTAATTTTAGTTTGAATTAGCTATTTAAAAGGTAAAGAGTAATTGGAGTTAATTTTAAATTATGGCTGTTGGAGATGTGGAAAAGATTTGTTGCTACCATATGCAAGCACACTAAACGTATTTGGCCTGCCATTGACCTGGACACTGATGATAAAGGAGTGAATAAGCATGGCCTCTGCTACTGGGTCTTATCACTTCAAGGTTGAGACTAAAGCTAGGACTAGCTAAGAAATGAATGCCAGAAAGAAATGAGCCCACAATTTTATCAAACCAAAAATGCACTTACCTAAACGAGCCTAGGATACCTGAAGTGTTTTCCAAACCGTCATAAATAATAGCAGGGAAAATAGAACCAAATTTCGTAAATGCAAGGTGAAGTAAAAACAAAAGCTAAATAATGAACAATGTGTTTTGTGTTAGCTGTTGAAGATAGAATCAAAGAAGGATCAGGTAACATCTTTGAATTGATGTGTAAAACTAGCTGCTTTCAAACTGGTAATCTCCAACATGCCCCTGGGACCAGCATGCTGGATCAAAGGAGTAGTTCAGTTCTTACCTCTATTTCAGATAAACTATTTTACAATTTTTTAAAATATATTATTTCATTAGAAAATGTTTGAGCATCTTTGCTGCTCACAAAACCATGTAAGGCAGAAAAGAGAGAAGCTACCCTTAGAATGCAGTTACTCAAATTGAAGAGAGTTGATACTCTATAATGGGAGTAAACAACTTGTTTTATGATTTAGACCCAGAAAAAGGAAAATTGTGAAGACTAATTGGGCCATCCTAAAGACAGTGATAATCCTTACTGATTTTAAAGTCTGGGCTCATGGAGGTAATAAAACTGCCAAGGTGTCAGAGACAAAGAGGGAAATGAAGGTTTTATTAGTGAATGAGAGAAAGTGATCGACTCTCTCAGTTTGTATTGGATCCTTTAGAAATGAAAACAGAAAAAAGGTTTTAGGTCTTTCATGGGTCATGTAGTCATGGAATGGAGTGCTTCTCAGCAGGACATCTGGTCTTGAGAGTTAGGAAAATGCTACTTATAGCAGAACTTGACATGTGGGCTGCAGAGAAGACAGCATAATCTACTGACTTGGGGTGGAAGCTCAGCAATTAAAATGCACTTCAGATGGAGTCTTAGCACCAGAGTTTTTGACAACAGCATTGAATGACTGTGAGGAAAAAGACAGCTACAGTAACCACATCTGGAAAGCCATGTGTCTCCAAAGAGGACCCTTTATATATACCTAGGGAGGGGTCAAAATGTTGGCATCAATGTTCTGTATTTTTGAGGATGGGTGTTTAAGTTAGATTTAATTTGGTTTCAGACAAGATCTTCTCAGCTGAGGCTTCATGAGAAAATTTTCCTAATGTCCCAGGCATCCATTTAAAATAAATTAACTCATTTTCCTATACATCTAGAATGGTACTGGCTTGGCACCTTACCTAGGAGAACTGAAAAAATAGTACAGAAAATGTACATTATCCATTAGTGAATTAGGAGTATTTAAGGCTTTTGAATAGGGTGCCAGGAGGCTCCTCTAAAGCCATAGGATTCCATTTCACTATAGCCACTTCTGTTTTCTCTTTCATGGCAAATTCCTCCATGCCCCATCGTGAACTCTGCAGTACAGTCACAGAAAAATCAATTATAAGAACCTGATAACTCTAGTTCTTGAGTTAATATGATATTTTAAATACTAATAAGTAAATGCAACTGATGGTTCTTTGCTTTAAAGTTCTTAGAATCCAAAATTACTCGTTGAGGTACCTCTCACACTAATTACCTGCACGGCTAATTCCCTGCTCTGACAATTTAAACAGATGATGAGATGTGGCAGGGAATCTGACTGTGAATTTAGCCTGATTTTACATGTATTAACTCCTTGCCCATTGTTTATCTGTGGGGAAATGGCATGGACCTTAAACAGTACTCAAATATAAATGATGACCCTTCTCTGTTTGACCCAGCATCAGAATTAATTGGTTCAGAATGCCACTTTAAGCAGACAACCTTGATGTGATGAAGACTGGAGGAAGAGTAATTATAGATGGAAACATTTAGGAGAGATATGAACACTTTTCCATGCGATATTTATAATCAAGTTAAGAACACAAGATGCACATACAAACCAATTAATGAATAAAACGTCATAAAATTTTGAAGTTCACATATTTGATAAGCATTCAACAGAAAAATTTTAATTCCTTTGAGTAAAAAAAATCATTGAGAATGCACTTTCAAAGCCTGAACATGGTCTAAAATGTTCTCCTTCTCTTTTTCTCTGGAAGCAAATAAATTTCTCCAGTCTAGTAGCATGGCTAAATTAAGGATTTTGCAGGAATTGATTTAGTTTTCCTTTGTGAGAACAGCATATCATTTCTTTGTGGTCTTCTTTCTTTGTATGTTCCCATTTTCAAATTTTTCTTTCCAGAAATTAAGTGGTTTCCAATGTTAATTTAGAGCCAGTGTTGCTGTTTCTTCTGGTCAAATTTGATAGGAATAGAATAATTCGTATGAATTGGAAAATGGACTGGGGTTTTCTCTTTTGTTCTTGGTATCCATCTTTATTAGGTTAGGCAAAAGTGTTGGAAATTTGCAAGTTCCTCATATGCTGCAAAAACCCTGAAGGTCAGCGCACCAATATATTTTAGTTAGCATTAAATGTCACAGTATCTCAGCACAGTGGGACTTTCCATTCATATATTAGCTCATTATCTGCAGGCAGTTCTGATGGTGAATTTGCTCACAAACAATCTAATAGTGTAATTTAAAAATATTCAAGGGCTTTGAAACTAAATTAAGCAGTATATATAGTAAACTTTCTAATTTGAGCTATTTTAAATGAATAAATTAAAATTCCTCCATCTCAAATAAAACAGCGTTTGAAGTCAAATGGGAAATTTGGTGTAGATTTAGTATATAAATGTATGTATGTGTGCTTAAATGAATCAAGGCACTTAATTCAAAACAAAGCTAACTTCAGACAAAAATGACTTAATAGACTTTAAGTAGCCACTCACTATTTCATTTATGTTGGTTAAGTGTTAAGAATTCTATTTTTTTTATTTTAATCTGGCATCCTAGACTGCTATATAAACTATAAGTATCAAATTAATACCAATTTGATTGAAAGCCAAGAACCAAATTAAAGAGGTAGGAAAGACTCAGCTGGCATCTCCTTGCTGTCAGAATAAGCACTGTGTTTTGTTCTCAGAGGCCCTGAACATAAATAGATAGAAAGTCCTGGAAGGGGCCTTGGCAAATTATACGTGATCATCTTCTACAGAAACTCCCAGGAGATAGTAAGCATGGGTTTCTTGATTCCATGTGGTGACTAGCCTTTGGCGAGTTATAGTGTTATCTCTCTGGTTTTATACACTTTTATGACCTATAACCTCCACCCCAACTCTGAGAAACAGGAAAAACCTAAGCTTTTCAATTAATTTCCATAAGAATATCTCATAAGTAAGATCTGATGATTTTTCATTTCAGATACTTTTCTACTAATATTCTTCTGTGAAAATTAAACCCTGAGTAAAAGTTGCATCAACTTTATAATGTAAAAATATACACTCTACTAACTCAAAGTACAAACTGATTAGCTCACTAAAAAGTAAAGTCTACAGGCTAATATTTTACATGAGAATCTGGCAGGCAGACATGACCACTGACAATTCACCAAGGGTGTACTTTCACTTACCTGCTAATCATAACTCAGGAAAAAATGCATACTGTAGTTTGCAGTTTTCATTTTCTTTTCTTACCAGTTGCCCTGGTGAACATTTTAGACCATAAAACATTTTAGATCATGCATGAGTTCTTTATAAGTGGCTTGATACTAATTCAGAGAAAAAAAACTGCACATTACACCACTGTTCTAGTTTGCTAGCTGCCAGAATGCAACACACCAGAGATGAATTGACTTTTAATAAAAGGGGATTTCTTTCATTAGTTCTGCAGAGGAAAGGCAGCTAACTTTCGTCTGAGATTCTTTCTTACGTGGGAAGGCACAGGACGATCTCTGCTGGCCTTCTCTCCAGGCCTCTGGGTTCCAACAACTTTCCCCGGAGTGATTTCTTTCTGCATCTCCAAAGGCCTGGACTGAGCTGCGAGTGCTGAGATGAGATATGCTTAGCTGCTTGGGCTGTGCTATGTCCTCACTTAAGCACCAGCCAATTAAATCAAACATCATTCACTGCAGCAGGCATGACTCCTAGCCACTGCAGATGTAATGAGCAACAGATGAGGTTCACGTACCATTGGCTTATGTCCACAGCAACAGAACTAGGTGCCTTCACCTGGCCAAGTTGACACCTGAATCTAACTACCTCACACCACTGAATCAGAATCAGTAAAAATGGTCTGTCAATGTGTTTTAATTTCCATTTTAAAATATGCATTTCTTTGACATCAAGCTACAGGTTTAATAGAATGGATTGATGACCTTCAACTACAGACAAATGATAGTTTTCTAGATGTGGAAAATGTAGTTTTAGAATAATAGTAATACGAGATAGCCTGATTTCATAATTACCTAATTGTAGCAAGGGATAGTTTAATAAGGGCAATGCAAAAATAAAAACAAAGTTTTCATTTGGGACAGACAAATGACAGTTCTTTGATTGATTTGTAATCAGTGAAACTCTGGCAGATCAAATTATTTCATTATTTGTAAGTATATTTTGGAAAATTTTTATCTTGTGAGTTTGACAAATCTACATGCATTTGTTTTATTTTTGTTATACTTTATTGATATTTGTTTCACCATTCATAACCTCAGTTTATATGGTATTTAATTATTATGGCAAGATTTATATCAGGTAATAATATACTAGACTAATTCTCTGAAAAATAATGTATTCCTTGAAGAGTCTTCTCTCCACCCCCATCCCAGCATTGCTCTAAAACACATGTGTTTTGCATCCTTTAGTTCATTTGGAAGAATTAATGCCACTAACCTGCAGGAAAGAATGTTGTAAGAAAGTCTGTATATTTTATATTATATATTTCTACAGTAAATAAGCTGTTGTTGGCAGTAGAACACGTTATATAATATCTTCTTTAGAAGTTATTCCCTGAAAGTACATTACCAGTGTATTATATTAAACAGGTGATCTTATGTTAAATAGGTGGTCTGTGTTAAATATATATTCACTACGAATATTCTAACAGATTATATTTACCTCTTCACTTTAGCTGTAGCCACTTTGAGAAAGTTCCAGGACCTTATGGTACATATATTTTTTGAATTAACTTGACCTTTAGCCTATTCATATGATGATATTAACTTTTCCTAATGCCCTAGAATTACCATGCTAGCTTTTTTAAACTCCTGGAAGGAATTGTGAACAGTATCAAATCTCATGAATTAATCATAATACTTTTTAAGTTTTAAAACCATTCTTAAGATATAATTGACATATAATTATTGTTCCTATTTAAACTATACAACGTGGTGGCTTTTGATTTATGTATATATCTGTGAAACTATTACCATAATCAAGATAATGAACCTATCCATCACCCCCTGAAATTTCCTCATGTGCATATGTAATCTCTATTTCCCACCCTGATTCCTTAACATTCTCAGACAATCCCTAATCTGTTTTCTGCAATTACTCATTTTCCTAGAATTTTATATAAATAGAACCACATGGTATATACTCTTTTTTACCTTGCATCTTTTATTCAGCATGATTATTTTGAGATTCATATTTGTTGCATGTATCAGTAATTGATTACGTTTATTCCTGAATAGTTTTCCATCATTTGTATATACCATAGTTTTTTATCCATTTACTTGTTGATGGATGTTTAGATTTTTTCCAATTTGGGGCTATTACAAATAAACCTTCAGTGACTATTACAAAATCATCTTCATGTACAGATGTGTGTACATGATATTCATTCTCTCCATCAATGAGTGAGGCACAGATTGGCTGAAACACATGGTAGGTCTAGTTTAGACTATTTAACATAGTGCCAAACTGTTTATCAAATGGCTATACTGCTTTTTGACATTCCATCATTATGTATGAGAGTTTCAGTTCTCCACATCCTTGCCAACACTTGGTATAGTCATTTATATCTTAGCCATCTATTAAGTAAGTGGTCATAAATGGCTAAAGTTTAATTTTTATTTCCTCAATTACTAATGATGTTCAGCATCTTTCCAGAAACAAATTTTCTTTGGTGGATTTTCTTTTCAAATATTTTGCCCATTTTTATTGTGTTGTCTAAGTTACTATAGAAATTTGAGTTATTTTAATATATTCTGGATATTAGTGCTTTATCAGACATATGTTTTGCAAATAGTTTCTCTCAATGTGTGGTAAACTTTTCATGCTCTTACCAATATCTTTCAAAGAGCATTCATTTTTATGTCTGCTGAAGTTCAATATATCCATTTTTTCCTTTATTGATCATGTTTTTGGTGTCCTACCTAAGAATGTTTGCTTATTACAAAGTCACAAATATTTTCTCTTATATTTTATTTTACAAACATGTTTTTTTAAATTTTTTTTCTTAATCAAAAAAAAGAAAAGAAATTAACACAACATTTAGAAATCATTCCATTCTAC
The DNA here is from genome assembly GCF_023851605.1 of Tamandua tetradactyla. Taxonomy (NCBI): domain Eukaryota; kingdom Metazoa; phylum Chordata; class Mammalia; order Pilosa; family Myrmecophagidae; genus Tamandua; species Tamandua tetradactyla. The sequence continues at coordinate 62,690,170 of NC_135331.1, read as the reverse complement.
ACATGCACTCAGTAATTCTTAGTATCATCACATAGATGTATGATCATCATTTCTTAGTACATTTGCATCGATTTAGGAAAAGAACTAGCAAAACAGCAGAAAAAGATATAAAATGTTAATATAGAGAAGAGAATTAAAATAATAATACTAATATATATATATATTAAAAAAGGAAAAAGAAAAAAACAAAAACAAAAGATACAAACAAACAAACAAACAAACAAAAAACTATATTTCAGGTGCAGCTTCATTCAGTGTTCCAACCTAGTTACATTACACTTAGGTATTATTGTGCTGTCCATTTTTGAGTTTTTGTATCTAGTCCTGTTGCACAGTCTGTATCCCTTCAGCTCCAATTACCCATTATCTTACCCTGTTTCTAACTCCTGCTGGTCTCTGTTACCAATGATATATTCCAAGCTGATTCTCGAATGTCGGTTCACATCAGTGGGACCATACAGTATTTGTCCTTTAGTTCCCGGCTAGACTCACTCAGCATAATGTTCTCTAGGTCCATCCATGTTATTACATGCTTCATAAGTTTAGTCTGTCTTAAAGCTGCATAATATTCCATCGTAGTTATACGCCACAGTTTGTTTAGCCACTCGTCTGTTGATGGACATTTTGGCTGTTTCCATCTCTTTGCAATTGTAGATAATGCTGCTATAAACACTGGTGTGCAAATGTCCATCTGTGTCTTTGCCCTTAAGTCCTTTGAGTAGATACCTAGCAGTGGTATTGCTGGGTCATAATCCATTCTGCCAGTCTATGTCTTTTGATTGGGAAATTCAGTCCATTAACTTTTAGTGTTATTACTGTTTGGATAATATTTTCCTCTACCATTTTGCCTTTTGTATTATATATATCATATCTGATTTTCCTTCTTTCTACACTTTAGTCCATACCTCTCTCTTCTGTCTTTTCATATCTGACTCTAGTGCTCCCTTTAGTATTTCTTGCAGAGCTGGTCTCTTGGTCACAAATTCTCTCAGTGACTTTTTGTCTACAAATGTTTTAATTTCTCCTTCATTTTTGAAGGACAATTTTGCTGGATATAGGAGTCTTGGTTGGCAGTTTTTCTCTTTTAGTAATTTAAATATATCATCCCACTGTCTTCTAGCTTCCATGGTTTCTGCTGAGAAATCTACACATAGTCTTATTGGGTTTCCCTTGTATGTGACAGATTGTTTTTCTCTTGCTGCTTTCAAGATCCTCTCTTTCTCTTTGACCTCTGACATTCTAACTAGTAAGTGTCTTGGAGAACGCCTATTTGGGTCTATTCTCTTTGGGGTGCGCTGCACTTCTTGGATCTGTAAATTTAGGTCTTTCATAAGAGTTGGGAAATTTTCAGTGATAATTTATTCCATTAGTTTTCCTCCTCCTTTTCCCTTCTCTTCTCCTTCTGGGACACCCACAACACGTATATTTGTGCGGTTCATATTGTCATTCAGTTCCCTGATCCCCTGCTCAAGTTTTTCCATTCTTTTCCTATAGTTTCTGTTTCTTTTTGGAATTCAGATGTTCCATCCTCCAGTTCACTAATTGTAGCTTCTGTCTCTTTAGATCTACCATTGTAGGTATCCATTGTTTTTTCCATTTTTTCTTCTTTGTCCTTCACTCCCATAAGTTCTGTAATTTGTTTTTTCAGATTTTCTGTTTCTTCTTTTTGTTCAGCCCATGTCTTCTTCATGTCCTCCCTCAATTTATTGATTTGGTTTTTGAAGAGTTTTTCCATTTCTGTTCGTATATTCAGCATTAGTTGTCTCAGCTCCTGTATCTCATTTGAACTATTGGTTTGTTCCTTTGACTGGGCCATATCTTCAATTTTCCGAGCGTCATCCATTATTTTCTGCTGGTGTCTGGGCATTTGATCAGATTTCCCTGGGTGTGGGACCTGGCGGGTTGAAAGGTTTTTCTGTGAAATCTCTGGGCTCTGTTTTTCTTTTCCTGCCCAGTAGGTGGCGCTCGTGGCACTCGTCTGTCTGCGGATCCCACCAGTAAGAGATGCTGTGGCTCCTTTAACTTGCCAATCCGAATCTCGCAGTCGGCCCAGGAAACCGCGCGTGGAGGGGGGGTTGCCAGCCACCGCGGCTTGGGGGAGTGCCGGTCCAAATTGCCCAGCTGTCCCGAGACGCCAAGCGTGGCAGGAGGGCCCCGCTACCCAACGTTCCCAGTCAGACCAGGGAGCCACGTGCTTGGAGGGGACCCCAGTTGCCAGCTGCCCCGGCTGGGAAAACGCGTGCCCCTCGGGTATCTCACCACAGCGGATTCTCCCTGCCCGTTCAGCTGTTCCAGAATGGAGTACGCTGTCTTTTTGGTCTCTGTCATGGCTCTGGGAGCTGTTTCGTATTGTTTCTGTTTCTTTAGTTGCTGTTCTGGAGGAGGAACTAAGACCCGCGCGTCTTACTAAGCCGCCATCTTCTCCGGAAGTCCCAAACATGTTTTATAGTTTTGGTTTTACATTTAGTGCTATAAACCAGTTTGAGGTAATAGTTGCATATTGTGAGAAGAATGGATTGAAGTTTGCTTGTTTTTTTTGCATATGGATAGCAAGTTGTTCCTGCAGCATACTTTGAAAGACTGTAGTTTTGTGACAGAATTTCCTATGAACATTTTTTGAAAATTAGTTGCCCCTGAATGTGACCATATGAGTCTATTTCTGGACTCTCTAGACTCTTCCATTGATTTATTTGTCTAGCTTGATGCCAATTCCATGCTGTTTTGATTATTATGGCTTTATAGTAAGTATCAAAATAAAGTAGTGTTAATCCTCCAATTTTTTTTTTTTTAACTAAAGTTTCTTTGGCTATTCTACTATTTTTGCATTTCCAAATGAACTTTAGAATCAGATCGTCGATTCTACATAAAAGGCCTGCTGGGACTTAGATTAGAATTGCATTGAACATACAGATCAATTTGTGGAGAATTGACATAACAACAATATGAAGTCCTACGGTGTTTCTTTATATTTATTTAGATTTACTCTTATTTATCTGCACTGTGTTTTGTAGTTTTCATCATAGGGGTTTATACAGATTTTGTTTGATTTATTCCTTGGTATTTTATTTCTTAATGCTATTATAAATGGTATTATTTTAATTTTAATTTATGATTGCCTATTGCTAATATATATATTATATAAATATGTATATATGTATCCTACAACCTTGCTAGCATTAATTATTAGTTCTAGTAGCTTTTTTATATTCTATCATATTTTCTACAAGATTCTTTCTTTTAAATCCAGCCAACCCATACATGCATCACACAACTGACTCTTGATTTAAAGAGTTATGGTTGGTTCCCACTTACACACAATAAATATCAAGATTCACAGGCGTCATTCACACCTCATTTTAAAAATTCAGCCACTTTATTTTTGAATTGATATGATTCAAACATTTTGTTTTCAATTCCATTACTGGTGCTTTACTTATTCCTTTGGCCCTATAATGAATTTCCCTTATTTGGTATGATGGTTATGTTCATGTGTCAACTTGGATAGGTTATGGCATCCAGTTGTTTGGTCAAGAAAGCACTGGCCTGATCTTTACTGTGAGGATATTTCATGGACTTAATTCACCAATGTTATTTGCATCTATGACTGATTGGATCTATAATCAATTGAAGAGATTGAACTTGACAACGAGAGAGGACTCATTCAATCAGTTGAAGGACTGAAAAGTAGAAATTATAATTTCAGCACTCAGAAGAGAGAATTTCCATCTCTACTTTGGCCAGTCAGTTTCCCCTGTGGAACTTATCAAAAACTTTCATATGGTGTTCCACATCTCTGTGTGTGTATGTGCATGTGTTTGTGTGTATATATTTCCTGTTGGTTCTGTTTCCCTGGATAAATCAAGCTAATATACTCAGTGGTTAACATTATTCAATATGCTTCCTCCTCCTTCACTCATTTCATACCAGTCCTGGGGAGAAATTACTAATCAACTTCTGTCTCTTTTTTTTGTTTTGTTTTGTTTTGCTTTCATAGATTTTACAGGACCTGCTTCTGCCCTTAAAGGGAAATTTGAAGAACATACCCAACTAAGACCATGCAAAATATTCTCCAAATTCTCCCAATGTTTATTCGATTATATTTATAAATTAGCTTTCTTCATAATAATCTTCCTTTATTCTCTAATCATTAACCAGAAATCAAAGGCAAGGGCATCAATTTCTCCTGCCTTGTGGCTTGTTGTGTGGTTTCAGACTGCTTCAGCTAACTAGGATGGTTATCTTCTTCACTACTCTTTAGCTTTTGTTCTGAAAATAAGAGATTGGGCAACATTTTCAGCTAGAAAATACTGATTTTTTTCAGTAACCCTATTGAACTAGTGCTCAGGCAAAAGAAAAAATATGTCTTAAAGAATAGGAAGAGTTATAGGATAATATATGGGAAACTCAGAGAAACTTGAACATAGATAAGAGGCTATCCACTGGAAGAGAGAGAAACTAAGTATATATAAATTATAATGGTTTGTATTAGAAAGAAGGATTGGAATTCAATTCATACAAAATTAAAAATGAGGATTCAATATAAGAGTGGAAAGAATAAGGATGAAAGTCACAAAATGGTTGAAGTTTAAATGGTGGGACATTATAGGATGATCAATAAAGCTTTATAAAGAACATTAATTGTCTTTGAAAATAGGTCATTCTCTTAAATAAATTCATGGAATTATATAAATGTGTATGGCCTTTCAGGTGGGGAACTGCCATCTTGCAGTAATCTGCCAAAATGATGAACACAAAGGAAAGAGGAGAGACACCCACTATATGTTTTCTAGGCCTTTCAGAAAACATGCAGTTGTTCCTCTGGCCACATACATGCGAATCTACAAGAAAGGCAATATTGTAGACGTCAAGGGAATGGATACTGTTCAAAGAGGATTGTCCCAGAAATGTTCCCATGGCAAAACTGGAAGGGTCTATAATGTTACCCAGCGTGCTGTTGGTATTGCTGCAAACAAACAAGTTGTGCTGATTTGAAAGGATGTATGGACCTTAGAAAAGCCATGTTTTAATCAAAATCCCATTTTATAAAATGGCAGAATAATCCCCATTCAATGCTGTATGTTTGAATCTGTAATTAAATCATCTCCTTGGAGATGTCGCCCAAGCAAGAGTGGTTGTTAAACTGGATTAGGGGAGATGTGTCTCCACCCATTTGGGTGGGTCTTGATTAGTTTACTAGAGTCCTATAAAAGAGGTAACATTTTGGACAGTGAGAGATTCAGACAGAGCAGAGCAGAGCGACATAGCCACAAGAAGCAAAGTCCACCAGCCAGCAAACTTTGGAGATGAAGAAGGAAAATGCCTCCCGAGGAGCTTCATGAAACAGGAAGCCAGGAGAAGAAGCTAGCAGATGACGCCATGTTCACCATGTGCCCTTCCAGCAGAAAGAGAACCCCTGACTATGTTTGTCACATGCCTTCTCAGTTGAGAGAGAAACCCTGAACTTCATCAGCCTTCTTGAACCAAGGTATCTTTCCCTGGATGTCTCTGATTGGACATTTCTATAGACTTGCTTTAATTGGGACATTTTCTCAGCCTTAGAACTGTAAACCAACAACTTATTAAATTCCCCTTTTTAAAAGCCATTCTGTTTCTAGTATATTGCATTCTCGCAGCTAGCAAACTAGAATACAAGTGAAGGGCAAGATTCTTGCCAAGAGAATTAATGTGCATATTGAGCATATTAAGCACTCTAAGAGCTGAGATAGCTTCCTGAAGCGTGTAAAGGAAAATGATCAGAAAAAAAAGGAAGCCAAAGAGAAGGGTACCTGTGTTCAACTGAAGCACCAGCCTGCTCCACCCAGAGAAGCACACTTTGTGAGAACCAATGGAAAGGAGCCTAAGCTTCTGGAGCCTATTTTCTATGAATTCATGGCATAAGAGGTGTAAAAAATAAAATACTTGTGAATTATAAAAAAAAAAGTGCATGGTAGATGGACACAGTTTATTTAAATAATTCAAAATACTTTTTAAGTCTCTTAACAAAACAAATAGCTTTTTAATTTTTGCTCTGTATTTGATTTATTAATATATATTTTGTGCTTTATGGTGGGGTCATGTTTCATTATTTTTCCAGGTGTGTATCCTGTTATTGCAGCACAATTTGTTGCATGTTTTGTTTGTTTGTTTTGCTTTTTGTTTGTTTCGGGGGAAGTTCATGGGTTGAAAATCGAACCCAGTTCTCCCGCATGACAGCAAGAATTCTACCACAGAACTACCCTTGCACCTCCCAGTTAAATTATATTTTGGAAATTCTGCTTCTGGCCAAGATGGAATGATAAGTTTAGAATAAATACTCCACCTGAAACAACTTTTAAAAAAAGAGAGACAAAATACATGAGACAAAATACAGTGAACAATTGTTTTCAATATACTGGATATTCATCATGAAAGAACTAATAGAAGATGGGAAACAGGTGTGTTGATTCTTATCGGGCCCCATCTCACTGCCTTGAGAGACAATATCTGGAGTGTTTCAGATAGGGGTAATCCAGGAAAAGCTTGGTGATCTCCTGTGTTGGAAAAATAAGGCTGAAATTGCAAGGAGACCAAGGTATTAGAGTTCACTATGAGGGATACCAAAAAGTAGAGAATGGATAGAGCAAGAACTCTGGGGATCTTCAGAGGAGGCTTCACTGGTATTCAGCTGAGTACTGATTGATGGATGAATGTTAGGAAAGTCCTGAAGGCCAGGGATAAAACCACTTGAAAGTTTTAGAGAAAACAACCTGAGAACTTGCAAAATTCCAGATATGGAGCCTATTCCCCCTTTCCAGAATGGAAAACCTCAAAATTTATGGGGCATCAGGTAGAGCACACTAACTAAATTAGCATTAGGGTAATCTTTTTCTAGACTTGCTTAATAAGTCTTAAAATAATACCCAAAAAGATCGAACTCTTTCCAAGTAACTTAACCTTGTACAACAAAGCTAAAGAATAGTTATAAACAAAACTTCTTAACTCCCAACCAGGTAATATTGAAAATATCTAGCATCCAATTGTCAGACTATCAGTACCCTGTTCACTGTGCCAAGCTGTTGGTCAGAAAAGAGACATCGAATTCCACCTCCAGGGGAGGGGCCACACATCATGGAGAGTAGCAATGCAACCCTAGGGACTCAACCATGGCTTACAAGTGTCTGGGTGGCCAGCAAAGCATGACTCACATAGGCACTGGATAGAATATATACTCAAATAGATAAGCGATAGAATAAGTTCAGTTGTAATAGTGGATGGTTATCATTAGCCTCCCATAACTAGTGAATATCAATCTGCTGGCTGACACAAGATGACCTCACTTTGCCAGAAAACAAAGGACACTACTCCCTACCTTCTGGGAACAGATATAGCTATAAGTGTGGGCCAGGTACCTTAAGATTTACATGCTTAATCTAGAAACGTTTGCATGTATACAGAGCAAAGACAGAAAGAATGTGTACATAGAAACTATCTGACAAGTCCCATAAAGAGGGTCAGCCTAGATTTATCATTCTGTCCTAAAAGTTAGGCTGTCACATCTAGTCACAGGTAAGATTCCACACCAGTAAAAAATGACCAGGAATGTAAAGAAGCAGAAAAATAAGATCCATAAAAAGGGGGGAAATGAATCAATCTAAACCAACCCAGAAATTAAATAGGTGCGAAGAAAGACACTGCAGAAAAGAAAACTAGAGATTACTATCTGTCGTAAACATAGACTAAAAATAATTTTAAAATTTTATAAAAGCTAATTCAGTAATATATAAAAAGGATAATCTTCATGACAAAGTGAGTTTTTACCCAATTATAGTTATTTAACCAAGAAGGTTTTATTTGGGAATGAAATTTGAATTATCATTTGAAGATCATTCAATGTAATTTGGCACATTAACAGACTGCAAAAGAAAAAAAGCATTCTTTCATCTCAGTAAATTCAGAAAAAGAAGTTAATAAAATTCTAAGACAATTCCTAATAAACCCTGTCAGCAAGCTAGGAACAGAAGAGAACTTAAGCAACCCATAAAGGAGACACAAACATATTCACAAAATGAATAAGTGAATTCTAAAACTCATATGGAAATGAAAAGGACTGCACAAACAAAACAATAGCCAAAACAACTTTGAAGAAGAAAGAATTAGGAGGACTTAGAAAACCTGACTTACCTACTTTAGAGAACTTATATTGTTTAAGTTCAATACTATTATTATATTGCAGGGTTTATATTTCAGTGATCCAAACAAAATGGTATTATCATAAAGATGGCCAACAATAGGTCAGGGGAACATAACAGGTCCATAAATGGACAAACACGTGATATTTGAATTTTTAAATTTTTATTGTAGCAACAACTATACTACAAACAATTTCACATTTTAACTACTTTCAAGTTGGCAATTCAGTAGTATCAATTACATTCACAATGTTGTTTTGTCATTATTGATATCTATTACTCCTACTTTTACATCAGCTCAGAAACTCTCTACTCATTAAGCTGTAAGTCCCTCTTCTCACCCACCCATCCATTCCCAGCCCCTGGAAATCTGTTAATTGTTATCTGTCCCTACAGATTTGTTTCTTCTTGGTATTTTACATAAGCAAAATCATACAATATTTCTGATTATGTGCCTGGTTTATTTCACTCAATATTATATCTTTAAGGTTCATCCATGTTGTAACATGCATTAGAATTTCATTCTTTTTTTTTTTATTTATTAGAATACTCAATAGTATTCTATTGAGTGTATATACCACATTTTCTTTTTCCATTCATCTGAGGATGGACTCTTGCATAGCTGACATCTTTCCACACACTGATTTTTTTTTTTTTTTTTTTTTTTGCATGGGCAAGCACCAGGAATCCAACCCAGGTCTCGAGCATGGCAGGTGAAGACTCTGCCTGTTGAGCCCTCATGGCCCACTTGACACACTGATTTTTGACAATGGTGTCATGTAAATTTAGTAGAGTAATGGCAATTTTTACTACAATTCATACTTGAACTATTGAATATCTATTTATAAAAATAAACTTTGAACTTTTCCTCACTCATATTAATGAACTAAAATTGTATTATAACTCTAAATGTAAAACCTAAACTCACACAACTTCTAAAAAAATAAAGTAAAACACCTTTCTGGCTTCTGCTCATGCAAAGATTTATTAGTGTGGAAGGCAGAATAATAACCATTCCCCTTAAAAAAAATTCCCAAGCTCTAATCCCTGGTATCTGTGAATATGTTACATGGCAAAGGGGAATTAGCTAACAGATAGAGTTAAGTTCCTAATAAGATGACTCTTAAGTAGTGATATTATTTTGGATTGTGTAGAAGAGCGCAGTGTAATCACAAGGGTACTTCACTGTGGAGGGAGGCAAAGAAGAGTCAAAGTCATAGTATATGATGAGAGAAATACTCTACTGGCTATTGCTGGCTATGAAGATGGGAGGGATCTATGAGTCAAGGAATGCAAGAAGGATTTATAAGCTAGAAAAGTCAAGAAAATTGACTATTTCCTTGAGACTCTAGGAAGGAATGTAGCCTTGCCGACACCTTGATTTTAGCCAAGTAAGACCCATTCTGGACTTCCGACACCCAGGTCTGCAAGGTAATAAATTCAAATTGTTATAAATCATCAGGTATGTGATAATTTGTTATAGCAGCAATAGGAAACTAATACAATTATATATGACAACAAAAGAACAATCTATGAAAAATGTGGAAAACATGATAAATGGATTTCATAAAAATTCAGAAGTTCTACTGCCTAGCAATCACTAAGAGAATAAAAAGTCAAGCTGCAGACTGGGAGAAAATATATGCACATTGCATATTAATATTGGCCTTCTATCCATAATACATAAAATACTCTTGAAATGCAAATATTAAAAAGCATACAACATATTTCTTAAAAGAGAAAAATATTAGAACAGACATTTCCACAGAGAAGATACATGGGTGTAAAATATACGCTTGACTGGATGCTTTTAGCTTTATTATTAGGGAAATGCAAAATAAAATCACAGTGAGTTACCACTACATGAGTATTAGAATGTCTACAGTTAAAAAGACTGACCATACCAAATATTAATAGGGGTGTGGAGGAACTAGGCCGATGATTATAATACACACCACTAAAGAACAGCTATGAGTGGCAAATAAGTACATGAAAAGAGGCAGAACATCCTTAGCTATTAGGCAATGCAAATGAAAACCACTGCCATTTACCACTACTCACTTACTAGATCATCCTTGTTGGCAAGGTTGTGGAGGAATTGAAAATGTCACACACTCCTGATGGGAAAGTATGTTGGAAAACAGTGACACTTTCATATGCAGTTAAGTGCATTCCTATCACTTGACCCTAGGTATTCTACTCTACATATTTATCTAAGAGAAATAAAAACACATGCCCATCCAAAGACTTGTACATGAACATAGATTGCAACTTTATTCATAATAAGAGAGAACTGGAAAGAACAGAAATGTCCATCAACAGGTGAATGGATAAACAAATTGTGGTACATTTCATATAATGGAATACTACCCTGCAATAAAAAGAAATGACGTGTTCGGTGGGCTGGCTCAGCAGGTAGAGTTCTTGCCTGCCATGTCGGAGACCCAGATTTGATTCCTGGTACCTGCCTGTGTCAAAAATATAAAAACAAAAAAAAGAAATGAAATGTTGATAAATGAAAAATACAGATGAATAACAAATAATTATATTGAGTAAAAGGTACCAGAGAAAACACAGCTTATGTCTCCATTACCATACAATTCTAGAAAATTCAAACTATTCTACAGTTACAGAAAGCGAGAAGTTGTTGTCTGCAGGAGAGGAGGGTGGGAAGCAAAGAAGGCCAAGCGGCTGAAGGAAACTTTTTGAGTGATGAATATATTCATTATCTCGTTTGTGGTGATGGTTTCACAGGTTATGTATGTATCAAAACTCATCAAATTGTAACTTTCACTTATGTTCAGCTTAGTGTATATGTCTGTTATATTTGTTACATTTATTAAAGTTGTTAAAAAAAAGCAAGAATCTTAATAGTTAATATATTTGTGCAAAGAAGGCTTGAGAAAAAGCAGCTTTCTATTCTGAAGCCAATTTGCTGTTATATATTTTCATAAATTATGTGAAATTTTTTAAAATATTGGGAAATAGAAGCATTAATAATGAAGAAGTGAAAAAGAGGGGAACAATATAAAAAGGAATGCTTTGAGTTTACTAGCTATTCCTTTTGATGAAAACATTAAAAGAAGTATGAAAAAAAGGCAGTTCACAGAAAGGCAGCACAGTACTGGAGTTAAGAGTGTGACTCCGGACTCAAACTACCTGGGCTTAAATCCTGGCACATCCAACACTTCCTGTGTTACCTTGAAAAAATTACTTATCATCTCTGTGTGTCAAATTCATCTGTAATATGTGGAGAGTAACAGCACCCATCTCAAAGGTTTATTTAACAAGATTTTAATATATACAAAACATTTAGAACACTTCTAAAACTAGGTAAGTACTATCAAATAGGCCTAGGGGCAGTACAGGGTTCACTCAGTGGTAGACTTTTCACCCACCATGCAGACCCAGGTTTGATTCCAGGAGCCCGCACATGCCAAAAATAGAAAAAAAAAATCTTCCTTTATTGGTGGTGTAATGGTGGCTCAGTGGCAGAATTCTTGCCTGCCATGCCGGAGAACTGGGTTCAGTTCCTGGAGCTTGCCCATGCAAAAAAAATCAGAAATTGTCTCATTATTCCTGGGATTTTCATTAAAATATTTTCTACATATAATTCAAAAACATTTATCATTGTTATTTTACTCAAACATATATAAGGGATATAACAATTGAAATACTGTGAAAAGAAAATGTATGATAATCATTTGCCTCCTGAAAATGCACATCACATGGGCATTTCATATTACTTTCAGACACCTACCAATGCAAAAGATAGTAACCTAGAAAAAAAAATGGTGATATGCAATATCTCTGTCTCTAGATAATAGATTGATTCTGAGAGGAAGAATAGAAGTTTTTCCAAAACAGTTTTAGAAGTAAATAGGAATAAAGGAGGTGGAATATGCAAAACAAAGATAAATATGTGAAAAATAAGACTCACTTTTTTACCCTTTTTAGAATTTTTTTTGTATTATTTAACTTTCCATAAAATTGCAAACATGACTTTAATATTGTGGCTCATTCTTGTAATTAGTTTTTTGAATGACACAATTACAAAAGTGCAGTCATTAAAGTATATAAGACGATGTATATGCACACTTATAAACCATATACTACTTACAGATTAACTGAATACATTTGCTTCATTTTTTTATTCAAATGAAATTTATCTTTTTCCTGATAAACATTGTAGCATATAATCCAAGAGATCTAAAAGAGAGGGATTTTAATTAAATTGAGATATCACTAATAGAAACATAATAGAAATAGAATAAATTCAATCCTTTCATTTTGCTATGATGTTTTTACCACTTAATTATTTGGGAATAAAAGGGAAAATACTTGCCTAAGTTTATTACCTTAAAACCATTGAGAATTCTCTAAATTCTGCTCCGTGGAGAAATAGAATCAAATGAAACTCCTTTCATTACGGAACAGATTTTCTCAGGTACCGCTTCATATGATTTCTGCTCTTAAGTATTTTCTTCTTTAATTGGACTGGGTCTTAGAAAGTTTTCAGTAAGACTTCATATTTGGTAAGGTATTGGAAAAGACTGACACTTAGATAAACATTTCTATCAGTCACAATTTATAGTATTAAATCCACATACACCATAAATGCTTAGAAAAGCAGGGGGGAAAGATCTTTGAAACTACAGCTGAGTTATGTATATTTTAAACATTTAATAATATGTTTAGTGATATATTTTAATTTCTGTTATTTCTTGTCTAACATATTTTAACTTGGAAATTTTAATTTATTACTTTCAATAAATTATTAGACAGAAATATTTATAGATGGATATAGGCTTTAAGAAAAAAATTACTATTTGACTTCAAATAAGTATTTTCAGAACTCACACTTCTCAAAGAAATATAATAATTTTGTACAATTTTCAGTCATAAAAGTGAAGAAAACATCAGTGATCTTACCACATATTCTTAGTGTATGCTGAAAAATAAGCAAATAAATATGAAAGGATGTGAATTAGACTGTATCTTAAGGTTCTAAATATACTTTGAATGATTTTGCACTCATTACGTGAACTTCTAGAATTATCATTAAGATGATTCACTTTTTCCCTTTTTCTGTTGTTCAAGAAGCTACTAATATAGTACAGACCTCAAAAATCATGTGCTGTATATTTTTTCTTCTCTTCTGCTGCCAATTGCTCATGAAGTCGTTATCAGTTAGGGTTCAGTAAGATACCTACACATGTACACACATGTACCCATGCATGTATATGTGTTTAAATATATATATATATATATACATATGTGTATGTGTGTATATTACATACATGGATGCACATGCATAAAAAATTTTATTTCAAGGAATTGACTCATGCAATTTGGGTGCTTGCAAGTTCAAAACCTGTAGGCCAGGTCAGCGGGTGGGAAACCTTGGACAGAAACTGTTACTACAGTCATGAGGCAAAATTTCTTCTTCAAGGAAACTTTGATTTTATATTGGAGTCTTCAACAGATTAGATAAAAGTATCAAAGATAATCTCCTTTGCTTAAAGTCAAGTAGATATCACCACATTTACAAAATACCATCACAAAAAACCTAGATTAGTATTTAATTGAATAAGTGGGTACTATTATCCTAGACAAGTTGACACATAAAAATAGTTATCACAATATCCATCTGCCTGGAATTTAAACTTTTAACCAACATTTCTCAACAATAATCTATATAAATATAGTCTGAACTATTAACCATTACCAGTTATCCATTTTTTGCCTAATATTTTTTGTATGGCTTTGTGTGTTCTGTTACAAGCAATTCTTCCTTGCAGGTTTATCTCTCTCACTAATGTTAAGTACATGGATGGCAGGATATATATTTTCATCTTGGTATTTTCACTGTCACATACTACCTATGCCACAAAATATAATTTCTATAAATGTTATTTAATTAAATAATAAAAGAACAGCATGTACACCTAAATATCTTGTCACTTTTCTTAATTAAAATGAACAAAAATTGTTGCCATGTTGACAATGTAAATATATTTTCTTCAAAGAACAACATGTAATTTGCTTGCCTTGTTAACTACTGTATTCATTGCACATAGGATAGTAATTGTCATATAGCAGGTACTAAATAATTTGTTAAACAAATAAATTATCTACTATTTACTGTGTATATCAATTGTATATGCTAGTCTACATAATGCTATTTCTAATCTTTAGGAAACTAATAGATATTTTGCATCTGAGTCACAGAGCAAAACAATAAATAGTTGAAGATTATAAGAATGGGTGGGAAATATGAAATTAAAACTCAGTCTTTCTCATTCTAAGACTTATTCTTTCGATTTTCATGTTTCATGTTCTGACCACATAAACTAACCTTCGAGAATTATGGAAATGCAGATGAATCTAAAGAAAAATGAATCTTACTGTGATGGTTTGAAGCTGTCATATACCCCAAGAAAGGTCATTTTTTAAAGCTAATCCACTCCTGTAGGTGTAAGCTATAATTGTTAGGACTTTTTGATTTGGTTATTTCATTTGAGGCATCTCTTAATCCTCTTACTGGAGTCCTTCATAAGAGGGTGGAATTCAAGGAAAGAGATGGAGAGAATGCAGCGGAAGCTGAGAGAGAAACCAGAGAAATGCAGAGGAAGTCACTGAAGCCAGAGGCTGGAAGCAATGAAAGCTGGGAGAGAAAGGAGAGACCAGCAGACACATGTGTGCTTTGCCATGTGATAGAAGAGTGCAAGATGGTCAGCAGCCAGTCTTCGGAGAGAAAATATCACCTGTTGATGCTTTGATTTGGACAGTTTCACAGCCTCAGAAATGATAGCTTGTAACTTAATAAATCCCCACAGTAAAAGCCAATGCATTTTATGTAATCAGCATTTCAACAGCTTTAGCAAACCAAAATACCTGCCTATAATTGTGCCATATTTCCTGAATTATGCAATCTTCATAGTTGTATTTTATTGGCATATTTTTTCTCTAAATATGGTTGAAATATGAAATTATAGAAGGATAACTCATATGATAATTCAATGTCATGGAAATTTCTGTTAAGCCACTTATGGAAACACACCCTGATGCATATTTTTGCATATGCCAATGAGATCCTTGATCATAAAAGAGTATAATGAGGGCCTAGATGTAGAGATGTTAAAGTGTATGTATACAAATGATAGAATGGGGAACAAGAGGAGCAAGCTAGGGGCAAAAGTCAAAGGAAAAAGGAGGGATTTAGCCATTAATGAAAGAGCACAAAGCCCAGATTTATTTAAAATAAATAGTAGTAAATCGCTGTGCTAAAAAAAGGCCAACATAGTTTTGGGAAAGGGTATTATATATTCAAGTTTATGATTATGGTGCATTTATAAATAATGATCTTCATTGCCCTCAAATCTTCAGAAATTAGTATTTACAAAAACAGCCTTACGTTGTTGATACTTTGGAGAGTGAGGAAGGTATCCACTTTGTCAGTGGTATCCACTGATAAAGGCTGGTGTGGGAATGTGGTAGTTTCATAGGAAATGAAACAGTATTTCAACAGAAATAAGAACCCTTCAGCAGAAGCAGCCAGGAAAAGCAAGCTTTTCTTCTTCTCCCAGACCCATCTTTTTTTATTCTCTTGCCATAGTGCCACAAAATAAGGTGTCAGTCAGTGCTATGGTCTTCTGAAGGCTTGACTGGGGAAGAATCTGCTCCCAAGGTCACTCATGTGGTTGTTGTCAGGATTCAGTTTCTCATAGGCAATTGGAAAAGAGGCTTAGTTCTTCTCTGGCTGTGACAAGAAGTCTCCCTCAGTTCCTTGCTTCATGGGCCTCTCAGTATCACAACTCATGACATGGTAGCAGGATTCCTCCAAGAAAGCAAGAAAAGAAGAGATCAAGATGGAAGCCATAGTCTCTGTTAACCTAATTTCTGAAGTGGTAACATTATTTTTTGTCATTTTCAGTTCAGTTGAAATGAATCATATGTCTAGCCCATTCTCTAGGTGAGTGATTACACAGGGGATAAGTATTAGGAGGTCGGAATCATTGGGGACTGTGGTGATTTGAAGCTCTATGTAACCCTGAAAATCATACTTTTAAAATTAATCCATTCTGATTTCATTTATGCCCCCAGCCCTCCTTCCTCTATCATTCTCACATGCAGCTTCATTCAGTGTTTTAACATAATTACATTACAGTTAGGTAGTATTGTGCTGTCCGTTTCTGAGTTTTTATATTCAGTCCTGTTGCACAATCTGTATCCCTTCAGCTCCAATTACCCAATACCTCACCCTATTTCTATCTCCTGATGGTCTCTGTTACCAAGAAAATATTCCAAGTTTATTCACTAATGTCGGTTCATATCAGTGAGACCATTCAGTATTTGTCCTTTTGTTTCTGGCTAATCACACTCAGCATAATGTCCTTAAGGTCCATTCATGTTGTTACATACTTCATAACTTTATTCTGTCTTACAGCTGCATAATATTCCATCTTATGTAAATGTCACAGTTTGTTTAGTCAACTGTCTGTTGATGGACATTTTGGCTGTTTCCATCTCTTGGTAATTGTTAATAATGCTGCTATAAACATTGGTGTTAAAGATCAAGATGGTATAATCTAGGAATGTCTAGAGTGTATAATAATAGTGAAATGTACAATGTACAAATTTTAAAAATGTTTTTGCATGAGGAAGAACAAAGGAATGTCACTGTTGCAGGGTGCTGAAAATAGATGATAATTAATACTTTAAAATGTCACCTTATGTGTGAGACTAAAGCAAAAAATGTTTGTTACAAAATTTATATTTTGCCTAGAGCATTTCCTAATGTAATTCATGTAGATAGTTTGACTGAATGTCATAAGTACTTGGAATCTCAGGTAGGACATGAGATTTTGTTGGTTTGTCCAGAGTGATGCCCCAATGAATCCCAGAGTGATTTGATCAGTGACTGGAAAAGTATTTGCAAGCCCCCTTTGGGGAATGGTGAGAGTGGGGAGAAATTCAACTTCCCCAAGTTGAATTCTTGATATTCTCACAAGCAGTGTGGACAACCAAAGCTATATACTGAACCCCCAGTCTTGAGGTTTGTTCATATGAAACTTAACTCCACAAAGGATAGGTCAAGTCTACTTAAAATTTTGGCCTAAGAGTCACCCCCCAAGAGAGCCTCTTTTGTTGCTCAGATGTGGTCTCTCTCTCCAGCCAACATGACGAGCAGTCTTACCACCCTCCCCCTCTCTGCATGGGACATGACTCCCAGGGGCAACATGGGACAGAGATCCTGGAATGAGCTGAGACTCAGCATCAAGGGACTGAGAAAAACCCTAGAATGAGCTGAGAATTAACATCAAAGGATTGAGAGAACCTTCTCGACCAAAGGGGGAAGAGTGAAATGAAGACTAAGTGTCAATGGCTGAGAGATTCCAAACAGAGTTGAGGGGTTATCCTGGAGGTTATTCTTATGCATTAAATGGATATCACCTTGTTGTTCAAGATGTAGCAGAGAGGCTGGAGGAAACTGCCTGAAAATGTAGAGTTGTGTTCCAGTAGCCATGTTTCTTGATGATGATTGAACAATGATATAGCTTTCACAATGAGACTCTGTGAATGTGAAAACCTTGTGTCTGATGCTCCTTTTAGCTACTATATCAACAGAAGTGTAGAACATATGAAATAAAAATAAATAATAGGGGGAAAAAATGTTAAAATAAATTTAGTTTGAAATGCTAGTGGTAAATGGGGTAAGGGGTATGGTATGTATAATTTTTTTTCTCTGTTATCATTTTATTTCTTTTTCTGTTGTCTTTTATTTCTTTTTCTAGATTGATGCAAATATTCTAAGAAATGATGAATATGTAACTACATGATGATATTAAGAATTACTGATTGTGTATGTAGAATGGAATGATATCTTGTTTTGTTAATTTTTTTTAATTAATAAAAAAAGTTAAAAAAAATTAATCCATTCTTATGGGTGTGGACCCATTGTATGTAGGATCTTCTGATGAGGTTACTTCAGTTAAGGTATGGCTCATCTCAGTCAGAATGGGACTTAATCCTATGATTAGACACCTTTAAAAGCAGAATGAAATTCAGACAGAGCACAAGAGAAAGCCACAAAAGTAGCAGTCAGAAACTGAACATGAATGGAACCCAGAAGAGAAGGGAGAAACCAAGAAATGACATCATGTACCTTACTATGTTCCTAACATTAAAAAGCCAACAGCCCCAAAATGGCACAGTCTTTGGGAAGAAAGCATCCCCCTGAAGATGCCTTGATTTGAACTTTCTTTTAGTCTCAAAACCATAAGCAAATAAATTCCCATTGTTTAAACCAAACCACTGCATAGTATTTGCTTAAGCAACCAAAGGAAACTAACCCAGGGACCATCTTAGAAGCTACCTACTAACTTCTTCATGCACTCCCTTCCCAACCTCAGAGATAACCACTATCCTGAAGCTTGTGCATACATTTGCAGGCAATGATTTTTACTTTTACTTCATTAAATGTATTTATAAATAATATAAATTACTGAGGTTTTAAAAATTAATATATACGTATATGTATTTGTGTACACATACATATGCATGTATATATGTATGATACACATATGTACACACACATTTAATATTTGCTTTTACTCCTCAACATTATAAGTATGAGCTGTACCTAGGTTTTTACTAGATTAGCTAGTTCATATAAGTTACCTGCTACATAATATAGCATTATGTGATTAAGCCACATTTTATTTATACAGTCCTCTGTTAAGGAACATTTAGTCTTTTTTGTCTCACTTATGGTATGACACACAGTGCTGCAATGCACACTTGTCTAAATAGTCTCTGCATTTATGGGAAAGTCCCTCTTGACCTCGATTTGGATGTAAAGTGTATACAGCCTTCAAATTTATTAGATATTGCAGTTCTATAGCAGTTTGTGCTCTCACCAGCAAAATTTTAGAATTCTTTTCTCACTAATGTTTGAAATTATCACAGAAACCAGATGTTGATAAGCTGGAAACTGTAGCATCACTGTGCTATTCCCTTTCTGTCTCCCAAGATCATGGTGGCGTTGCATTAACTGGTCCCATTATGACCATGTGGGCACAATGACTTATTTTAGCCAATAAGTTGTGAGGAGAAGTCATACGTATTATTAGGGCTAAACATTTAATTGCAACATCTCCAGATATCTCTGCCATAGCAACCAGCAAGGTATTCTTCATCTATTTGGGTCCAGAAGTGAGAAGACCTCATAAAAGAAAAAATGAACTTTTCTAAATATAAGTCATTGAGGTTTTGGAATTTATTAGCACAGTCTCTCATGGTAATATTGATTTTGGTTCAAGAAGTGGGGTGTAAACTCATGCAGCTTTCTGCCCATAGCGTCAGGATAGGCTACATTATAATGTTCTAACAAACAGCTTGATAAATCAGTAGCTTTAAACAACAAAGGTTTATTTTTCTTTCATGCTACACATCGAACATGGTCTAACTGTTGGCCTTATTCCATATTTTATTCACTCGGCCCCAGGCGAACAGAGCAGTCACTATCTGGAATATTGCTGGTTGCCAGGGTAGAGGGATAAAGATTGAAAGTCATGCACAAGCTCTCAAGTCTTCTGCCTGGATACTACACATATTGGTTCCAGTACATATTTTCTTTTACTTCGGATTCCCTAGTAGTAGCTCCTGAGCTGATGATTCAAATGAAAGTGATTTAAATATAAATGTTCCAGTTAAAACCGTTAGTTAGGTGGGGAACTGGGACTGAAAAGGAAAAGAACCCCAGTAAGTTTGCAATATTAAGTAAAATTCCCTGTTTTCATCATCAGGTTAGCTTGGGAATCTGGACAAGTCAAACCTGACAGCTGTCCTGACCAGGGGGTACAGGCTTGGCATTATTATACCCCACTGCTTGTCAGTTACTTGTTTGGGACTTTGTGAAGGGTACCAAAAACTTCTACAACCTTAATTTTTTCCAACAACAGCTTCTGAAGCCCATTACAAATATGACAGAAATTCAGTCAATTCAGGTCTAACTTTAACTACCCAGAGTTGGGCCAGACTCCACAGGTTATGCCACACACACTCCTGACCAACTAGCTACACATAAAATTATCATGTTTGATAATTTGCTAGAACTCATAGGACTAGCTAAAAGTGTTATGCTTAGAATTATTGCTTTATTATAGTAAAAGGATACAAATAAGAAGAAGGTAAAAGAAGAGACACATAGGGCACAATCTTTGAAATTCAAAGTTCCATATGGAATCAGAATGCAACATCAATCTCCTGACATAGAGATGTATCTTCTCAGTTGCGGAAGTTGCCTTGGACTTTGAATATCTAGGTTTATACAGGGTTCCATTACATAGCATGATTGATAGACTCAACATCTACAATGGACTCAATCTGCAGCCCCCTTCTCTACCAGCAGTCAGGAGGTAGGCTGATATGATGTGGCTCAAAATCCCAAATCCCTAAACATCTGGCTGTCCTTTCTGGCATGACCAGCCCCTACCAAAGGACTGCAGGTGTGGCTGTCCCCTACCTATTATTTTGTTAGTATATGAACTTTCAAGTGTGATCCAGAGCCCACTGGAATATCAAAAGATGCTTTTATCACAGAAAATACCAAAGATTCTGAGGTTGCTTCCCCAGGAACTGGGGACAAACAGTAGCCAAGATTTTCATTATACTGCTTATTCTCACTGTTATTATGCAATACTCTAGGTGCTTAGATTTCCAAAAACAGTCACAGTTGTGAGTGTTAGGTGTGAAAGCCTGTGTGCACAAAAAGGGTAAAAGGGGTGCACAGGTTGTTCAGTGGTTAGAATGTTCGCCTTTCATGCAGTAGACCTGGGTTCGATTCCAGGGCCATGTGCCTCCCGAAGGAAAAAAAAATGGTAAAAGGATCCTAGGTTTTAGGATGGTTGATGCACCAAAAACTTCTACTGCACATAGAATGGCCAAGGCCCAATACACCTAAGTTCTAGGAGGCAAAAAAGTACAAATCTACTGTATTTCCAAGAGGGAAACTGGTCAAGCGCTAGTGAATAGCGCTAATGACAACCACAAGGAAATGAGAGATAAGACAATAGAAAGACTTAGACTTGTTTTCTTTGAGAAATTTACATTACTGGGTAACGAGATGTTTCTAATGGGAAGTAGAATAGGGAGGAAGAAGACAAGAGGAGAGAGGACGAGGAAAGAGGAAAGATGAAACGGAAGAATGTGCAAGTTGAAAGAGTTTTTTTTTAAATATTAAAAGTTCTTGAGAATATGTAAATCCTGATATAAAAAAGTCAAAATGGCAGGTGAGTTTGAAGATGCAGTTAAAAGATACATTGGATAAGAGAATGTCTTCCATGAAATATAGTAGGATGGGACTATTGTTACAAGCTAAAACTATTTCAGCAAGCTAAGAGAGATCATTTACTAAAGTTAGAAAAAAAAAAGGTGGTAAGAATGATTGGGTGTGCAAATAAACCTGCAGGTGAGGGATCAGGGAATCGAGGGTGTATTAGTTAGGGTTCTCTAGAGAAACAGAATCAACAGGGAACACTTGCAAATATAAAATTTATAAAAGTGTCTCACGTGACTGCGGGAACACAGAGTCCAAAAGCCACAGAGTAGGCTGTGAAGCTGACGATTCCAATGGAGGGTCTGGATGAACTCCACAGGAGAGGCTCACCAGTCGAAACAGGAAGAGCCTGTCTCTTCTGAATCCTCCTTATGAGGCTTTCAGTGATTAGATTAAGCATCACTCATTGCAGAAGACACGCCCCTTTGGCAGATTACAAATGGAATCAGCTGTGGATGCAGCTGACATGATCATGACTTAATTCTATGAAATGTCCTCATTGCAACAGACAAGCCAGCACTTGCCCAACCACTACCTGGCCAAGCTGACACATGAACCTGACCATGACAGAGGGTAAGCTTACATGTTGGCCTCTCTTTCTCTCTGAAATAAAATAACAACAGCAGCAGCAAAGCACACCAATCCATCTCCTGAAAAAATAGAAAGGTAAGTAGAGGAAACCTAGAAGTAAAGCTGAGTTTGGGGCAAATACTGAGGGGAGTAGGAGAAAGGTGGCCCTAAATATACCACGAAGTGTGTATGGAAACAGTTGGTTCATCCCTACACCTAATAGATCTGGTGTTGGCATGAAAAGAGTTCTGCAGAATGGTGACACAATATTGCAAGGAGGAAAATGTATTCATACTTTTGACAGAGAGTGACTAAAGAGAGCCATCATGTGGCATCATCTCAGGAAGGAAATAAGGAAACTAGGAGAGGGCTGAAATATAGGGAGAGAATGTAGGATTAAGGACTTAATGTGGACAAATCTGTGTCAAAGTAGAACTAATGAGGAAAGAGAGTTTTAAGGAAGAAAATTGAACTTCTGGATTTCAGGGATTTTGTCTTTAAGGTTTAAGGTGACATAAAAATTATGGTCAAGAAATCATGAGGTTAGAGTCTGGTATTGTTTACTTTATCAAAATATAGAATTTGAAATATTGATTTTTGGGAGAGGATGACCAGGAAGATAATATATTATGGCACCAAGTGCAGAATTAATTGTTGCAATGCTCCAGGTGGAGTCCTGGATCTCTAGAACACAGTGTCCCAAGCTATAAATTGTGATTAATACAATCTGCCCTACCTACTTCGTTAGTTGTTTTTACTAATGGTATTCTTTATCCTGAGAATTAAATGCAATAACAAGCGTGATGTTCTATCTAATATGCAAAGTGTTAGGCAAATATTATGTTGCCTAACTAGATGGCACACTCAAAATCTCACAGAATGGCAAGAATAGTACAAGACATCAGAGATGTCCAGTGTGTGCTAAATTGAATTGAGCCAATAATTGAAAATGCCAGATTTCTTTCTCTTCCTCAAATGCAGTGTGATTAGGCAAAAAGAGGTAGCTGGCCTCAGATGATAGGGTATTGATCAATGTTCTCCTTAGATAAGCAAGAATAATTTGATATAAGCTACTATCTATCTTTTTCTAGGAAATACAATTTAATAGTCAGCAGGAAAGCCAAATTGCAACTCTGGTTAAGTAATAAGACCCAGCAGGATACGTATTGTTACTTTAAACACCCTGAAGTGAGTTAATGTGATTATAATGTGGCGTCTTTAAACAAACCAATTAAAATATGCCCAGGTAATACATTATTATCAGTCAGTATATGAAGCTGAAATTTACACTTTCCTGTTTTCACATTTATGAAAACTTAAAATGCATCTACTTCAAACATGGACAGTCTTATTTTAGTGCTGTAGAGTTCAACTGGCCAAAAATGTTTTACTTTTCATTCAGTTATTGTTTCTTTCACCTATGTTTATTCTTTCACTCACTTATCTAAAAATACTTAGCGCTTAAGGCTCTATTGCGAATTCAAATATGATACACACTATACATGTGGTATGTGTGGATCTCATAACTGTTTTGTTGAAAGAAGGAGGGTGTTCAAATATGACAACAGCACAGCCTGCTGTGCTTTTGTACTTAAAAAGAGACATCTTCAAAGATTTTATAATCTGATAGAGGAGAAAACATATTCAGAACAATAACTCAAATGTCAGGAAAATATGTATTAGCTGAAATATATACATGGCTGTTCAGGGCAAAGTTGGCGACAGTGGATGGGGGAGTAACATTTACAGTGTACAGTGTACAGTGCTAGATAAGTTCATTAAGTAATGGGAACCCCTGTTTAAATTATCTGTACAAAGAAAATAAAACAGGAGCATTTTTCACATAATCTCTCTGTGAATACATGCATATCTAATTTCTTTTCTATTGCCCAGGAAATTTTCTTGGACATTTTGTATGTTCTCTGCCCAATGCAGAGATCCAGGTGACTTCATTTGAGTGTTGGTGGTAATAATACCGGGAAATAGTTAAGTGTATAATCTATTTCAAGTTAAAACTGAAAGGCATTGTTGATAGATTAGAAGGGTTTGAGAGAAAACAAGAATAAGTGGAAAGATTTGCCTACTAAATAAATGGGCTGCCGTTTACTAAGAAGGAGCCCTGTCCCTTGACAGGAATCAAGAATTTTTAGGCATTTCAGTCCAAGATACTTGTGACCCATCTTTTATTTAAAAATGCTGCAATTAATATCTTTGTGCAGTGATGTTTTTCCATGTTTAGGGAGCTGGAGACTTGAGTCTCTCTTTTGACCTCTCAGGAATTGGGAACTTAAGTGGGTAAGTTCTTAAACCTTTGGATAGACATTCCTGAAATCCATTTCTCTCTCCAGTCTCTTTGGCCCTGCACCTACACTAGCAATGAGGAAAGAGAACATGTCATTTTTCTCAACAAATATTGAACCACCTGAAAAGCTACTAGCCATCTTTCTTAGAAATCCGAGGAAGGAGATCAAGTCAACATTTCTCTTCCTGACATATCTATGGGGAGAGATAGCCTCCTTTCACAAGGAACATTTTTGCCAAAAAGTGGTTTATTCTTTCTCCTTAATTTGATAACCAACTTGGCCATGCTCACACCAGGAAGAAAATTGATATTTTTGTTTTGAGAAATCAGTCTTGAAGAGTTCAATAACTGTGAATTTCACCCAATGCTCTCTATTATAAGCATTTTACTATCGAGGAATTTCTAGGAACAGGAAAATACTTGTTATGCTGTTCAACTGGGTACATTTTGTTGCTTTTAGAAGAAAGAAACACCTTTCAATAGCTCTCTATTAAAATTTTTTCACCATTACCTATTTTTTTCCTGGCTAAATCAATACCTCATTTATATAATAAGCAAAGTTTTTACTCTTCCCCTAAGGGCCACTGGAATCCATGGTTGTAAAGCAAAGTTAGGGTTTGGGCCTCCAGTTCCATTTTCCTTTTTCACATCTAGAGTTAATTATCGGTTTGGTTTATGATGTTTGGATATACTCAGCTCTGCAATCTCAAATATTACTGGTTTCTTTGAAGAATCCCATCTTAGTAAGATTTCAATTTTCCAGTAACTCCCATAGAGTGTGCTCTCAGAAACCTCCCTTTCCTATGAGTTGTAATACCCCTCAACAATGTATCAATTTAGTTTCGTAAGCTTTGGTCTTATTGAGAAGTATGGACTTACTCATAATAGTATTAGAAAATTAGAGATGAATGTTAAGCTAAGGAGTGGCATGGGATTTAATGTTAGAAAAATTCTGATTCAATATATTAAAAACATAAGCCTAGAGATATGGGAGACCTTTTGAATTGCCCAGGGGAAAGATTATTGTTATTATAATTAATGTAACAGAGGATGTGTGGAAAATGGAAGTTTTAAAAATATAATTGGAAAGTGACATTAATAAGAATTAGAGAACAAATGAATGTGTGCAGTGAGGGAAAGAGAGACACAAAGATGATACTGTGTTTCTGCCTTTGGCAAGTAGATAGATCATAATGGTGTTCTATGAGATAAGGAAGGCAAGAGGAAAAGCAAGGGATAAAATTATGTCAATTTTAAACACATCGATCCTGATCTACCTTTTATGTTTTCTTGTCTTTGTTTTTTTTGGGGGGGTGGGTGGGTGTACTTTATTGATGGTACATGACAAGATAGGGCCCTCAGCCCCTCCCCTTCTTCAGGGGGTCTAGGGTGGAAACTGTGGAGGATGGGGGATTCTCAGTACTGGGGGATCAAGTGGGGCCAGGACTCCCCAGCAGCTAGCAGCCTCTCTTCCTCTCATGCTGTCTCTGGGGCTGATTTTCCAGGGGCTCTTACTCCTCAGATGCCATGAAGACCATAAGGTCCACCATTTTGTTGCTGTAGCCAAATTCATTGTTATACCAGGAAATGAGCTTAACAAAGAGGTTGTTGAGGGCAATGCCAGACCCAGCATCAAAAGTGGAAGAGTGGGTGTCACTGTTGATGTCGCAGGAGATAACCTGGTCCTCAGTATAGTCCAAGATGCCTTTTAGGGGCCCTCTGGTGCATGCTTCACCACCTTCTTGATGTCATCATACTTGGCTGCTTTTTCAAGCCAGCAGGTGATATTGGGGGTTAGGACACAGAGACTGTGCCAGTGAGCTTCCTGTTCAGCTCAAAGATGACCTTGCTCACTGCCTTGGCTTTGCCAGTAGATGCAGGGATGATATTCTGGGCAGCCCTATGGCCATCATGCCACATTTTCCTAGAGGGGACATCCTCAGTCTTCTGGGTGGCAAAGATGGCATGGATGGTGGTCATAAGTCCCTCCATGATGCCACAGCTGTCATGGATGACCTTGGCTAGGGGGCCCTGGCATTTGGTGGTGCAGGAAGCATTGCTGATGATTTAGATTTGTCATATTTCTCATGGTTCATGCCAATCACAAACATGGGGGCATTGGCTGAAGGGGCAGAGATAATGACTCTTTTGGTGCCACCCTTCAGTTGAACCCCAGCCTTCTCCATGGTTGTGAAGACGCCAGTGGACTCCACAACATATTTAGCACCAGCATCAACCCATTTGATGTTGGTGGGATATCGCCCCTGGGAGATAGTAACAGAATTCCCATTGATGATAAGATTCCCATTCTCAGCCTTGGCAGTGCCTTTGAACTTGCCATGGGTGGAATCATGCTGGAACATGTAAACCATGTAGTTGAGGTCAATGAAGGGATCCTGATGGCAACAACCTGCACTTTGCCAGAGTTCACAGCAGCCCTGGTGACCAAGTGCCCAAAACAGCCAAATCCATTTATTCTGTCCTTCACCATCATGACTTAGAGATGGTGCTGACACTGCATGAAAAGATGAGGTTGTCTGCCAAGCGGAAAGCAGCAGAGAGTCTACTTTTTATGTTTGATGCTCACTTGGACATAATGAATCTGAAACTCAGCAGAAAAGTGGGAATTGATGGGAACTGAGTCATAAGACTACATGAACTCACTAGAGAGCATGTATAAAATTCCTGAAATATGATGAGAGATGAGAGAAGGAAGATGATTCTACAAAGAACCTGATAAAATAGAGATAGAGAAGAGAGACACCAGAGTGTATAGTACTGTGGAAGTCATGTTCTATAGGAAAGATACATTGTCAATTGCTATAGTAATTTAATACAATAGAACTAAAAGTGTCCCTTGGATTTCTTAAAAGTAAACAAGGTTTGGAATATCATAGTACTAGTTTCCAGGGGAAAGGGTGAGAACTGCTGGATAATAGTGAATTCTGGCATGGGTGAATGTGCAGAAGAAGGGACCAAGAATGAACAATACTTTGTAAAGAGTTTGGCTATAAGAAGGAAGACAGAACTAGGGTAGAAGCTAGAGGGAATGTGGGATTTAAAAAATGTGAAAATACTGAAGATATGAGCATATTTAAATGCTTATGGAAAAATAAAGTAGCGAGAGAAGTTGAGAATTTAAAAGACAGATTAGTAATAGAGTGAAGTCCTTTAGGGATAAAAAGGTAATAAATTCCAGTGACCCGTAGTAGAATAGGGAAATCGTTATCTATTCCAATTGAGGGGGCAGAAAAAGAAAAGGTGCATGAAATTACAGGCAGTTTTTCAGGTCCAGTTTTTGAATTTGGGGGACAAACCTATCTAAAGTCTTATTTCTAAATGAGTAGAAGACAAGGCCATCTCCAGACTTTGACCAAGGGTAGAACTGGAGATTTAAGAGGAATAAAGATATGAAACTGCCTTTCTGGAAGAAAGGGGAGGGGGTACTGATAAGTTGATCCTAGTGGAATTTCCAGGATATATTGCGGAACTTATCAAAGTTAGATAGCATGGATTTATAAAGGAAATAAACAGTTAATTGATGTGTTTCTTTTTTTTTTCTCTCCCCACCCCTTACCCCCCATGGTGAAAGGTAACCTAGTTACTGATTTACTGGACAATTGAACTGATTTGGTGATGGGAACTTCCAGAAAGTGTTACAGAAAAACAAAACAAAAAACAAGACATGCTTGACCAAAAGGGGTAAAGAAATGTAGCAAAATAAGGTTTCAGTGACTAAGAGATTTCAAATAGAGTTGAGAGGTCATTCTGGAGGTTACGCGCATACAGGCTTCAGCCAGATATTACAAATTGCTAAAATATGTTAAGAAACAATTAACAGTATTCTTGAAATCCCTAAAGAAAACCCAGGGCTCTATCCAAGACTCTATAAAAGTTTACTTATTAAGCTTATTTTTTAGAAACTTAAAACCTCCAGATTGTCCCTAAGACAGATAAGCCCTGAAACCCAGAGGCACCAGTCTCTCCCAGACCATCAACCAGTTGCATTTCCCCACCCCATAAAGTCGACACCCCTTTGCAACACAAAGAACTTAGAATGGTCATTGCCCAAATAACCCTGCAGATGGAGAGAGTGATCAAATGAGAAGGAGGAGCTGTAACATAGAAGTTAGGATTTTAAAAAGGATTATGATGACTGAATCATTATATAGATAATTCTTTTTAGTTTCTGATGTATTAGGACAGCCAAAAGGACCTGAAACTGTGAAACTGCAACCCATACTGTACTTTAAAATTTGCTCTATAACTACTTGTTAAACTGTACTTTGATTACTTTTCTTTATATATGTTATATTTCAGAATAAAAAATCTTAAGATGAGGATGTTAGGTCCTGTGGTGGAAGTAGACTTATAATCTTTTTTGAATTAGTAAGTGAAAACAAAAGGGATTTGCTAAGATACAGTAGAGTAGTTAGGGACTGGAGGTTTACAAAGGGGAGAATCCTGAATGTAAAAATTAGAAAAAGAAGAACAGGAGATTGCTATCAGAGAATGAAATATTTTGATGATAGAGAGAATTTTTACTTGATAACAAAGTTCAACTTGTGGTCTTTGAAGTAGCAGTGTACAATGACTAAGGGAGTCTTCCCTGGAATTCATGAAGTCAATTAATTTGGAAAATGAGTTGTTGGGTGCTCATCTAAAAAGACAATGAAATCATTTAGGTTAATGGCAATATTTAGGTACAAAGCCAGTAGATAGGAAATATTGAGTTTATTGGGGCATAAATTAAGAGCAGCAACAAGGAAGGATAAATGAGAGAGTAATTAGCATCTATCTCAATGAATGTTATATATTATTTTATTATACACATTTTGATATCAGGCATAGAGATAATTTATTCAGTAAATATTGTTGGTGACTATAAGATAATAGTGGGTTCATCTCCCAACTGTGACCATATGTACAGTGTGGGAATACACACACATTTTATATGAGAACACCAAAAGAGAGTGTCCTCAAAGGCACCTGAGGTTTCAGGTAAGGCAAAAATATGAAATAAATGTTTTACAGAATAGATAACCGTCAAAACTCAGTGCTTGAGGGGAATGAGAATACAGTAGAAGACAGATGACTGGAGGGCTAAAGATTTCTGAAGTGTAATGCAGGTAACTGCTAGCCTGATGCAAAGTTTCCAAAGGATTAAGTAGCAGAATGTCCACGGTTGTTGAGGAGCTCATAAACTGTGTTGCAAGGCCTTCAGAAAGTTCACAGAAGGAATTATGCTATTGAAAGCCAGCACATTAGGTGCCGATGATGGTTAGGTCAAAGGCTCAGATTGAACATATCAATGAAGGACCCACCAAGAATTCAAAAAAGAGGTTTATGTGAATGAAGGCCCTGGTGTTTGGCATTATGTTTTTAGGGCACTCAGAATAGCAATTGCAAAAGCATGGCCTCATTTTTCAAAGTCACGGCTTGTATTAGGCATCTGAGAACTTGGAGACAATGTTTGGTTTGATAAAATAATAAAAATGCTATCTTATTGTGTAGGGTATCACTGAAGTGATAACTATTTATTATAAAATATTATCTAATTTTTTATTCTTGGTCTTTATAAATTATTTGAAATGACAATATATTTATATTTTGCCTTTAAGTCACGTAAAAGGGTCACTTTCTGCTCTGAATGTATGATTGCTCAAAGATAAGTTTCCATAAACATGTAATTATTTTTCTTTAGCATGATGCTAAGGGCTACATTGTTATTTTTTTCTCTGCAGTTGAAGTAAATGAAATTTTGAAAGGTATAAACACATAGCTTACATCTTTGTCCCCAGATTCTGCTATATCAAAGATGATGAAATTGTATCTATATTCAGTGATGCAATAATAATTAGAAGTGTACCACTACCCCATAATTATTGTGTTCTGCTTCGCCTGGATGTGTACAAGTATCTACAATAATATTTTAAGCTGACAATTTTAAATTGACACTTAAATTCATCTTTAATATCAAGTCTCTGCATTCTGAATGTCCTGGGACTTCCAGAGTCTGTGGGTATAAATTAGGTTCATTAATGATAAATCTGGATTTGGGTAACTCAGTAGTTTCACTGAATAATTGTGGGCTCTCAGCCACCCATTCAAGGTTCTGCTTTCTAGGACCTCTGAGGGGCCTTAATTTATCTCAGATGTGTTCTTGATTGACTTGAACTAACTAATGCACCCCTGTAATCACAGGGGTGCTCTGAAACACTTCTATACCTGCAATTGTGCTAGCTGTAATGTGCCTTTCAGAACCAGCAGTGTTCCAACAGAGCGTTTTGTAGCTCTGAACAGTCAGTTCCTGGCTATGCTTCCAACATTTCTATCATAACACTGCCCAGGCCCTCTAGTAATCCATCCATTCCTCTATGGCCACTGTCCTGATTTGGACTTCAATTGCTAACACACTGCCTCATGGAAACTGCCTTGAGCTTTGATTGCTGTAACCACCTTTCTCTAGGCTTCTTGTGGAGTTCCCGAGGGCTAGTTCTCAGGTAAGTCACACTCCTTTTGAACCAGTCATGGTGTTAGTCTTTCCAAAATCCCCTGCCTGATGAGTCAATCTCTTTTTTTTCTTTTGTATGCTATATGGCGCGGTCACATTTCATTACTTTCTCATGTAATATACCATTATTGCAGCACTATTTGTTGAATTTTTGTTTGTTTTGTTAGTTTTTTTTGGGAGGGGGAGGGGAAGTGCACGAACGGGGGATCAAACCCAGCTCTCCAGCATGACAGGTGAGTTCTACCACTGAACTACTCTTACACCCCCATCGCACTCTTTTTATTGGCACTGATGCTCACCTTTCTTCCAGCATAGTAAAAACATTCTATTCTATTATTTGTAGAAACATTGCTTGGCCACTGGCAGTTACAATTTTTTTAATGTGTAGCTTAGCTGGTTATCATTTGTTTGTTTAATACTTGTGTGTTATAAATATGTCTCAGGGTGTAGACATGCTGGTTATACTGGTTATATTGTAGACATATGGCTATAGATGGACTAGTTATGGACATGGTGGCTAGATTAAAGATGAAGTCAAGTACAGTTACCATGCTCTCCCTGAATCTACTTGCAGTCCCTGACCACAACTGTTTACCCTGGATCCAGATATTTGTAACCACAATGGATTTACTCCCAGGTATCCCAAATCTCCCAATCATTGCAGTTCTTGTCATGTTTTCTACCAAAATCTCATAAAGTATGCTGTGCGGAGATATTTTTATAGATGACTGAAACCACAACATAGGCTATCTTAGTCTGCCTGGCTGCTATGGCAAATAATACACAATGGATTGACTTAACAAAAGAAATGTATTGGCTCACAGCTTTAAAGTCTAGAAGTTCAAAATCAAGGCATTGGTAAATCCGTACTTTCTGGTGCTGGCTTCTGATGCAGCATTCTGGTGTTAATTTGCCACAATCCTTGGGTGCCTTGGTTTGTATCTCTGATTCTCATTACATGGCAATGCTCTTGATCTCTTCCTATTACTCTCTTTTTTGATTTCTGCCAATTTCTGGTTTCTAGCTCCTCAGCTAAATATCCAAGTTCATCACTTACAAGTTGTGCCTTCTGTCCAACAGCATAAAGGAGAATTTCTGCCTCTAATTCAGCCAGCCAGCTTTCCTTCCAATGCCACCATTATTGGAGTTTCCAGCTTGCAAATATATTAGTTCATGTGTGTGGCATCATCAGTCTGTATCTGAACATTTGAAACTATTTTGAGGGGGCAGATCTGATTCCTCAAAGCAACTAAGAGACAAGATTTTTCTTCATTAAAATATATATATTCCCCAACCAGTTCCTTTTGGACCTCCTCAAACAATCAGGAAATAAATCAGTGCCAAGAGAGGGAGGGAGTTGGTTGTTTTCTTTTTAGGCTGGCCTGGTATGGGAAAGAGGGGAAGGGAAGATTGGGAATTGAAAGCTTTTGGTCAAATATCAAACATCAGAAATAGAGTCAGATGCATAATAAAGTATCTGGGAGGGTAGAATAGACACCTTTGGGGCTATTTGGCTTGAACAAGGCAGGAAAAAGTTGGCTGGGCCTTTATATAGGGATGTAGGAAAGGGGGTGTGACTAGGAACGTGTCCCTGTGCAGGATTGCAGATTCGTGAGATTTGAACTTCCTACCAGTGTCAAGAGAGGGAATTGGTTGCTTTCTTATCAGGCTGGCTTGATATGGGAGAGGAGAAGAGGAAGATTGGAGATTGAAAGCTATTAGTTAAATATCAAACATCAAAAATGGAGTCAGGGCAGCGCGATGGTGGTCAGTGATGGAATTCTCACCTGCTATGCCAGAGACCCAGGTTCCGATTCCCGGTGCCTGCCCATGCAAAAAAAAACAAAGAATGAAAAACTGGAGTCAGATACTTTATTATACATCTCCTTACTAGTTTTAGGTAACCCTCTCTGTAACCTTAATTCTCAAAATTTCTGGCATGTGGCCCCATAATTATCATTCAAATATTCCACCACTTAAAATATCTTTTATTCATGTGTATGAAACTACAGTGAGGTTCCAGTGAGGGTGCCATTTAAATCCAAATAAAAATAAGAAATAGAATTTTCTCTATATAATGTTTTTTGGATAATATTTATACTCCAAATGGGGAATTTCAAAAATGAAACAAATATAAAGAAAATTAGAAGTCACCTGTGGTCTTACCGGGAAAAAAAATTTTGTTAGTATAATATTTTCTAGTCATTTTTCTAAATTTTTATCTATTTAGAGATACCCCTCTTCCCTCCCAGAGATATTTGCTTACATTGCAAGATAATACAGATACTATTGCTTTCCACAGAGAAGGATGGTCAGGTTTGCCAGCAGCCTTTATGAGATCAGAGTGTCCTAAATTTGGGAATCCTTTTCTGTAATGCTTTCCCACTGAATGGGCATGTACTACCTGGCCCTTGACATGTTGCCTTATGGAAATTATGGCACAAGGAACTGATACAAATTGGTAGATTAGATAGTGTTTTTGCCATAAAGAATAAATTGTCATTATCTCTGACCCAGATGTCTCATGTCTTTCCACGAGTATGAAACTGTCATAAGTTAACTTGCTAAGTTTCTTTTAGGGTGAAATCTCAGACTTTCAGTTTCTGATTTGATTACTTAACACTAGATTATCAGTGTGATTGAAAAATGTTTTCACATATTAACAATTCCGTTTCCTCTATTCTAAATCATCTCTTTATATGTTTTGCTCACATTATTAAATTGGTGTTTTGCTATCAAGTTAATTTATATTCCTGGGCATCAAATTCATTGCAAACCTTTTTCCCCTTTGGTCATTTGGCTTTTAGTTACAATTTTTTTTTATGTTAAAGAAATGATTGTGGCAAATTTGCTAGAATTTTATTTATTTTTTATTCTTCCCACTAATTCTTAGAAAGTGTCCCTGTTTCAAAACTTCCCTTGTGTACCAATTGCAAACTTTAATTATTTTATAATGCAAAAGGTTATCTTCTATCATTTTTACTGGTTTCATTTTTTTAATTTAATATTTAATGAATCAGAGATATATTTGAATATGTGGTATAGGTCAGAATTTAATTAAAAGTCATAAAACATTACCCCTTACCATTTGTTGAACAAGTCTTGACTAGATTCTTATTAGCTTTTAATGCTTTCTTAACAATCTATTTCTTATGTACCCTAGTCTAAATGTTAAAATGAGTTTGTATTCAGAAACATCTTATGAATTTGAAGTTTTTATCAAATATATAAAATTAAATGTAAATATACAAGTATATTTAATGTATACTTTAAATTTAAAAAATTAAAGAAATTCTGAAGATAATTTGAAAATATTTAGAAAGTAAATTAATAATTTATTCATTTAACAAATACCTTAATTGCATCATAGACTTTCCTCATTTCCCCATGGTCTCTGGCCTTGGGAATTCTGACGTGGGGAAGCTCAAATATAAGAATATTTAAAAACTCTCCATGAGAATCTGTGGGTCATCTAAGGTTAAAAACACATGTTTTATGATTGTGGGAAGATGATAGCATAGGAAAATCCAGCAGAAGAACTATGAAACAGTCAGGAACTGTCTGAAACAACTAGTTTGAAACTGCAGTGGCCAGAAGGACACTGTACAGCATGCAGGAAAGAGAGGGAAGTAGATGCTGTTAAATTATGTTAAAGACCAGTAAATTGCTTCCTCTGCATGATGGTTACAGACACCTATCCCCACTCCCACAGCATGCTGCCATTGGATCCAGTTCCTGTGCAGATCACTGGTGACAGAAAGAAATATAAAAATACTCTTCTCTATGACCAGGGACAGGCATAGCCCATCACTGTTCACAGCCTTTATTTAGTGACTTCAGATCTCTGGGGACCTGGTTCTGAGAGCAGTCAGTGTTCTAACCCACACTGGACAAAGGCATCTGAGAAGATTTAAAGAGAGTGCATTTCCTCAGGGTTGCAGGGTTGCAGTTAGTAGAAGGGCCGAATTTGTGGGCAGGTTAAGAAAACTCAGCTTGGGTGGGCCACGGTGGCTCAGCAGGCAAGAATGCTTGCCTGCCATGCCCAAGGACCCAGGTTCGATTCCCGGTGCCTGCCCACGTTAAAATTTGGGGAGCCATGGAAGAACCTTCTGGTTTCCTTGCTGACCCCTTCCTGGGGACATTTGGAGCCAGTCTGTACCCTCTTCATTTATCCTTGGCTGGAGAAGAGTGGCTTGGTAAACCACTCTCTGGCATGCCCTCCACTCCCTGCCTCCAACCAGATTTGCCCTCCAGGTGAAAGCAGCTTAAGATGAAGAAAGAAATATAGGAAACTATAGAAGCAAAAAAATTGGGGCAAAGGCTTTTCTACTTTAACACCTGGGGAGGGAAGTCTGCCTCCTGGGAAATAGAGGGTGGATTGAAACGCCTGTAAAACAGGGGAACTCAAAAACATCTAACAAGCAGAATCTGAGAGTAAGTTACCAATTTAACTTCAGTAACATACCCTTACAATTATCCTATTGTTGCTTTTATACAGGAATAGAATAGATAGGGGGGCCCCTGAATTCTGCATTCACCTTGAGTGAGCCTTCCTGAGAGTAGAGCTGAAGCTCAGAAAAATCTCTCTCTTACCACCAGCTATTTACAAAATCAAGAAATTTGCATCTTGGGGAATAAATCCCACATTAACATTTTTAAATATTAAATATTCAGTGTGTGATGAAAGAATGCAAGACAAAAAAAGAAACATGAAATGATGGCTTATCCAAAAGAAGAGAATAAAGATCCAGAAAATGTCAAAGAACACCAGAATGCGGACATAGCAACAACAACAACAGAAGACAAAGATAAACAACAACAACAAAAAAAAAAACCTTAAAAGTGCTCAAGAGATTAAGGAAAATACAGAAGAAGAACTAAAAGACATCAGGAAAATAATGAGTGAGCAATATGACAACCTTAGTACAGAGATGAAAATTTGAAAGAGAACCAAATTTAACTACTGGAGTTAAAGACCACAATAACTGAACTGAAAACATCCCAGAAGGGTTTCAACAGTAGACTGGAGCATGCAGAAGAAAAAAAATTAGTTAACTGGAAGAAAAGACAATTGAAATAAGTCCAGCTGAGAAGCAGAAAGAAAAGAATTACAAAACATTAAAATAGCCTAAGACACCTCTAGTATTTTATTAAGCACACCAATATAAGCATTATAGGGGTCCCAGAGGGAGATGAAAGAGAGAAAGGGGCAGACTGAATATTCAGAGAACTACTGACCAAAAACTTACCAAATTTAGCAAAAGATGCAAATTCACACATCCATGAAGCCCAGAGAACACCAAATAGGATAAACATGCACAGTCATATATGGATCACAGTATAGATGCAAAGCACAAAAAGAGCTCTAAAGGTTACAAGGGAAAAGCAACAAAATATGCACAAACAGTCCTGATTAGATCAAGTGTCAGTTTTTCATAAGAAATCATGGTGGGGTTGCTTACTGTAGCCCTTTAAGTGGGAACCATTTTGGAAAGAGCCATGAGAGCCTGCAAAGCCAGCAACCTTTGGAGATGAAGGAAAATGCCCCAGGGGAGCTTCATGAAACAAGAAGCCAGGAGAGAAAGCTAGCAGAAGTCACCATGTTCCTTCCCAGCTGAGAGAGAAAGCCCAAACATCATCAGCCCTTTTCTTTGGAGTTAAGGTATCTTTTACTGGGTGCCTTAGTTTGGACATTTTCATGGCCTTAGAAATGTAAACTTGCAACTTAATAAATTCCATTTTTAAAATGGAATAAATTCCATTCCATATCTTAAGTTACAAAACAATTCTCAATAAATTTGAAAATATTGAAATCATACAGTGTATGTTCTCTAACGACAATGGAATGAATCTAGAAATCAATAACAGAGAGAGAAATGGAAAATTACCAAATATGTGGAAATTAAACACCTAATGAATTAAAACGGAAAACACAAGGGAAATTAGGAAATATCTTATGGCAAAAAAAAATGAAGATAAAAAATACTAAAATCCATGGGATGCTGCAAAGACAGTTCAAAATGCAAATTTAGGGCTCTAAATGCTTACAAAATAAAATGAAGAAAGATGTCAATACAGACCTAACTTCAACATTGGGAGGACTAGATAAAGAAGAGCAAACTAATTTCAAGGCAAGTAAAAGAAGGAAATTAAGATTAGAGCAGTGATAGATGAAATAGAAAACAAAAAACAATAGAGAGAATCAACAAAACCATAGTTTGTTCTTTGAAAAGATTGATAAAGCTGACAAATCATTAGCCAGATTGATGAAGGAAAAAAGAGAAAGGATGCAAGTAATGAAGATCAGCTATAAAAGAGGGGAACATTACTACTGACCCCACGGAAATAAGAAAGGAGTAGCAGAGGATATTATGAACAACTGTGTACCAATAAATTAGATGACCTAGATGGAATGGACAAATTCCTAGCAACACAAAAACACATACACTAACTCAAGAAAAAATAGGAATCTCAACAAACAAATTACTAGGGAAGACACTGCATCAGTAATTAAAATTCTCCAAACAAAGAAAAACCCAGGACCAGAGAGCTTCACAGGGGAATTTTGTCAAACATTCCAAGAAAATATCCAAAAAATTAAAGAGAAGGGAAATTCCCTCATTTCTGAGGCCAATGTCACTTTCATATCAAAGCCAGATAAAAGTACCACAAGAAAAGAAAACTACAAGTCAATCTCTCTTATGTATATAGATGCAAAAATTCTCAACAAAATGATAACAACTTGGAAAGGAAGAATAAAACTTTCTTTGTATTCCTATTTGTATACATGATGCTGTATACAGAATACCCTGAAAAATCAACAACAGAGTTCCTAGAGATCATAAATGAATTCAGCAAAGTAGTGATGTGTAACATCACCACCAAAAAAATACACAAGCAACTAACAATACACAAGCAATGAACAATCAGAAGAAGAAATTAAGGGGAAAATTCTGAATATGATAGACAAAAAAGAAGAAGATATGTAGGAATAAATCTAACCAAGGACATAAAGGAATTGCACACAGAAAACTAGTAATCATTGCTAAAGGAAATCAAAGAAGACCTCTAGCTTTGATAAACGGAAGGCTATTCCATATTCATGGATTGAAAGATTAAATATTGTTAAGATGTCAATCCTACCCAAAAAGATTCACAGATTCAATGCAATCCCAATCAAAATTCAAATGTTTATGGAAGGTAAGTGACCCCAAATAGCTAAAGCCACCTTGGAAAAGAATAATGAAGTTTAAGGATTCTCATTTCCCTATTTTAAATCTTATTACAAAACCACAGTAATCAAAACAGCATACTGGCACAAGGATAGACATACAGACCAATGGAATAGAATTAAGAGTTCAGAAATCATCCCAAAAATTTATGACAATTAATTTTTGACAAGGAGGCAAAAAACCATGCAAGTGGGGCAGAAAAGTCTCTTCAACAACTGGTGCTGGGAAATGGATCTTTATTTGCAAAAGAAAGGAAGAGGACCCCTATCTCACACATTAATCAAAAATCAACTCAAAATGGATCAAAGACCTAAATATAAGAGGCAGGACTACAAAACTCCTAGAAGGAGGCATCTTGGGGAAGCCTCTTGAAGACATTATTTTAGGCAATGGTTTCTGAGACTTTACACCCCAACCACAAGCAACAAAAGAAAAAAATGGAACCCTTCATCAAAATTAAAAACAACAAAACATGTTCATCAAAGGACTTTACCATGAAAGTAAAAGGAAAACCTACATAATGGGAAAAAAATATTGGGAAACCACTTACCTATTAACATTTAATATCCAGGATACACAAAGAAACCTTCAATTTAATAATAAAAATAAAACAATTCAATTACAATTGCACAATAGAGTTGAATATATATATATTGCCAAAAAAGATACACAAATGGCCAAAAAGCAAAAGAAAAGATGCTCAACTTTGTTAGCTACTAGGGAATGCATTTATCACAAATGATATACCATTTCACAGCCATTAAAAACTAGAAAATTGCAAGTGTTGGAAAGGATTCAGAGAAATCAAAGCACTCATTCATTCCTGGTAGCATTATAAAATGGTTCAGCTACTGTGGAAGAAAGTACGGTGGTTCCACAGAAAGTTATTTAGACAGCTACCATATGACCCAGCAATCCTACTAATAAGTTTATGCCCCCAAATAATTGAAAACAGGAACTGAAATTAATTTTTGCACATTGATGCTTACAGTGTCATTACTCACAATGGGTAGCGATTGATGCAACCCAGTGTCCATCAGTCGATGAATGGATAAATATATGTGGTATATGCATACAATGGAATATTATCCAACTATTAAAGGAATAAAGAACTGTTATAAGCTTTGCAGGTTTTTGGACATGTTTGGGACCCATTAACCCTGTTTTCCTTCCAATTTCTGCCTTCTGAAATGGGAACATTTATCTTATGTTTGTACTGTCACTGCATATTGGAAGAAGATAACTTGTTCTCTCGGTCTCACAGGTCCAAAGATGAGGGGAATTATGCCCCAGGGCAGACCACAAGCATATCCAATTCTGATGAGGCTTTATACGTGTTATTGTTACTGAAATGATTTAAGGGTTTTGGGATATTATAATGAGATGAATGTATTTGCATATAGAAATGAAATGTTTTATAGAGGGCCCCCTTTTTGGGTGAAGTAGAGTACGGTGGTTTAAAGCTGAATGTACCCCCCCAAAAAAAAACATGTTCTTAAATATAGTCCATTCCTGTGGTGTAAACCTGTTATAAGTAGTCTTGTAGTGAGGCTTTTTAGTTGAGGTGTATATCACCTAATTCAGGATAGGATTAATCCTATTACTGGAGGCCTTTATAAATAGAATACATAGAGAGAAAGCAACTGAAGCAAGATGTTGAAAGCAATGAAATAAGGAAGAGAAGGGAGAGAACAGCAGGCACTACCATGTGCCTTGCCACGTGGAAAGGAACTAAGGATTGCTGCAACCAGTCTTAAAGAAGAAAGCATCACCTTGGTTAGGTGATACTTTGATTTGAACATTTTTCTCAAAACTGTAAGCTAATAAATTTCATTGTTTAAAGGTAATCTATTCATTGTCTCTGCTTTGAGCAGCCTAAGAAACTAAAACAGTTTATTTTTTAGTAAAGTATGATATAGAAATTAAATGATACAAAAATCATAAATATATAACTAAACACATTCTCAGAAAGAAAACCTTGTAACCAGCACCTAGATAAAAATAATAAAATATTGCCAGAATCCAAATTCCCCTTCTGCCCTCCTGCCTCTTCTGATTACTTTTTCCAAACAAAGATAATCATCCAACTGAATTTCACTTAACGTCATGGATGGATTTGCTTAGTATGATTTTAAACTTTTCATAAAGTTTCAACTGAATATATGAAAAATTGTTAATCCATTTTATTATTAATTGTCATTTGATTTTTTTTTTTTTAATTTACTGCTGTCAGCACTCTGGTACATGTTTTATGGTGACTATATGCAAATCTGTCATGTATATAGAATGGCTAAGTGAAAAGTTATACTTTAGTAGATATACTAAATAGTTTTCCAGAATTTTTGCAACCAATCTATTCTTATCAAAAGTATGTGAGTGTTACAGGGGTTATACAGTTGCTATTCTTTCACATTTTATCTCTTCTGTATATGTGAATTATTATCTCACTGTGATTTTCCTTTGCATTTCCCTTTAGGAAATTGAATGGCATGCTTTTCCATATGTTGAATGGTTTGGGGAGCATTTTCTTTTGTGAAGTGCATGTTTAAGGCTTTTACATATTATCTGTTGGGTTGAATCTATTTTTATAGATTTCTGGGAGTTCTTTATATATTCTGGGTACAAATTTATTTTTAATATATGTATTGCTAGTATGTAGCTTGCCTTTTCATTTTCTGAATACTGGATTTTGATGACCAAATATGTTTAATTTCAGTGTAATCCAATTTATGATATTTGTTCCTTAATGTCAGTGGCTTTTTTTATCTCATACTTACGATATTTGCCCACCCTAAATATCGTTATATGTCCTCTTCTATGACTTATTGCTTTACCATTCGTATTTAGAATTGTAACTCATGTGGAATTGATTTTTGTATAGGGTGAGATGATAGCAAAATTAGTTTTTTCTCCAAATTAACATCTAAATCATCCAACTGATGCAGCACTATTTATTAAAAAATCTTACCACTCCTATTGCAATTCAGTGACTTCTCTGTAATAAATAAGGCGAATGTGTGGGTTTGTTTCTAGACTCCATTCTTGTGTTTGTCTTTTCTTATGTCAATATCACACTGTGTTAATTACTGTCATTGATAGGAAGACTTGATATCTTGTGTAGTCCTTAAGATTTGGTCTTCTTAATATCATTTTTTATTATTCTTGACTTTATATATTTCCACAAAAAAAAAATGGATTCAGCTTTTTATTTTCATTAAAAAAAATGCTAGGATCCTGAGAGTCACACTGCCTAACAAAATTGGCCCATAGATTATTGTGCAGATATGAGTGATCCAGCAGGACAGAAACCCTCATGGCAACTTAGCTGTTTTTTACTCCCTATACCACTTGGTGACTTAGCAAGACTTTATCCCCCAATTCCTCTTACTAAACTCACATTGTCAAACCAATGGCTAATAAACTGGAGGAAACATCTGTGTTCTGAAAACTGTTTTTGACCAATGATTCCTATAACT
This sequence comes from Tamandua tetradactyla, assembly GCF_023851605.1. Lineage (NCBI taxonomy): Eukaryota > Metazoa > Chordata > Mammalia > Pilosa > Myrmecophagidae > Tamandua > Tamandua tetradactyla. The sequence continues at coordinate 62,648,566 of NC_135331.1, read as the reverse complement.
AGCTGAACTTATGGTGCTTGCTGCTAAGCACTATAAAAAACTTCACCCTAGTCCTCAGGCAGAATTTTCCTTTGGGGAGCTGTTCATGCTGCAGCATTTGAAATAAAGGCTTACACTTAGCAACATGCTGGTTCATATTCTTCCACAAGTTTTGGTACCTTGACACAAGTCAGGACTAAATCCCCTCCTGCTCATTCCAGGCCACTCTGAAAATGAGAGTCCATCAGAGATCCCTTGACTCATGCTCTTCATGGAATCCCAGTCATGTGACAGGTGAATATAGCCTACTCCCAATGACAACTTTGCTCCCTGATATCGAGCACCACTTATAACTTTATTCTTTTCCTTTCTGCTTGATTTAAATAATTTTCATTATTTTGTACTATTATGTATGAGATGGTACTGTTATTCTGGACTACTGTGTATGAGCCTAGATAGCTTAGGGTTGACTATTTGCCTCTTGTTTTTCCTCATCATTTGAATATTGACATCCATTAAACTTTCAGATTACTATCCAGCTTCCTGCGTGGGCTGACATTTTGGGGTTATAGCCTCAAATAGTTGAAGCTTTAACAGGATCTTACTAAATATGATTTAATAACTACAGTTTAGTAGTTAATCTAGGAAAATTGGGGTATGAATAAAATAATCCATCTACATAATTATCCCAGTCTAGCACAACCCTGAGAACAAAGAACACACTAGATAGATTACCCATGAGTTTATTTAGGGGCTTACAGACAGGAAGAAAATTTCCCTAATAGTGGGCAGTTGTGAAATGAAAGGCTACACTCTGCCCAAAACCAAGAGAGAAAAAGAGAGAGAGAGAAGCATACCCAGGGAATGGCTTATAAAGTCTAACAGTCTTGTGAGATCTGGTTACAAAAGAGTTCCAGCAGACTTTCCTGAGATTTGCTTATTAGTGGGGAGGGGGGGTGTTACATTCTTTGACTTTTAACATCTATTCCCAGTCATGTTGGCAGCTGTGTGCAGTGACTTGCTCTTAACATGGAGGAGGGGGCAGGACCTGGGCCGTGGGTCCTTACAATCCACTTACACATAGCATATTACATTGACCATAGGCCAGACATCGCATTCATTAACAGTTTGACACAATAGAACATAAGGAGCTCCCCACACAAAGATAACAACACTGAAAAGTGAGGCCACCATGGCAAAGAAAAGGAATTAAGTAATTTTACTGATAACTGATAAGACCTGTGATTTCAGTTATAAGTATGAAGACTCTTTCCAAGATTTTCTGATGTGCTGAATTCTGCCAGGCCAGCAGTGAGTTCTACAGTCCAATTCATGGGTCCAAGACAGGCCAGTGATACCCAAAAGTAGCACTTGGGTGCACATTTAACCTTGAGATCTATAGTGCATCTTAAGTTACCACAAAAGCCTGTTACAGAAATGATTTGCTGCAATGCTAAGGGTAAAAAAGCAGACAAGCTAAATTTCTGATAGTAGACAGATACCACACCTTTTCCCCCTGCAATTGCATGGAGGTTCCTGGAGTCAAATTCACAGTTAGGCTGGGATAGTATGTATTGACAGAATCCTACATACTGGGCCTTGGGGTATAGGAGGTCCTGATAAGTTGATTACGTACAAAACTTTTGGCATTTTACAAACTGTGGCCTAATATGTAAATTTGGGGGGTGACACCAATACCCCAGGGATCTAGGACTCCCAACTAGTATGGTTGCATTGGCCAAGGCCATGGCCAATTGACTTTATTTTCCCCAATTTCTAATGCTTGCAGCACATACAAGAGTAAGTTATTTTTATTACTTCATTGTGGCTGTAGCATTGCTAGTCCTTTTACCTGAGTTCACAGTGCCTGCATGGGCCTGACATTACCAGTTCAACTGGGACAGGAGCAGATGCTTGGGGCCATGAATTGAAACTGGTGGGGGCTGGATACAGTTGGCATGTTCAGTATTGCAGAGATTGCTTATCATATTTTAATTGCTGTTTTAAAAGTCCATTCATCCTTTCAATTAACCCTGCTGCTGTGGAATTGTAAGGCAAATGAAATGTCCATAAGACATTATGATCGGTAGCCAAGCTCGGGCTAATTTTCCAGTAAAGGGGTTCCACCATCACTGTCCACATGTGTGGGAACCCCGCAAAATGCACTGAAATTTTCTAAGCTCTGTATTGTAGCTCTTTGGTTAGCAGTAGTTATAAGGAAGGCCAGTAACAGTCCAGTAGCCACATCTGTGGCTGTAAAAGCATATTTTGCACTTTCAGATATAGAAAGGGGCTCAGTATATTTACCTGCTACCTGGTGACCAAAACTTGTTCGTAGCCAGTGTGATGGACTTGATGAGGAAGCATCCTTGGATGTCGCAGAAAACAGGAGGGGCAGTCATCCATGACTTCTTTCAGTTATTGTCTGGGCAGCTGGAATGGCCCACAGAGTCTAGTGCCTTTGGTGACCTGTTTTTCTATAAAACTATTCAGCAGCCTCATACATTGCTGGCTTTAGACTACAAAATTTGATAAGCATCTACTCTAATATTGCCAGGTAAAGAATCAGTTCTATGGACAGAGACATAAAACGCAGTTACCTTTCACTTGTAACAGGTAGTCCAAATAATATCCCACATCTCTTTTCCCCCAACAGTGGCCCATTGCTCTTGCTTCCATGTGACCATCAAAACCACTAGGTCCTGGTACACTGCCTAATTGTCAGCACAAATAGTTACTGTATCTCCAGGTTCATGAACAATGACCATCAATTCAGCCCTTACTCCAGCCCATTGGCTGCTTTGTGTATTTCCAGTTTCCCACCATATAGTGTCTATACCAGGTTGCATGGCTACTGCCACCCTGATTGCAGGCTGCCAATGTGCTGATCCATCAGTATATGAGGTTGACTTAGGTGTACTGCCACATCTGTCAAAGGTCGTCACAGAGACAGCCACCTCAGGAGAATCAGCAGAGAGGGGCAGTTATTATTCTTCCACATAGGAAACTGGTCTCAAGACATGATGTGTTTCTGCATTTGAGGGACTATTGTTAAAAATGCTGTGCTGTATCCAATAAGCTTTCTACTTTATTAATTTGTTCAATTTTACACTGTCAGAGTGGGGCTTAGTGATACTGTCCCATATCCAGGCCTGTATGGGGATAGCTCTTCTTAATTTCAGAGAGAGTCTTGAGTTAGTCTTTCAACTTGCAATAAGACATCATAGGCATCAAAGAGTTTGTGCTTGTCTGAAACTGATAAGTATCCCAGAAAATCCATATTTTAATACTGATACAATTTTGTGGGGGCAGGCATTTTTTTTTAATCTTGATTCAATATTTTAAGATGGACATTTTGATTAGATTATTTCCATGGGGACATGGTGCATCCAATTGTGGGTGTGGCCTTTGGCCTTTGCCAAAAGCCCCCCCCCCACAAAGTCAGTATTGGTACTGGCCATATCTAATTCACAAGGCATATCTGCGTCCATCCCCTGTAATGTCTGAGCCATTGTGACAGCCCATCTAGTTTTCTCAAAAGTATCCCAGGGATAGCTTTTCCTCATCAAAACATACACAGGTTTTAACATTTGGACTGAGTGAGAAATGAAAGGTTTCCAATCCCCAACAATCTCAAGAAAGCCATTAGTTGTTTTGGCATATGAGGCATAGGAAAGCATTGTACCTTATCAATTACTACAAAAGGAATAAATCTTGTGTTTTCCAACCATACAATGTCTAAGAATTTGACAGGGCAGCCAAGGTATGGCAGTCTACCATGATCAATTGTCCACCCCTGGCTGTTAAGATGAAATAGCAATGAGCCTGAGGCTTTCTTTTTTAGTTCTGCAAAAGAGTTACTGGTTAACATGACATCATCAATATAATCCAGTAGAGTTACATTTTTCCGTTTAGCCAAATCTTTTGCTTTGAGTCCAAGGAAGATGGTCAGGCTATGTTATAGCCTCATGGGAGTACAGTGAAAACTCTTTGTTCTCCTTCCCAGGTGAGGGCAAAAATTGACCCTATTTGAAGGAATACTAAAGGATTGACTGTTAATTACTTGTAGTAAAGAAGCAACCTTTGGATACATGGCATACAAACATATTGTCACTCCACCCTTTGCCTCCCAAACTTCTTCTTTTTTCTGTTTTTCATCATAAAATAAAGAATCTATGGGATCCTAAACCTTTGGATCCCAGTCAGGGGAAGTCAGGATACCCCTCACATGCCTCTTGGGCAGTCCATGTCCTCTGACTCTAGGAAACAGCATGCTAATATTTCTAAATTTTTATCTACAAGGCATAACCTCTCATTCAATACATCCTTCAAATTTGTTGATTTTTCTGTCTTTCTGAAACAGACCACTGCAATGATCCCTGCAGACTTGAGGATTTCTCTGTCTTCCTTGAGACAGCCTACCATGGCTGGCTGCACTGAACATAATGGCCAATCAACTGCAATGCAGTGCAGTTAAGCAAATGGGTGACTCCTTCCCAGACCAAGGAAACAGGGCACCCTGGGATTACCCCTGCAGAGTCCCCATTACCCAGACTCATGCTTTGTACTGCTGGTGGCTTTTTTGTCTCCTGGCTGGCTCCCCAAATATAGCCCAGCACAACCCTGATACCAAAGAAGATGCTAGACAGAAGATTGCATGACTTTAAATAGAACTTATGGTCAGGAAGACAATTTTCCCAAATGGTGGCTGGTTGATACAGCTACAGTTTAATACCATTGAGTTATACAGATTAAAATCAGTCAACAAGAGTAGGTGTATAAGACAGAGTCCAGGATAGTTCCAAGCATGAAGCTTCAATTGTCGTCTTCCCATGGAGTCATAAAAAGTGTTATTTGTTCACTATTATGTGGAATAGACACATAGATTATTGCTAACCAGAGAACATCAAATGAGCCCTGGTGTGCAGAGTCTTTGTAGGGGCTCAATCACATAAACCTTGTTGACATCCACATGGCCATCTTTAACCTCCAACTCCTCTGGAGGCCAAACTGGTACCTGAAGCTTTTATCCTAAGCTAATAATGTTATACTACTCTGTATGACACAAAACCCCAAGACCAACAATAACACTGTCATCAGGCATGACGTCTGGAGGGCTTAGAGATTACATCCAAGAATCCAAGTATGGGCCAGACCTCTTTTTGGGCAAGGTTAAATTCTTCTCTATCTACTAACCCTCATAAGGAAAGACAAGCATTCAACAAAGAATTTAGCATTTCTCATGGTATGTATAGCCCAGGACTCCTTATCTAGCAACCAGTTTTCTTATTTGGCCGAATAACACTAAAATATAGTTTTAAAAAAACAGGATCAATTTATTACTAAACTTACGTCCAATATAACTATCAAAATTTGACCACAAGAAAAATTAAAAAGAGTTTAAAAATGGGATAGGACCTCTTCATAGCTATGCCTGAAATCCTTCCTGTAAAAATTGACTAGACAAAAGTCAAGACCTATAAACAGCATTTTTAAATTAATCAGTTAATCATTTCTAGTGTTTGTAGATTTATTGTAAGATCTTAATCAAAAAGAAAATATTGTATTTACCCTATCCACTTTATTTATTTATGGCATTACAACTGAGGTGTCAGATTTTGTTAGAAAACAGAAAATAGGATGCCAGACTCCTCTAACTCCCTCAATTTTTAAGTTTTTTGAAAATTCTGAAGATACTTTGACCCAAAAGAAGGAAAAATTTCAGACCACATAAAAGCTTTACAGATTAAACATTAGATAAAGGCAAGAACAAGCACACCCTATTCTAGTCTAGACAAGGATACCTGCTGTTATTATAAGGAAAAGGGATAATGGAGAAAACATTTTCCTGCTTTAGTTGAAAAGATAGAACCTAAGCATACCTACAAGGAAGAAGCCACTGCTGCACACGATTGCTATTACCAGAAAAGGGAGAAAGTTCCATGCAATTGCAAAACTGGAACATTCTATTTCTTGTGGTTCTACTCTTTTATAAACCAAACTAACTTTCTACAATTTCTTTTTTAGGAGTAACAAAGAAGTTTGTTTGGTAGAAATCTCAACTGACCCCTTGGATTCTCCTTGTTTTCTCATTCACTTCTTGTCTCTCTGTACCATCTCTCCAATTAACACTTTTCTGCTTAGTGATTCTACGCTAATAAATTTGTGGGGGGTAAGACCTATTTGACAGTAAGGTGCCATTATAAAGTGAGAATAAGTTCTGGCCTTTCTGGAAGTCTAAGAAAGAGATGAATCCATTGCCCACAGTTTTATGATAACATAGAATAATTACTCACTTTGATCTTTTCACCACCAATATCTCAGGTCTTGCATCTGTCCCCAATAGCCTATTGGCTAAAGATAGTCCATATATAGAATACATAAAGGAGACTGAACCCTTAAAGTTCTTATTCAACCTTTCCACATCCTTACTAAACTGGCCTAATACCTATTAATAAAGGAGGATCTAGAAATTCTGTGGCCAATCATATTATATACATCCAGAAAAGACTCAAAATACTCTATATTAGCCATTATTTATCATAACCCTTTTGCCCATAAAAAACAAATATGGGTATGGTTACTATTTTGTATAAGATTGAAGGTCCATTAGCATTTCATACATTCTCAGTTCCTTGCACTCCCCAAACATAATACTGTTCCCAAGATAGTTGCTAACTTTGCCATAGTATAGCTATGTTCAGGACTGTTTTAGTATACATATATAGTATACCTTGACACCCAGAATCACAGTATATTTTTGCATTTACTTGGGAAAATTAAAAAAAAAAAAATTGGATAGGAAAGTTATGTCTCACTGATTTATGGAAGTGTCCTCTTAATTTTTGCAAATAACAATCAGGTCTCTGATCTTATATAATATGTGGATGGTCATCTGCTTTGCTCTCCAGATTAAAAGTCTTACAGAGTTTTATTCTCTCTACTTGATGGCAAAGCTTTTGTTGTGCTAAAAGAGGGACAAGACTTTAAGCCTCCTGGAATATTATGTAGAAATAGAATAAACCAGACTGAGTCTCAGAAGTTTCAGGAAGTAGGTTTTATTTTCTATGGCCATAGGGCTCAGGAAGTAGGTTTTATTTTCTATGGCCATAAGGCTCAGCTGAGTAGCCTCTGAAAGTTTGAGCCCTGAACAAAAGGTAACCTTAGCTTTTATAGACTGTATTACATGTTAGAGATAAGGTAAGCTTATCATATAACATGGCCACCGGCAATGTTAAAAGACAAACAATTGGTCAGTTTAAGGTGCAAAGCAGGTTACAGAAACAGATGAGCTGTTAGGGGAGGGTCCGCATCCCAGGTGTCTTAGCTCACTTGCCTGAAGTTTACCCAGTCCCGAAGGTCAGGAGAGGGGTTTTGGGGATTTTCCACAGAGAAGGCAGCTGAACCAGAAGGGCAGGGTGTGTGTGTGTGGGGGGGGGGGGGGGGGGGGCTGCCTGCTTGCTACACTTTCTAAGGAAAAACTCCAATTTTGTAATACCCAGGTGCATTTTCCAAAACACAACAACATACAATGGTGACTCTCATTATGCTTAAAAATTGAAAGCTATCCATTTCCCTGACCATTTATTCAAAGAATATCTGAAGGAGTTCTTGTTCTCACAGAATACTGTAGACAGTGGATTTCTAACTTTTCTAAACAAATTCTACTTTATTTAATTTGATGATAACTTGCAAATCAGAACCAATAAACACTGAAGACTGTCTTTGCTAACTATAAGAGTTTCCTTCAAATCCTCTTACATTTGGATTCTGCAATCACCATAAAACTTTATTTTTACTTGTGTATGAAAGATCAGAATCAATGTTGGGAAGTCTGATTCAATAGGGTGATAGATATCAAAGACCCATTGTTTTCTATTATTTTTTATTTAATACCCTATCACAAGCTTATCCACTTTTCGGGTAGTGACAGCAGTTGTATACTTAACTGAGGTCTCTGCTCAGTTTTGGGGGAATCTCTTATACAAATTATGAAAAAAATTAGGAAATATTAAATTTTCTACTTTACTGAGATGATCTCTAGCCACAACAAGGCAGCTACATAGACTGCCCTAAAATGCTGAAAAGTAGCCTTGCAAAAAATACTGAATGGAGCTTCTCAAAAAATGTTAGTCCACAATGTAAAAACAACTTCAAAAGTATTTCAGAAGTTGTCTCTAATGTACAGCCTATCAATCCCATAATCCTGAGAAAACTGTATACGTAAGTCATGAATATAAGCCAATATTTTTAGGCCTTTTCTACAAATAGATTTAATTTAGTTAAGCCTCATATGGATTTTTAATTTCCTAGGCTGCTCAGAGCAGATGAGTGATCCTTGGCTCCTTTGTCACAATACAATACATATAGTGGTGTCTGCTCTCTCTTCCTGTTCTCCTAAGTAGTGTTGCTTTCAGGTTCTTACTTCTATGTCATTCTCTCTTTCTCTGTCTCTCTGTCTGTCGGTCTGCCAGTCTCTTTCTCTCTCTCGGTATTGATTTCATTTATAGAAGACTCCAGTAATAGGATTAAATTCTATCCTTAATGAAGTGTATCACATCTTGACTGTAGTAGCCTTATCACAAGATCCTATTTACAATGGGTTTACACCACAGAACATGTCTTTTTCTGGGGTGCATACAGCTTCAAACCAACATCCTATATCCATATCCATGGCTATGGATATATTCTCACTATTGTCTGCCTATTTTCCGTCCTAGCCATAATGCAGCTTTTCTGATAATAGCAAAGCAACATTTGCAGTTCTCTCTTAGGAAAAATCACCTATTTGTCTAGTTATGGTGTTGCCAGTTTCATTGGAAAAATAATTAAAGAACTAAGTAAGTCTCTGCGTGTTGCTTAAAAGCTTCAGTTTCACAGTTCTCATAGAAAATAGAGTGAAAGGCACTCTTAAATTGAACGTATTAACCTATCTGAAAAACTTCTATGGCTGCGGCTAACCGTTTGTTCTCTTTATCCCTTATAACCATTAGATCCACCCCAACAGAAAGGAATAGATCAGTGTGAGCTTCTTACTGGATATCTGATGCATCTGGTTATTTCAACCCCAACCTTGACTCAGCTATTTTATGGGCTGATATAAGCAAATTTTGTAAAGCTTTAATATAAAATTGTTACTAACAGATCCAGGTGGCTTTTCTAAGAATATGCCACAGAAATTTTTGCATGATCTTTAGCTCAGAAACAAAGTGTGTCAGTCAGGATTCTCTAGAGAAACAGAACCAACAGGAGAGATCTGCAAATATGAGATTTATAAAGGTGTCTCACACAACCGTGAAAATGGAAGAGTCCAGAATTGGTAGGGCAGGTTCTGAAGCCAGTGGTTCTGATGAAGGTCTGGATGAACTCCACAAGAGAGGCTCACTGGCTGAAGAAGCAGTGAAAGAGTCTCTCTTCTTCCTTAAAAGACTTCAACTGATTGAATTATTTCATTGTGGGAGGCATGTCTTAGTTGATTGCAGATGTATTAAGACACAGATGCAATCAACTGACTGATGATTTAATATACTAGCCTTCCAGTTTATCAATCTGCATGAAATATCCTTGCAGCAATGGTCAGGCAAGCACTTGCCTGGCCAGATAAGTGGGCTTTATCACTTGGCCAAGTTGACACCAGAACCTATGCATCTCCCTCAGTTTACTGTAAATGACACCAATTTAAGACTGCTCTTGAACTTCATTGGAAAGAACCTTGTGAAGTACTGTTAAGCATGAACACAGCAGTCAGGGAATTGATCCCTGGATTCATGTGTCCCACCATAAGTACGCCTCCTCAATCTCCAGGAGGCTCCTTGAGCTTTTTCAAGAAACTTGGATTGAGAGCAGTCTGCTTGACATTGATATCCTCCTTCAGATTTAATATGCTTGAATGTAAGAAGCCAGAAACTGCTCCACCTATCACATTTATCTTTACCTCTTTCTCTTATATATTTTCATAGTCATATTTTCTTTCTCTATATTAGTTCAAATTTTTTACTGCTAAACTGTGGTTCTAAAAGTTTCTTCACCAATATCATTACTCTGGGTACCAGAGATTAAACCTTGGCATTTAGATTACACTTGGCAACAATGAACTCTCTCTCTAGTTAAAGAGCTTAATCAAATTGCTCAATTTGTACCATTTTCCTTGGGAAGCTATGAACTTACCACTGATTTTTTGTACCAGAAAATTATATCATTTTCCTTCCACAATATGCTACTAAAGAGACTTTAGGATGATTAATATCAAGAAAAATCAAAAGACAAATGCCCTAGACTAACCCCCACAAGCATGTTACTTTTCCTATATCTAATGCAATACTTGGAAGCAGCCTTTTGCAAAGAGCCTGTAAATAAGATTCCTTCTCCTGAGCTCCTATACCCAATTGAAATAGTCATCACCTTCTATAACTTTATGAACTATACTCTTATTTTCCTTTCTGTTACCTTCATTGCCAATTCTCCCAAATGTCATGAATTTACATGAGGAACTACATGTTCCTATAATGAAGTATCATGGTTTTCATGCTCCCACCTTCCTCAAATTCATGTAATGTTAAAAAAATGAATTCAATAGTCACTTGGCTCTTTTGTTCCAGGGAATCATTCAGTAATACAAACAAAGATAGTTGGTTATTATTTTTTGTGCCTAAATATAGGCTCTGAATCACTTTGTATATTTTTGGGTCTGCAGGACTTAAGGTCCTAGAGGATTCTTACTATGTAGGCAGGATTTTGCTTCCTCCTTTCTACTCATACCAGTTTTCTGGTTTTCTATTAATCTGACTAAATGTCTTTTGATTATGTAAAAAATCTTTCTTTTTTTTCTTGCATATGTTGAGGTCTTAAGACCTATGGTGCCCATGTTAAAGGATATGATCATCAATTTCCAGGAGGATTGTAAACCTTCGGAAAGATTAAACAAACCTCAAGGCCACCAGTGAATCTGGGATTGCTTCTTTCTTTCCTATTGTGCAGCTTTGACAGTCATGCAAAAGGCTCCAAAACAGAATAGTTTTTGCATGAAGAAAACAGCCATTAATAACCCAGGCAACCTAAGTGGGTCTTCAGGAATTGATAAAAATTCAACTAAGAAGTGAGGGGACAAACAATGGTGGTGTTTTACCACTTGGCTGGTCCAAGTAGTGAAGGTTTTTGACTAAGAGATATTGTCAAGGGCCTTCTGATAATTCTTATGTCAATATTTGTTTTCTGCAAGATTGTTTGCTCTGTTTGCTCCAGAGTCTTAAATACTACTACCTAACAACTCATTTGACAGATAATTTAAATTCAATTACAAAGATGAATATCACAAGAAGCCTTAATGGGAGTCCTCACTAAGGAATCTGGGATTACAGTCAATATAAGTGCATTGATCTAGAATTTTGAACAAATCAAGATGCAGCCAAATCATGATGCTGAGTCTTCCTGTTAACCAAGAGTAGGGAACGTGAGATCCTGAAGGATAAAAATTTTCTACTTTGAGCCTTAAATGACATTAAGATCTACCACTGTTTGTCTCCACCTTTCTTGGTAGCTGCTTTCACAACCTCAACCATCACAATGCTGAACCCTCTTTGCTTAACCAGCTGATACTAAATCACAAAGACAATTTTTCCTTGTTTCAAAAACTGTGTTTAGACCAACAAGCCCCCAAATTAGGTAAAATTTAGTTTCTCCCACTTGTTAAAGAATTATGCATTTTCATCAGTCTTGCCCAAGACAGACTTCTTCTTTGGAGCAGTTCTCATCATACAACATTTTGAAAGAAGTCTTGTGGTGTTCTGGTTGATTTTTTTCATAGAAAGAATAGATTTTGCAGTATTCGTCTTTCCATTCCATAACCATAGTATATCCATCCATTAATTTTGATGTTGAAATATTCCTACCTATCTATGAAGTATTATTCTTTGTATATATCATTTGATTTCCTTGATAAAATTTTGTTCAAGAGTTTTGCACTTACGTTCATAAAAGAAATTTTTCAGTACTTTTACTTTCTTGTGACATGCTTTTTAGGTACAGTTTCAAGTTGAAATTGGATTCAAATTGGGGCATATTCCTTCTTTTTATATTCTCTGGAGGAGTTTGGATAAGTACATTGTTATTTCCACCATGAATAGGTGGAAAAATTCAAATCTGAAGTCATTTGGATTTGAGATTATTTAAATTATTTAAAGAGATTATATTAGTTAGGGTTCTCTAGAGAAACAGAATCAACAGGAAATACTCACAAATATAAAATTTATAAAAGTGTCTCACATAACCATGGGAACACAGAGTCCAAAATCCACAGGGCAGGCTGTGAAGCCAACGATTCTGATGGAGGGTCTGGATGAACTCCATAGGAGAGGCTCACCCACTGAAGCAGGAAGAGAGTCTGTCTCTTCTGAATCTTCCTTCAAAGGCTTCCAGTGATTAGATTGAGCATCACTCATTGCAGAAGACATGCCCCTTGGCCGATTACAAATGGAATCAGCTGTGGATGCAGCTGATGTGATCATGATTTAATTCTATGAAATGTCCTCATTGCAACAGGCCAGCACTTGCACAACCAGACAAACATGTACCGCCACTTGGCCAAGTTGACACATGAACCTGACCATGACAGAGATCATAACTTTTGTTCCTCTTTTGTACCTTTTTGGTAAATGCTATCTTTTTCTAAAGATTTTTTTTAATTGCATTGAATTTTCAAATTTAATAATGTCAATTTGTTCAAAATATCCTCTTAGATTACTAATATCTTTAAGATCTTTAGTGATTTCTTCTTCTGTTCTTTTTTCTCCTTAATCAGTTTTATCAGTCTATTATAAATTATAATAGCTTTTTCAGAGGAAAAATGATGTTTTTGTTTCTAGGCTGCTCAAGTAAATAACATGCAATGGTTCAGTTTAAACAATGTGAATTTATTTGCTTATGATTTGCGGCTAAGAAAAAGTCCAGATCAAGGCATCATCAAAATGATGCTTTGGGCTGGCATTCTGATGTTGTCTGACTTGGCCCTTAGTTTGTCACATGATAATGCACATGATGGCTTCAGATAGCCTCTCCTTTTTCTTCTAGTTTCCATTGATTTCACCTTCTGGCTGCTCCCTCTGTGGATTTCTCTCACTCTGGGTGAATTCCATTCAGTTTATAAAGAATTATAATAATAGGATTAACAGTCATCATGACTGGGCTGGGCCACACCTTAAACAGTCTATTTAAATGGGTTCACATCTATAGAAATGCATTAAACTTAAGAACATATGGGGTGGGGTACATTCAACTTCAAACCACCACACTTGGCTTTGCTGTTTCTCTCTAATTTAGGCTTGTTTTTGTTTTCTTTCATTTGTTTTTGTTTTTGTTTTTTTAGATGCATGGTCTGGAAATCAAACCCAGGTCTCCTGCATGTAAGATGAGCATTCTACCACTGAGCTATCTGTGCATGTCTAGGATTGTTTTTATTTTGTTAAATTTTTCTTTTTTATTGTTTTGTTCTCTACTGCCTTTGAGTTTTAGTGGCTTTTCTCCTAATTTCTTAGGATAGAGTCTCATAGCCTTCATTTCAAGCTTTCTGCCTTTGTATTATGTTCATTTAAGGCTACATTCTCCTCAATACATAAAATTGAACTATATTCCTTAGTTTTATGTAGGCTGCATTGGTATAACCATTTAGTTCAAAACATATTCTAATTTACAGTGAAAATTCATTTTGACCTATTGATTATTTAGAAATATATAATTCAACACAGAATATTCGGTATATATTTAGCCGTCTTTTATTCTTCTTGTTAACGATGATGCTCACTTAATTCCACTAATTTCAGGATAAAGTCCATCTTGTAAATGTGTAACGCTCACTTGAAAAGAATGCACATTCTGTACATGTCAATTCCAGTGTTCTAAGTATCCCAGTTAGGTCAAATTTAGGAATTGCATTATACTTAACTTTCTATTTGTCTACTACTTCTATCAGTGAAGGTGAAAATAGTTTTTGCTTTTTTTTTTTTTTTGGCTTGGGCAGGCACTAGGAATCGAACCTGATCTCCAGCGTGGCAGGTGATATGAAAATAATTTTGGTTTGGATTTCTAATTTGCCTTTTTCTTCTGATAAATTTCCCTTTATGCATTTTAAAGCTATGTTACTAAATCTGTACATAATTAGAATACTTCCTGGTAGCTTTATATTTTATCATTATCAAACAGTCTTTTTTATGCCTAATATTGTTGTTTTTGTCTGCATGTCTATTTTGTCTGAAATTATTACAGCTATACCAGTTTTATCTTGGTCAGTATTTGTATGGCATGATTTGACCATCGTTTTATGTTCAAATTCTATGTGTTTCGCTTGTATACTTTGTTGATCAAGTCTAACCAGCTTTGTATTTGACTGGCATAATGTTTAATGCTATTACCGATAGCTGTATTTAAATTTGTCATTTTGCTCTGTTTTATATTTCCCAAACCTGTTTTAAGTTACATTTTTGTCCTCTCTTTATTTCTTATGAATCAATCAAGCATTTTTGTCATCTAATCTTCTTCTTTATTACCTTGTTTGTTATACATCTTTTAAGGCTCACTTAGAAAACACCATGGGGATTACAACATGAATTCTTAAATTAGTGCAATAAAAAATAAATTAGTATTTTTGTCACTTCCTACACATTATTGTGACCTTATGACCTTTTAATCCTGTGTAATCGTCTCCTGATTTATTATTGTGACATATTCTAATTCTACACATATTTTAAAACTCACAATTACTAAAAGTGTCCTGCACAATACGTACTAATTTATATTTCAGATATCTGCTGCATTTTCATGTTTCTCTAGGGGATGATTTAATTTTTGCCTGGAGATTTCCTTTCAGTATTTCTTTTTGCACAGGACTGCTACTGAAAACAATCAGTTTGTACATTTAGTCTGTCTTTAGTTTTGAAGGTTTATTTTTTTCTATGGAACTATACTCTGGAAGTTATTTTCCAGGAAAACACAAATTGAGAGAGCATAGCTAAGACACATATATAAAAGTATCTTACAAATCAATTGCAAAACTGTTAAACAACCAAAAAAGAGCCAGATTATTTTAAGAAAAAAAATTAAAATTTTTTTGCTTGTATATATTGTAATATTGTATTAATATATGCAAAGTCCCTTAAATGAAAAAAAAGAAAAGAAGAAGAAGAAGAAGAAGACTTAAATTTCCCCACCTAGGAAATTCTTTCTATTCTCTTAAGAAATCAAGGCTGGCAATTTAATATGCCAAAGACCTGACCCCAGGGACTTTAGCTCAAAAAGCAGAACTAATTATCCTCACCTGAGCACTAAAGCAAAAAAAAAAAAAATTGAAAGATTAAATCTCTACACTGATACCAAATATGCTTTACTAGCCCTCTAGCCCTCTATGCTCATGCAGCACTGTGGAAAGAGTGAGCCTTTTTCAGTGAGGATGAACCCCAATTAAACACTGTCACTAAAACCTCAATCACTTAAATGCCATGCTCTTACCAACAGAAAAATAGCAATAATTCATTGTCCTGGCCATTAACAAAATAATAGTAACATCTCTCGAGAGAATATCTGAGTCAACGTGGCTGCCAAAGCTGCAGCCTGATCAGTTCAGCCCCTTCTGCACATCATCCCTGCACACCTTAACTTGGCACATTGCATCTTCTTATTCCCCGGTTAAGCAAGAATGAGCTGTTCAGCTGGATTTCACTCTGAAACCTAAAATAGGGTCATTTTCTTCCTTCTTCTCCAGTCTCTCTTGGTTAATGCCCCTGCTAGGGTTAATCACTTCTTCTATCTTTCTCTTGCTATTGATCAGCCCTTGCATTTTTTAAAATTTATTTATTCCAATCTAGAAGCCTTGTCACACCAATCCAATGCTGATGTGAAGACTTTTAGCTTCTCCAGTTGCCCCTCTGAACTCCTGACTTCTCAACTTAAATGAGATAGCCAGAAAGTTTCACACCTTGTCAGGCAGGGCCTACAACCCCAGAGAAGCCAGAAGCAACTGCAGAAGACAGACCCTTGTCCCACAGAATCCCTTAGGATAAGGGGTAAAAACTCTCTGAGGGGAAAGTTGAGGCAGGCTAGAACAGGGAACGCAGATGGGAAAGAAACCCTTGAACAAAGACAGTTATTCGAAGTCAAGAAGACCCATGTTTCCACAGTCACCCTGTCCAGGGGCTATCAACTTACGACAGCAGCAGCCAACCCATCTAAAGCCAAATGACCCCAACCCACTGACATGCGCTATCTACCACCAGTTACCACCCTGGAGAGAAGGGAGGGGAAGAGAAAACACTGAACAAAGAAGCAGGTGGGGGAGTTAGTAAAGTTAATGTATAAAAGCAAATGGCCGTCTATTGCCTATTGCCTTCCTCATAGCTGTCTTTACGAGAGTGCCCACATGTCCTTTTACATATATTCTTAATAGATTTTTTATCTTCTCAGGAAAAAAAAAAGCCTGTTGAACACCAAACCAACAAATAGACAAAGAATATTATTGTCTCAAATAAAATGTAAATTAATGAATATGCATATAAAAACTTTCTTCTCTTTTGCAATTAAGTGACTAGTTTTTTTCCCCCCAATTTCAAAGAAAAGTCAAAATATAGTTTACTAGAAAAAAAGTATGATGAAAAAGATTTTAAGAATATTATATATAATTAATATTTTTTAGAACACATCACTCTTAAAATCTCTGGGTCTGTGATGTGCTTTTAAATTGTGTTTTTGGATATTCACTCTTCTGCCTGCTTCCACACACAATTTGAAAATTACATTCTTTTCACTTAATGGAAATAACCTAGTCACTTAATTACAAAAGAGAAGAAAGTTTTTATATGTATATTCATTAATTTACATTTACTATAAGTAACTTTCCAAAAGATTTATCAAACAATAATGCCATCAACATATTTCTGCCTATAACCAAACTCTGGCATTAATCACTATCATTATCTCTGTAAGTATTTTATCTCACTGTGGTTAACAGTACTGTGAAGCCACCATGACTGAAGAGTCTTGTTTCTGATACTTACCTGCTGTGTGACCTTAGGAAAGTTAGTTTATCACTTTATCCCTTTGTTTTTATTTCAAAGCTGAGATTGTAATATTTATCTCCTGGGGTTTACATGACTATTAAATTAGTAAGTATATAGGAAACCCTTTGACAGTGCCTGACATTAAGTCCTACATAAATTTTAGCCTTTGTATATAAGCAGAAAGAAGAACATAGCTAAAATTTTAACAAATTGCTAAATGAAATTTGTATTTAAGCATGTCAGATTAAAATAGCCATGAGCTCCAGACATAAGGAGAGTTTGTGTTTACTCACTAGCTCTTTTCCACAGACTTCTACTGGATGCTTATAAAAAAGATTTGGGGAAGGGAAGGAGAAGATAGGTCTCCTCATTGACTAAATAGAGCAGGAGATAAGTTTAAGGAGAAAGTTAAGAAAAACTATATGTACTTCCCCATACCCTTATCTCTTATGAAGTAAAATCCTTATCTTTCTGAGGGAACAACAAAGAAGCCTTTTGATTAGAGAGCAGTGAAAGAGCTGTTGATGACGGAACACATATATTGCCTGATCTCATTTATAGGAAATAAGTAGAATATGCCAGGCCATAGAGACAGGAAGTAGATTTCAGGCTACCAGGGGAAGACATGAGGGTAGAGAATGGAGAGTTGATGCTTCCTGAGCACAGAGCTTCTGTTTTGTGTGGTGAAAAGCTTTGCTAATGGATGGTGGTTGATGGTAGCACAACACTGTGAGTGTAATTAATGCCATTGAACGGTGCACTTGAAAATGGTTAAAATAGGAAATATTATGCATAAATGTTACGATATATGTTTTTTTTTTTAAAGACCAGTTGCTGATATAGGAAAGAAAAATGAAAATCTCTCTACCCCAAGGTAGTGGCAAGAAAGTCTTAGCTCTATGCTTCTATACTGCTACCAAGCAGAAGTACTCAATGTTTGGGAGATGCCAGCCAGAAATGAGTGCTATAAGAAGAAGGAGGAACAGCAACACTTAGAAATTTCCATGTCCGAGGTTAGATTTTTTCCCCCAAACTGAGAGTGAGACCAGAGAAATCCACTCCCCTAACATGTCCCTAACACTGAGTAACAAGCATCAATAATCTACTGCTAGTGATCAGGCAAGAATGTGGAGAGAAATTCACTCCAGGTTATAAGCATGAAACAGTGGCATAGAGATGAGGCTGGAGTAAGACCATTAGGAGAAATTATCTGGCATTTTTGTCCCTACCTTCAGCACAAGGCAAGACTACCCCACCACTAGAAATATATGAGGCCTGTGGTGTAGTAAAGATAACAGTGTAAATAACAAAATCCAAAACCATCTCCACTCTTCCTTATATTGATTCAACTACACACATAAAAGGCCTGACCGAGAGACGTGCCCATTTCTAGGCAGACATATTATTTACTTGACTCTCTAATATCTTAATCAGATATCTAGCATTCAGTCAAACATTATCTGACACAAAATGGCAAGAATGAAACACCCATTGTAAAGAGTTAAGTGATCAGCAAAACGTAGTAAAGAATGAGCTACATGTTGGAATAACTAGGAGTATTAAATCTATGATTAACATTAAAGGATCTATTAGAAAAGGTAGAAAGCATGTATGGGGATGGAAATTTCCAGCAGATATGTTAAAAAAAGAATTAATCAAATGGATGTGTTAGACCAAAAATACATTAAAGATGAGTAACTTTTGATTTCTCAGTAGTAGTCAACACAGCTCAAGAATGATTTGGTGCATGTGAACAAGGTCAACAGAAATTATCAAACTGAAACAAAGCAAGGAAAAAGAAAAGTGAAAATAAAAACAGAACAGTTCCTAGAGATGTGGAATAATGTAAAAGATCTAAGATACATGTAATGGAGTTTCATTGGTAAGAATATAAAGAAAGAAAAAATATAAGAATACATATGGTTGAAAATTTAGAAAATGAATCAAGCCACAGATTGAAGAAGCTCAGAGAACTAACAGCATTTAAGATTGAGACAGAAGAAGAGGTGGGAGAGAAAAGAAAGAAAAGAAACAAAAAAGGAAACATACAAGCAAACCCACATAGACACATGGTATGCAAATTCCTGGAAAACAGTCTTGAAGGCATTAATTGAAAGAAGACACATTGTATACATATTAATGAAGATTAAAAATTAAGAGTCTTCTCATCAGAAGCAGTACAAATCAGAAGACGATGAAGCAATATCATATGATATTGATAAAAGAAACTGTCAACTTAGAGATCTATATACAAGAAAATATTTAAAGTAAAAAATTGAAGACAAAAATAAATATTTTTTTTCAGACAGGACAGGCTAAGAGAATTTATTAGTAGCAGATCTGTATTACAAAAAGTGTAAAGCAAGCTCTTCAGGCAGAAGGTTAATGAGGTTTTGATAACAGGCAGAAATTTACATGTACATAAATAAAACAGCATAAGTAATTGAAAATAGTAAATAGTCATTTTTCTTCACGGTAATCACTTTAAAAAGTAATTAAGGGTACACAGGTGGTTCTGTGGTAGAATGCTCACTGTCCATGCAAGAGATCCAGGTTCAATTCCTGGACTATGTGCCAAAAAAAAAAAAGCAATTAACTGTAGCAAAAATATAAATAATATATTACAATATATTACATAATTTATAATATTTGTAAAAGTAATCTGGATGACAAAAGTACCACAAAGAAATGAAGATAGATTTTGGAAGTATACCTTTGTAAGTTTCCTATAGTTTATATGAAGTTATATAATACCATTTTGTATAGACTGTAATAAGTAATATGTGATTTGGAAACCATGGATCAAGTATTTGTATATAAAATAAGTTTAATTAATAAGCCAACAGTGGATATAAATGTGATAGAAAATAATTAATACACAAGTAGGCATAAAATGAAGAAGATGTAAAAAGGAAAAATAGGACAAATAGAAATATATAAAAAGATAGTAAATTTAAATCTAACAGTATCAATAATTTATTAAATGTAAAAATCATTATGCTGGTTTGAAACTGTTATATACCCCAGATAAACCGTAGTCTTCTAATCCAATCTTGTGGGATTATATTAGAAAAAGCAGACATATTGTGGGTGGAACCTTTTGATTAGATTGTTTCCATGGAGATGTGACCCTGCCTATTCAAGATGGATCTTAATTAGCTTACTGGAGTCCTTTACGAGGGTAATGTTTTGGAGAGAGCTCAGATACAGACACTTGGAGATGCTGAGAGGGAGCCATTTGGAATCAGAAGCCTGGATAGGAGAACGAACAGATATTGCCATGTGCCTCATGTGACAAAAAAACCCTAGATGCAATTGGCCTTTCTTAAGTGGTGGTATCTTCTTATTGATGCCTTCATTTGGACATTTTCATGCCTCAAAATTGTAACTTCTAACTTAATAAATCCCTTCATAAAAGTCAATCCATTTCTGGTATATTGCATTCCAGTAACATAAACAAACTGAAACAATCATGAATACCCAAATTAAAAGGCAGTGGATTTTAGGTTGCATCATAAAAGCAAGACTCAGCTTTATATTCTCTCTACAAGTAACTCCGTTTAAATGTAATGATAAGGATAGTTCAAAACTAAGAGGATGGAAAAGTTTATAATATGAACAATAATCAATACAGAACAACAGTGACTATATTAATATCAAAGTAGATTGCAGGACGGGGCATATTACCCCACTATGATATATATGATATTTCATAGTGAAAACAATGATCAATTAACCAAGAAAACATAATAACCCTAACAATATAATTTCAAAATATATGAAACAATAACTGATAGATTCAAAAGAAGAAATACGCATGCATGCAATTATAGTTGGAGACTTCAAAACTGTTTTCCCAGTAATAAATAGAGAAAATAAACAGAAAATCAGCAAGAATATAAATTACCCAAAGGACTTAATTAAGACCTGGCTTAGTTGGTATTAATAAAATATTATTATAATAATAGCAATAATAGCAGAGTACACATTTGTTTTCAAGTGCATATAAAATAATCACTCAAAGACCATATTTTATGCCATAAAGTAAATCTCAAGAAATTTAAAAGATTCAGAGTATACAATGGCCACAAAGGAATTAAACTAGAATTCAAACTTAGGCGCATGGAAAATACCACAAATATGGAAATTAAATAACACTGTTAAATAACCACTATGTTAACAGAAACATCACAAGAGAAATGAGAAAATATTTTTAGTGGACTGAAAATGGAAACACAACTTCTTGAAATTTGTGGGACACAGTTAAAGCAGTTTTTAGAGGGAAAATTATAGCATTACATAGTTGGGTTAAGAAACAAAAATGGTTTTGTAAAGGAAATCTAAGTTTACAATATAAGAAACCAGGATAAAAGCACATATTAAACCAAAAATAAGTAGAAGGAAGAAAATAATGAAAATAATCACAGAAGGCAATGAAATGGAAAACGTTGAAACAATGAGAAAAATTTCTGGGTTTGTTTTTCTTGAAGACATAACTAAAATTGGTGTTTCCCTCTAGCTGATTAGAGAAAAAAGAGAAAAGGCACAAATTACTAACATCAAGAATGAAAGAGTCTCCCCAGACATGTGAAGGTTGTTGAAGGACTTGTCTCAGTTTCCTAGGGTTATAACAATGTACCACTAATGGAGTGACTTTAAAGGACATCCATTTAACTCATGGTTCTGAAAGCTAGAGGTTTTAAAAAGAGGTGTCAACAGGGCTCTGCCTCCTTTGAAGTCTGCAGGGAAGTCTGTTCAGGTGATAGCTTGCCAGCAATCCACGGAGGGTTCTCTGCCTCAGTCAACACATGGCATTCTCCCTTCTGTTTGTTTGTCCAGTTCTCATTTTCTTATGAGAACAACAGTCCTACTGGATTAAGGCTCACCCTAATCCAGTTTGGCCTCAACTTATTTAATATCATCTTCAAAGACCCTATTTTCAAATAAGGTCATATTCACAGGACCAAAGGTTAGGGCTTGAACACTACTCTTGGGATATGCAATTTAATCTGTAAAAGTAATATTATATAAGATCATAACTTTAAGTCAATAATTTTGAAAATTAGATAAAATAGACAAAGTTTTTGAAAATTTTTGCCATGAGAGATGTCAAAAAAGAAAATACAAACCTCACTATCTCTCACTAATATAGACATAGTAACCCTTAACAAATATTAGAAAATAAAATCAAACGCAGCACTATATAAAAGGATCAATATCATCAAGTGGGTTATATCCAAGGAATGCATTATGGACGTATTAAAACATACTTATTTAGATAAGTGTTCATTTTCAATGATTTTATACCTGTTTCAGTTACTATGGTTGTATGACAATTTATGCCAAAACTTACTGGCCTACCTCTAAAAATAAATTGCATTTTATTTATGATTCGGTAATCTGTTCAGGGATGCTGAGGGTAGGTATGACTTGAACATTGGAGCTGGAATCATCTGAAAACTATCAGACTCCAAGATATTAAATTGATCTTAAATAAATATTATAAAGATTTTTACCGCAATGATTTTTATAATTTGGATGAAGTTCACATGACCGTGGCCAGTAATGTGAAGACTCAAACAGCTGGGTGCTGAAATCGTTGGGATCACCAGGCATTTCTCTGCATCTCTATGTGGTCTTTCTTACTAGTTTTCCCATCATAGCTTCTACAGTGTAGCTGGATTTTGTACATGGTATTCAGGGCTCCCAAGGCAGGTATCACGAGGAAGAAAGCCAGGAGAAGCTGTATTTCATTTCATGTCTCAAAAGTTTGTTGTATTTGCAAAAATTTTTTGGTTGAGTTAGTCACAAAGTTTTGCCTAGATTCAGTGAAGGGACATGGATTCCACCTCTTGATAAGGGAGACTCAGTATACATTGTAAGAAGAACATGTGGGAGAGAGGTTGTCATCCAGGAGTTTAAGAAAACACAATCTGCTAACCTATGGACACAATGATTTGCATCCTTCTCCCATGATATATATATATGCTTTCCATCTCTCCTGAAACTACCAAGTTTCATCTTATTAGTGAATTACCTAAATGTTTAAATCTTATCATCTAAATCAGGTCCAGGTATAGTTAGGGTCTGTGGTTGTGATTCCTTGGACACAAGAAATATTACTCTCCATCTAAAGACCTGTGAATTAAAGCTAAACCTTATCTGCCCCTCGCAAGACAATTTACAATGGTGAGATGGAAAAGGATAATTCCTGTGCAAAATGATGGAAAATTAGAAATTCTGTAAACCAGCTGTTACAGGTTGCCAGATTTTCAATTAGGCCCAGTGCTATTGCTCGAGAATAATTGGCCATGGCTTTTTGCCTGCCATCTGCACCCTAGTTCTTCCTTATGTTTGCAGTTGAGTCATTTTTTCAGCTTTCTTCTTGATCATAGAATTATGTGGGTTTAAAGGCCTTTTTCTATTTTGTACAATGACTATCCCTTTTAATCCAAGTGGAAAGGTTTCCTATAGTACAATTCTTCTAAAAACTGCATGCATTTCCTTGTGATCTTAGGAGACTTTGCTTCATTAAACAAAATCCACACTCACAAATATCTTTGAGATAAGCCCTTCTCTGCTTTGTTGCTTAGAGGCAATGCAATTAAGATTCAAAGAGCTCATATTGTTTATAGGGACAATCTGAAAGCATGCCCTTAAGATCCTTAGAGAGACTTTTGTCCATATGAGTCATCACCTTAATTCTTTCTGTATTATTAACAAAGAGTTTACAGTCACATCCTTGGCTTTATCTTTAAATCAAGTCATTTTGAAAGCATCCTGGACTGCATTTCTGGCTAGAAGTCTTTTCTTAATTTTAGCATTGTTTGACATTGGTAAACACTGGGAAAAAGAAACAATTTTACTTTCATATTTAGCAAACTGCTTTATATTTAATGGTGTATTCTCTCTCTCTCTCTCTCTCTCTCTCTGTCTGTCTTTGTCTCTCTTCCTGTTTCTCTAGCTCGCTCTCCATCTCTCTCTCTTAGCTGATCTCCCTCCTCATGAATTTTACTGTAGGCAGTAGAAAGAAGCCAGATGGCATTCTCAACAATATTCCTGGAAATTTCCTTAGTTAGATCATCTGGTTCATTAGGTACACTTTCTATTTTCCACATTCCACTCATTTGCATGTCTTATGCTGGGTCTAAAAAGACTCAAATAGCTAGGGCTCGGACTGCTAAAGGTCTTCTGACATTTCTATCTCATTGTGAATTCTCCACATCATCCCCTTAACATGCCAAATTTAGGGTAGACAGAGTTTTTGCATATCAGCTCAGGGTTCTCAAGGCACTTGTCTCAGGAAAAAGACACAAGTTGAAAATGTATTGTCTTTTTGTCCTAACTCAAGTCACATAGTGTCATTTCTGCTATACCATGTTGGTTGTGACGGTAACACAGGTGTGTTCCAGGTTAAGGGCAAGGGACTAGACTCCACCTCTTAATAGAGAACGGCAAAGTCATATTGAAAGAAGAGCATGTGAGGTATTGTGATGGCCATTTAGGAAAATACAATCTACTGCTGCATCTATCTGCAGACATTTTGATCCTTGAATTCCTCACTTTTGAAAATTTGAAGTGTGTGTTTGTGTAATACCAATGCTTAATTTTGCAAAGTAAGCAATTTTAAAATTTTGGAAATGCAAAACCAAAAATAGACTCTATCTCCCCCAACCCCTGCCCCGTTCATGCTATTTAGACTGCAGGGTGGGAAAAACGGATGGCTAAAAAGAAAAAGTAAAAATTCTGTCATTATCTTCAGTGGGAAGAGAGGTGATCAGGGTAGCACTGAAAGCTGAGTGGGAAAAAGTAAGTAGAAGGGATGGTGGCTATTTTGGAGCTTATGGATTTTAGAAAAATCTCCTCCTGTGAATCTGACATGGACTTTGCCTCTCACTGAGGATCTCACTGTATGCCAGGGCTTATCAGTCTTTTGTTGTTTGATACATTTTTAGGAAGTGATATGCATGCTTAGATACATTATTTATTTATTTATTTATTTACTTATTTACTTTTCATCATCATGCTTATATTTTTAAAACTTTGAATACATCTTTATTATTTACATTTTGCCCTTTAACATAAAATGGTGTAATATAAAATCCCAGAGCTCTCATACTAACAAACATTTCTATAGTTATTGCTCTGTTAATTTCTAGTGATCAATTTTTTGAAAATGAGACACCAATATGATTTTTGTTTATCTGTAATTAAGCTGCTTCATTTTGTCAGAATCTTAGAGGACATTTTTTTTAATTAAAAAAATCCAACTTACTTTATTTAAGTCTATTTTTATCAGTTGTACTTGAAATTTTAATCTTTGAACCCAGATTATTTTTTGAATTAAGAGAACGTCTTTTTTTTTACATGGACAGGCACCAGTAATCAAATCTGGGTCTCCTGTACAGCAGGTGAGAATTCTGCCACTGAACCACCCTCTCACCACCCAAGAATGTTTCTTTCTGTTTGTATTTAGGTTGTTAAATGCTTTCATCATTATTTATGTTCATTAATGTGTCATGTACATTCATGGATGCTGGGGCAATGCTTCCTACTAGATTATTATTACTTGAGGATAAATCTCTTTATTTTATCACCTACAGCAATAATATTCCTTCTTGCCATTTTTATTTTGCTGAATTTCTTGAAATTTCCATCCTATAATTAGTTTGGTTTTCTTTAGTGTCCCTTTTACCACTTATTACCTCCAGAAAGATTTTAAATGATTTTCATAGTTTTCAAACTTTTAACAATTTCTTAACCTCTTAGGCTCAATATATTCTGTGAATATTAAAAATGTTTGCCATACCACAAATAAATTCAATCTTGGAAAAATCAATAAAATTGTGATATTTTATTTGGATGGCATATTTTAATAGGGCATCTTCAGGACTCTCCGGAGAAGAGGCCAGAAATCCACTTGCTGTCAGCTACTTACTGATTTTTCTAATAGCAACAGAGAAAATTAATGTTTTCAAGAAAGGTAGATTTCATGCTTATTATTAACAAATCCCTGATGTGTGGTAAAATATTTTGATTCTTTGCACTAAGAATTGAAGAATAATATGTTCTAATTCTAATCAAATTTATGATGTCCTACTCTTTTTAGAAAGATCTTTAAACTATCTCTAATTAGCCTTTGTCATAGGAACTTCATATGAATAGTCTGTGTATGAACACTATAAATTGTGCCATTAGTCTGCACCTAGGAACTGCTAGCAAAAAATGATTAGAATGCTTCCTTTCTTTGCAAGAGCGATAGGCCCCAAATTTCTGGTAGATAAATAGCTTATCATGAAAGCAAACCTATCATTTACCTTCAATGGCTGCAAACAATGCCAGCTCTAGGTTGAGGATGTCTTGATATCTTTGAGTCATTTGAGTTTTTAATTCCTAGGGACTTAAAAGGATAACTTTGAGTTTAACTCATAGGATTTCAGGATGTCTTTGAGTTATTTGAGCATTTAATGCATAGAGACTTAAAAAGAGATACAAATCTGACCATTTTATTTTTCTTCAATTCTTAAATCTCTATCACAATGTGATTAAAAAAAAGTTAAGTCTTTTAAAGGAAAGCATCTCTAATTTGGGAAGAAGATAAAATAGTTAGGCAGCCTCAGCTTAAAGAGATTGCCTGAATCTTGCCTTGATTATTACCAGATATAAAGTGATTAATCAAATTAAAATTTAAAAAAATATAACATATAAACACATTATGATTACTATGGAAGTGACCTAAAAAACAACCAGTTTATCCAGTTACATTGCATCTGTAAAAAGAAAAAAAAAAAAAAAAATTGAGGCGAAATCACTCTCCTAAAAACACATGGCTAAATTCACAAAGCTAAATTTATAGAAGCCCTGTGCCTAAGTCCTGGGTCCCTTGACAACAATTTATAATCTTTTATCATCATATAATATTATAAGAATGGAATATTTCATAGGGACCTTAAAATATGATTTTTATACTAAGAGTGTAAAGATTCCAACATCTCACAGCAAGCATGCAATAAGGATAGTTACTTGCGTCATAGGCAGTCATGTCACAATGCCTTAAGCTGCTTCTTTTCAACATACTGAACATTTTTGTTAGGTTTTAAATGGTAGCCGACTGAAAAATCAGAGAAACTGAGTCCGAGTTTAAAAAAAAGTTTATCGTCCCGGGGCGAGGGTCCTGGGTCCGGGTGCTCAGGGTGCGGGCCAGGGAAGTCGTGCCCTTCTGGGGGCGGCGGGGCTAGATATAGGCTAGCTAGTGGGGGTGCTGACAATGCCTACGGGGCCTCCTGTGGTAGGTTAGGAGTTTCGCACACATTAGGGCTGGGGGCATAGCTATGGGCTGTGTGCAGTGGGCATAGCTACGGGCCGTGTGCAGTGAGGGTCCTCTGTTTGTCAGGCCAGGTCCTGATTGGCTGAGTTTGAACAGCTGTATGCCCGGATGTTCACGGGTTTTAGTTCGGGTGGGGCCACTTCCAGCCACGGGCTACCGGGCCAGGCCTTACAGTTTTGGTTTCAAACTTTATGAGAACAAACATACCACTCTTTGAAAAAAACAAAGTAAACAAATGTTTCATGTCTGTTGATGTCAGTTACCTAAAAACACAAAACAGAACACTAAGGGACAACAGCATTAGTCCTCCTCAAAGTAGAGAGAAGAAGTAGAATCGATAGCTATTAGTTTTTTGTTGTGGTGGTTAAATACAGAAAGCTACAAAAAAATAATGTAATCAACCTAGCATCCAGTACTTATATTTAATTGTGGGTAATTTTTATTTCAGATTTTAAAAACAGAAAGAAAGAAATAGGACATATAATTGAAGTGGCATATTTTGTCTCCTTAGACCATCTAAATTCATGTTGACTTAAAAAATGACAAGGAAAACTAAAGAAAAAAGCTGCCTACTTCTTCAGAAGAGTTTAATAAGATTTTAAGAAGGTATTTCCAAACATAAGTAATAATGGCTATTAAATAGCCCTATATCTAAATGGAAAGGAAGTGCAAAAAAAAGATGGAGATGAACAAAAAAGACTAAAATCTGAGTTTCCAGATTTTGTTTACACCCAACTTGGAACAATCCCATGCGATCCTATGAGCATATCATCAACCAGGACACCAAATGTTTTTCATCAAAGTGGTGCTCATTATGCCAAAAGTACAGTGAGTACTCAGTTTAAAATAGGTGACTCTTACAAGAGAAATGCAGGGAAAACATGAAGACATTGACATAAGAGAAAAACAAGAGACTTTATGTATTTGTCTTGATATATAGAAGGAAGAAAAAAACCTCATACTTCAGCTTCACAAGAATTTTTTTCATGTCAACAAAACCCTTTGCTAACTGTCATAGATATAAAAATCAAGCAGACAAGAATTATAGTTTTTGTGGCTGTTTTTATAGCCACCATAACTAGCCAATGTTTAAAATTACAAACAATTTCTAAAATTACAAATGGGAAGGTTCAGATAGGAGTCATTGAGGTAGAACACACCAAATCCTAAATTATATCCACTGAAAAGAATGCTACAAGACTGTGAGGATGTAGGTGTTTAGCTCATGAGGTGAGAGGGGACAACTGTAACTGAGTTTGAGTTATGAAATAATTGCTCTAGAATTTTTTCTATTCCAACACATTAAAATGGGACACTTATATTGAAGGGCTTTTAAGCTTTAAATATTGAGAGAGACGTTTCACAGTGTTATATGTGTCAAATACAAGACAAATCTACATTTGATAAGGTGGCATTTTATTCAAAAAGATTATCACATCATGTTTGAGGATGGGTGACTACTGTAATAGAAGCAGGGACACTATTGCAATAGGGAAAATACTCTGATTATAAGGTCTCCAAGCATCTCAAGTGTAAAGCTTAGGGATTTTTCTTTTGTAGAGAAGAGTAAGGACACCAGGTGTGGGGAAGTGGGGAAGTGGGAAGAAAGGGTGACATGATCAGATAATAGAACAGAGAATGTTTATCTGCTGAGGCCAGACTATTTTCTGGGAAGGGCCCTTGAGGAGGAGCTGCATGATGGTTTAGGTGGAGGGTCGGCTAAAGTTTAGGGACCTGGAGGAAAGAGAGATGCATAATCCATGTTTGCTTAACAATGTTTTGCAGCTCCAGTCAATCAGTGGGAACAAGGAGTTCAGCTTATCATTTATGAGGGAATATGCTTTTTGAAACTTTTGTGTACCCCAGAATAGCCATGTTCTTTAACCCTGATTCAGTATTGCTGGGTGGGATATTTTGATTAAGTTGTTTCCATGGAGATGTGACTCCCTCTATTGTGGGTGGGACCTTTTCATTACATGGTTTCCATGGAGATGCATCTCAATCCACTCAAGGTAGGGTTGCATACTGGAGCCCTGTAAGACAGAACCATTTTGGAAAAAGCTACAGAGGCATCAGAGCCAGAAACTTTGAGATGAAGAAAGAAAATGCCCCTGGGGAAGCCGTTTGAAATAAGAGGCCTGGAAAGCTAGCCGACCTCACCATGTATCTTCCCAGCTGAAAGATGTTTCCAACCCATCCTTCCTTGAGCCAAGGTATGTTTCTCTGGGTACCTTAGTTTGGACATTTTTATAGTCTTAGAACTATAAATTTGCAACTTAATAAATTCCTGTTATAAAAGTCATTCCATTTCTGGTATATTGCATTCCAGCTGCTTCAACAAACCAAAACAGACAATCAACAGGAATTTGGAGAGCCTGTGCATGGCATTGTCATAAGCGGCATCCATGAGTCTTATTGAAGTTATATCAGCAAAGGTGCTTTCTTTGCAGTCAGCCTTTTCGAGAACACAAAAAAAAATAAACCAGACTAATCTCTTTAGAAGCCATATAGCCTGTCAACGATGACTGACGATACAAGAATTTTCTGAAGCAAAGATAAAAGTTTCAAAAAAGCCTTCATGCTGAGAAAGAAAAAAAAATCATGAAAGGTCAGATTTTGAGTTTCCTCAGTCGATATCTTTGATCTGGCATTAGCTAGAGACCTCCTCTTACTCCTTCAGCAATTTACTGAAAGATTTTCTGTCCCTTGGAGAAAACGTTCTGATTATTAGAAAGAATGCTGTGATTACAGTGGTATAGGTACTTGGTGGAATCATTTTCAATTATTTTATTTTATTTTTTTTTGGTGTAGGCAGGCCCCAGAAATGGAACCCAGATCTCTGGCATGGCAGGCGAGAATTCTACCACTGAGCCACCATTGTGCTACCCTTTTCAATGCCTTTTGAGGCACATGTTGGCCATACTCAATACCCAGTCATGGACATGTAGAGAAGGCAAGGGGGAAATGTAAGATTAATCATAATTAAAATCTTCAGTAATGTCAGTCAGAAATTGATGGTTTGAAAACCAGCAGTATTCCATAATGAGTTGATCAATAGCCTTAACATCAAATCTGATTCCCCCAGAACCTGAGCAGTATTTTAATTAATTTGGAAATGAAACCAACATGGTCTCTGTCCTCAAGTAGAATGCAGCCAAGTGAGGGGAGATTGAAAATATGCCTCTTAAATGCAATAGAGTATTATAGGTACTATAATACAGAGGGAGTACATGCCTATTTACCTTTGGAGATAAATATGTTAAGATAGATTTTAAAGAAGACAAGCTTCATTTATTTTGAATTTTTTATAGGACTTTATTCTCTCCTTTCATCACAATTTATCCACAACACTCCCTCAACCAAACATTACACTGTATGACCCTTGATTTAGCCTATCTATTAAAAAAGAGTCAAAATTCCTTAATATATGGTTTAATCTCCTAGTTGGAGATCAGTTTATTAGAAAATTGTTGGAAGAAAGAACAACCACAAAAAGTATTTTAAGAAGGCAAAAATATTTTGGTAAGATTATCTTGTTTATTAATAATTTATTTAAATTACCATAGTTTATCAATCTTTATGATATATTTCCCAAGAAATTCAACATGGAGAATTCACCAGGCGTTTGAGTTACTTAAGTCTAGGTGTTTACTTATAATTCATTTGCTTGGGGATTGTTTTTGTTAGTGATTATGCTTTTACTTATAGGGAGGTATTGCTAGGTTAGGTCTCTACTTGGGCTGCCATTAAATTTTTCCAAAATTTTGCTGTGATGGTCAGTGCTCCCAACAGTCCTTGATCTATCATAAGCAATTGATAAATTCTGTTTAAATATCTAGCTGACTAATGCCTAACCTATATACAGTATTATACATGAAGGTAGAGATTCTGTTTTTGTTGTATCTTCTGTAAGGCCTCAAAAGAAAAACTTTTCAGAATGAAGCTAATTTATTTCATATTTTGTCACAACTAGCTTTCAACATGCCTGAGTCAATATATTCAGTTAAGTGTAAGAAAATGCATAGAATGTGTAATAATTTATTTATGATACACAACTGCCAATTTTTTAGTTGGTCTTGATTGTTATATAAGCTATACCATATATAGTTCTTCTCAGCTATGCAATCTTCTACAATTGTTTACATTTTTTGGCACAAGTTCAGCATCCTCAGAGACATTCTGGCTCACTTTATGTATTTTATCCCATTTTTACTTGCATTATTTCTTTTACTATCCCTTTATCCTTTAATCTCCATGTCTTATTTTCGCATTTGTGACTCCTTTCTTCCAGATTATGTTTCAAAAATGTCAGCATCATGAATAACCTTTTGTACCTAATGATTTCTAATGATTACTGCTTTATTTACTAATTTTCCTATTATTCTTTGGACACTTCCTCATTGTTTGACATTCTAAATGGTATATTTGTTTCAATTCCTTTTTTTTTTTCGGTCAATGCTACACTCTGGGTGGAGGGTCTTAAATCTGTTTCCATTTTGATTTTAATCTTGAGATTGAGCTGAATTTCTTATTAAACAGGAACATGAAATTTTAATACAGAAAATCATTCAAGTACTGTTATTGTGTAAGAGAAAATATTTTTCTTTAAATATTGGTAACTTGCTCAGATTCGTTAATAAAATATCTTTAGCCAATTAATAAGTATTTGTGTGTTGAGTCTTCTGATCCACATTCCAGGGGTATATATGGTTCTTGTCAACAAAAAACTTACAAGTAAGTTAGGAAGACATGAAAAATATGTGAAAAAATTCACCTGTCTGAAGCAGAATGGAGAATTTTCTTTTGTCCTCCTTTACTCTTCTTTAAATTGTATGTAGTTCTTAACTAGAGAAAAGGAGATTCTTACTGCAACTGTTATATCCCTGTTGCACATATGTACACACACATTAAAAACTACCATGAATTTGGTGCCAGTAAATTGTCACCTCTGTTTCTGGTATTTTTAACTACTTCTGGATGGGTTAATTCTAAGGAAAGTCATATTTATATACTCTGCCAGATCTATTTTTGTAAGTGTATTTATTATTTTATAAGTATAAATAATAATTGGAGCCCTTCTTTTGCAAAGCATTGCTTTTATTTAAGATATCATACATTATTCCATAGTTTGAAATAGATACCTTTGTTTTTTAAAAAAAGTTATGCATACTTGAAAAGTCTATTTTTAAGTTGTGAACCAAAATAAGCAATCTTTTAAAAAGCAGCATCAGTATATTAATGTATGCATTGTTCGATAGTTAATTTCTACCCTCAGAACTATTTAACATTTGTTCTATTCAGTTTTTCTTTTTCTGTTAGTGAAATCATACTTCACAGTGGCAATTACCAGTCAATGCCTTTGCTACTTCTAGATAAATTTAGAACATTTGATGTAAAATAACCCAGTACAAAAGACATTCTGATTCTGAGAATACATGTATTGTAATCTTTCAATTTCTTGTTTCAAATTGTCCAGGATATAGGCAATCCACATGACACTGGCATATTTACTAAGACACTGTTTTACTGAAGTGCTTGCACTTTGGAATATTTTTCTTAGGAAATGGATTGAGCTATACAATTTAGATTCTCATTGGAAAATTTTATTTTCAAACAGCTTAATTATCCCTTTATTTCTGCTATAAAATTCTCTTGCTAATTTCATCTCTTTTTCCCTCTTCCTACCTTATCTCGCTATTCCATTTTATCACTGAAACACGTAAAGAATAACATACCAGTGGAAAACGTTTTTTCCACAACTATTTCAGAAGAGTGTTGAAAGAGTTCTAAATCCTTATATATTTTGTACTCTTGTGAAAGTTTGGATTTTCATTATTACTAAGAATTCTAAGACATAATTGGAATCCAAATTCTTTGTGTGATTACCATTACATTTGATGGCTTATTTTTAATATAGATTATCTTAACTCCTTTATTTAATTATAGAGAAAATATTGTTTAAAGTTATTAATCTTATGAAAACAAATTCTGTTTGTGTGGTATTGCCATTATTGGAATCATAGTCAAGTTGACTGCTATAATCCTTTCTCTTATTAGGAATGAAAGAGTAATATTCACACCCTTTCAAAATGCATCAGAAATGCTGATAAATAAAGAGAGTGGTCCCTAGACTTCTCAAGTAATTTGTAAAAAGATTCAGCTAATTTTCAAAAGCAGTACATCAAAACATAATTTTAAAATGCATGACAAATCCCAAATCAGGTTAGACACCTCTAACCATTGATAATTTTGCAAATGCTTGGCTAGAGTAAGTTATTTTATTCCTTAAAAAAAAAGAAGTTCCAAAAAAAATGGTATTACCATGTCTAATTTCAACTTTTCTGAAGGAGTACTTGCAAAGAGTTATAGCTTTTTCAAGTTAAGTGCATCAATCAATTTCCAGAGGGTATCAGACATAAGTGACATGGACTCTTATGAAGTATTCTTGCTTTCCTGAACTCAGACATAACAAGCTAGCCAGAAAAGAAGATAGATGCTGAATAATAAGATAAATTAATTCTGGAATGCTCCTTTATTATCCAGGATCCTTAATCTAATACTTCTTAGTAAAAAAAAAACTCATGAATTTTGTCAGCCATCAAAATGTCACCTTCTCTGGGATTTATTATCACAGCAGTTTTTAAAAAGCACATATCTCTTGGCACCTGATGTTGAATTTCCTACTTTAGTTGACTCTAACACAACAGGACTAGTGCAAAATTCCACTGTGGTTAACAGCTGCAATTGATCCCACAGAGTAAAAACAAACAAACAAAAATTCTATGTAACAAAACCAGGCTTTTTTCCTATGTGATGCTGCTGTCAATCTCAAAATTTCTATGCACAACAATCAGTTTTCAAATACCAACTTGCATCATAATCACCTAGATGGCCTCTTAGAACACAGAGATTCTAATGCAATTTGGTCTGGGAGATGGGGAGGCAAGAATTAATATTTCTGACAAGTTTCCATGTGAGTTTGATGCTGCTGGTCTGGAGCCCACACTTTGAAAACTACTGCATTAGAAACTTAGTGACATAATAGCAATATTATGTTATTAATGTGATGGTAAATTTCTTATAAAGTTTATATAATTCATATTTCACCACGGATTGAGAAAATGTCAGGTGTCGAGGTTAAGACCATTTTAAACTTTGAAGTGGCTTTTGGGGACATACAGAAATAATGGCAGAAATGCAGTTTGCTCTTGGAATAACTGTGGATCTGTGTTAATATTTTAGGGCACTATATGTCATCAGAATTTGTGAAAAAATGCATGTTTGATGGAGTTGATAGGGACAGCATGAAAGAAAAGAAAGAGTGCAAAGATTTTAGCAAGCAAAACAGTTTCCAATATTTTAGAACTCATAAATCCTGAAAGATGAGTGTCAACACAAATTTACCCTAACTCATTATGATTTATTTCTTTTCTTGCTTTTCATGGAAAGAAAAGTATAGACTCTGCATTTGTTGAGACCTACATGATCTATAAAGAGAACTCAAGAAGAAATTTTAAACATCTTTTTTTGCTGTTGTTCCAAGGGAATTGTTTTCAATAGGAAATCACAGTATCTTATTTCCTTTACAATGGAAAGGTTGTACAACAAGGGCTAACAAATCAAAGTAATAACCTAGCTTAATGAAATTACTTTCTTCCCCTTATTATTAAGGTCATATTTCTATGGATATTCCAAAGATATCCTGGGTTTAGAAAATAGAGTCATAAATTAACAGGAATTTTCAAGGAACTTAATTTTAGAAAAGAGCTTTTAGTGGTCTCATTTTTCCCCACTCTTTCCTAAAGCTTCAGTATTTTTACAAAGATTCCAATTATCCTCAATTCTTGAAAAATCATTTTGATAATCTCTACTCTTTATTTACTCATGTGTGAGGGATGCCATAAAATGCACTAAAAGGGATCCCTCATGAATTAATAACTTGCAGGAATATTAACAGGTTTTTTTTCTTAATTAGAAAAGTACAAGTGCTTTACACATAATCTACTAGTATCATTGAGTCTTATGTCAAAGAATAAAACTGATTGAAAATCTCTGTTTCTGTTTGTTTGCAAAGAAGGAATGCTACCAAGTATTCATTTCAAAGATGGTCTGAGATAGTTTTGTTGCAATAGGATCATAATGAAGTTTCTTAGCTCTTGGGTTTGAGAGAAAAAGATTGTCTTTGAGAAGGAATTAGAGGAGAAGTATGTGATAATAACTTTAGTTCCAATAAAAGAGGAACCCTAAGAAAAGCATCAAATGGAAGCAAGTGCTTCTATTGCAAAAGTTAAACCAAAGAAGTCTAGGAAAAGGATAAAATTCCTCCTCCTCAAACGAATGGCAATTCAAAGCTTGCTCACAGCCTAAGTAGCAGCGCTTCCCTTCCTAACCATTTTGCCTCCAATTAATAAGGTACACGGGGACACCTTGTGGAAGTGATGCCAGCATTTTAATTTGAAAACTGATGGCCCAAAACTAGAGGTTTATCTGAGACTCCAGCAAAATGCTTACCCTGAGCAAAAACAGGATATTCTCAGACATACTGCAGAAGCCTAAGTTGCAGTCATGTCAGATGATGTGCAAGATGATGTGCAGGACAGCAAAGGGTAAGAAAAGTTGTAAGAGATGGGAGAAAGAAGAAATGACTAAAAGAATTGAAATGATAACTTTAGCTCAAGAAGCAATATTGGCATCTTGGACAAGAATTGCTACAAGATCAGCTCAGCCCAAGACTGTGAATGTATGTCCCATACCTACTTCTGTTAAGACCATTTTGCATCAGATGGTGTGTGGTCCAAGGCAGAGTTCTCCCTTCAGACACAGAGGTTGGGTGCACTCACAGTTCCGTCAGGGCAGGCCTGGGTACCCGATACTTCCAAGAGGATGATCTCTCTCTTTATGTAACCAACCTGCATTTTCCCATCTGCAGACATGGATGACAGTATGTTCTACCCTGAATGTGTGAAGAGGAATAAGAAGTAATGGAAAGATTGATTCTTCTTTGGAAGCACCACCATCTATTTTTTCAGATGGGCAATGTTTTAATAAACAACAAATGACTGAAAGTCCATATCTAAATTGACTTGCATCTTGATGATTGCTCTGCTTTTTCCTAAAGGCAATGTTGCCTACATTTTAGAGTAAAAATGTGAATTTCTGGATTTTAGATTTTGGATTTGACAATAAGTGACTACTACTGCTGCTCTTTACATATTGGGTTTAAGAAGAGGTTTTCCCACCCACTCAAATTAAAATGCCCCCCTTTATGTGTTGGTTCCATATAAATTACTCTTAGAGGAGTGTTCCATTACAGAAAAAGCATCAGTAAATATTTAAACATTATGTAACTCTATAGAACATGTTTTGGCTCCTTGAAAAATTTTTATGTGTATAATATATTCACAATATTCCAAAGGTACTTGGGAATATAGAGTGAAATATCTCTTATTGTAGGATTGACACAGCTAGCCTTGTTCAATCATATTGTGTGTGTGTATTTGTACAAAGAAATTTCTACATGTAGATTTGCTGTTGAACAAAATTCCTAAAAGTGGAATTGCTGAATAAAAAAAAAAAAAGATGGCCTGTTAAGCAAACTTTCAAAATCCCCTACATTAATTCATATATATATTTACCTTAGGCTCTTTGGGATCACAAATTAGAAAAATTGAAATATTTATAAATAATATTTTATTAGACTTCATTTATAATCTTGAAATAAAATAATTTAGTGGAATAAAGGAAATTTAAAGTTGGAAGAAAACTTAAATGCTACCTGGTATGAGTATCTGCTTGATATAGCCATTATTTCTCTAATATCTATACATTCATTTATTTAAATATATTTATTGAATGCCTGCTGTATGGGGGGGACACTATTTTATATACTGGGTCTGAAAAATAATTAATACACAGTTTCTGTTTTCCAGAAACTTGCAAGCATTTAAGGCAAAGAGTCAAGTAGATAAATCACTCTGATGTTAAGTGTAAAAGTTATAGGGACACAGAGTAGAAGGGGCATGCTTGACACCATTCATTATCCTCAAGTCTTTGCTGTGAAAACTCTACTTTGTTCACTTGGTATTGCAGAGCTCCTTATCTCAAAGACCACCCCAAATGATAGCTGGTGTTGGGTTTAACCAGTCAAGATAGAATCAACCAGTGATGAGTTTAGAGCTGACCATATGATCCAGTTAGTACCAATGAGATATAAGCAGAAGGAAGATTGGTGAAGTTTCTAGGAGAATATAATTTTTTGTTAAAAAGAGAAATAATCAACCTGAATTGTCTCCTTTGACTTTTGCTTGTTCTCCCTAAAACACTGATTGAATGCCTGCAGATAGAATATTCATCTCTTAACAACTATAGAAAAAGCAGAAGAAAAATCAAAATGATATGGATATACAGACACAACTTGTTTTATTGCACTTGTCTTTATTACATTTGCATATATTGCATTTTTTACAAATTGAAGATTTGTGGCAACCTTGTGTCAAGCAAGTCTATTGATGCAATTTTTTTCCAACAGCATGTGCTTCCTTTGTGTCTCTGTTATGTTTTATTAATTCTCATAATGTTTCAAAATTTTTCATTATTATTATATCTGTTATGGTGACCTGTGGTCTGTGATATTTGATGTCACTATTGTAATTGTTTTGGGGTGCCATGAAACATGCCAATTAAAGACTATGAAATTAATCAAAAAATATATGTGACTACTCCAATAACTGGCTGTTCCCCCATCTCTATTCCTCTCCTTGGACCTCCCTATTCTTTGAGACACAAGTATTGGAGTTAGGCCAGTTAATAACCCTACCATAGCCTCTAAGTGTTCCAGTAGAAGAAGGACTTGCACATCTCTCACTTTAAATCAAAAGCCAGAAATGACTACGTTTAGTGATGAAGACATGCCAAAAGCTGAGATAAGGTGAAAGCTAGGCCTCTGGTAGCAAACATTTAGCCAAGTTGAGAATGCAAAGGATAAATTCTTGAAGGAAATTAAAAGTGTTACTCCAGTAAACATGAGTGATAATAAAGTGAAGCAGCCTTATTGTTATTGTGGATGAAGTTTTAATGGCCTAGATAGAAGACCAAAACAGCCATAACATTCCCTTGAACCAAATGCTAATCCAGAGCAAAACCCAAACTCTCTTTAATTCTATGAAAGCTGAGAGAGATGAGGAAGCTTCAGAAGAAAATTTTGAAAGTAGAAGAGACTGGCTTATGAAGTTCATGGAAAGAAGTTGTATTAGTTAGTGTTCTCAAGAGAAACAGAATCAACAGGAAATATTTGCAAATATAGAATTAATAAAAGAATATCACATAACCTTGGGAATGTAGAGTCCAAAATCTGTAGGGCAGGCTGTGAAGCTGACGATTCCAATGGAGGGTTTGGATGAACTCCACAGGAGAGGCTCAGCAGCCGAAGCAGGAAGAGAGCCTGTCCCTTCTGAATCCTCCTAAAAAAGCTTCCACTGATTAGATTAAGTATCACTCATTGCATAAGGCACTTCCCTTGGCTGATTACAAATGGAATCAACTGTGAATGCAGCCGACATGATTATGATTTAATTCTATGAAATGTTCTCATAGTGACAAATAGGCCAGCACTTACCCAACCAGACAAGCAGGTACCACAATTTGGCCAACTTGACACATGAACCTGACCATAAGAGTCCACCCAAAACTTGGCAGCTATACATGTCACCTTAAACCATACCTAATTTCTAAACAAAGAACAATAAAACATCCCTTTTTTTCTTTCACCTAACAATACTCAACTGCCCTGTGTATAATTGGAAATGCATTTAATCTCTCCAGAATATGGTGTAAGTCCTTGGGTAATATTCATTCTTAAAGTTAATTTCTTACAACTTAAATAGTATAACATGAACAAAACCACGTTACAGCCCTCATTTCTGTAACTGATCACATGGTCATGGTTGATATTTATCACTACCTTCTTCCACTACCCATTCCATATTTCTTTTACTCTTAGCAAGCACTTCAGCTGACTGTGGTTCTTTGCCTGGTGGAGTGACCCAAACCTTCATTCCTGAAATTTCAGAGCTATTGATAACCCTGCATGGATTGGGTTGTACCAGTTTTCCATTGACTTTAATTACAGAGCATAGTAGTACTACAAGATACCCTAGGGGATCGCCTATATTCAGGAAAATTCTTCTTTATCTCCATTGTATAGTTGCAGTCCTATGTCCCCCTGATAGTCAGGGTCAATCACCCTAGCCACTAATGTAATCCTTTCTTGGCTTGTTGATCCAGGGGCATGAGTAGTCCAAACTGACCAGGTGGTAGCCTTAGATTCCAGTTCAGTGGAATCACTGTTGTTTCTTCTGGTGGAAGCACTTCCCCTTTTGGAACTAAAATGTGTAGACCAGCAGAGCTCAGGGTCGCAGTGACAGAAAGCAAAAATTTCTCTAGTGGATCACTAGGGGTAATACTGAGTGGTGCCACTATTTCCACCCATTGGTTCCTGGACCCATGGATCCTGGCTATGGGAGAGACAGTACCATATGTGGACACTGATTCAGAGCATACAAGCTTCCTGGAGAACATTACCCCAGCCCTTCAAGGTATTGCCACCTAGTTGGTATCATAACTAAGTTTTCAAAAGGCCATTCCACCTTTCTATCAATCTAGCTGCTTCTGGACGATGGGGAACATGGTAAGACCAGAGAATTCCATGAGCATGTGTCCATTCCTGCACTTCATTTGCTGTGAAGTGTGTTCCTTGATCCGAAGCAATGCTGTGTGGAACACCATGATGATGGATAAGGCATTCTGTAAGCCCACGGATGGTAGTTTTGGCAGAAGCATTGCATGCAGGGAAAGCAAACCCATATCCAGAGTATGTATCTATTGAAGTTAGAACAAATCGCTGCTCCTTCCCTGAAGGGAGTGGTCCAATGTAATCAACCTGCCACTATGTAGCTGGCTGGTCATCTCAAGGAATGGTGTCAAATCGGGAGTTGAGGTGGGTCTCTGCTGTTGGCAGATTGGGCACTCAGAAGTGGCTATAGCCAGGTCAGCCTTGGTGAGTGGAAGTCCATGTTGCTGAGCCCATGCATAACCTCCATCCCTACCACCATGACCACTTTGTTCATGAGCCCATTGGGCAATGACAGGAGTTGCTGGGGAAAGAGGCTGACTAGTAGCCACAGAATGGGTCACCTTATTCACTTGATTATTAAACCCTTCCTCTGCTGAAGTGACCCTCTGTTGTGCATTCACATGAGACACAAATATCTTCATGTTTTTAGCCCACTTGGAAAGGTCTATCCACATACCAGTTCTCCAGACCTCTTTGCCACCAATTTACCAATTATGGTCTTTCCAAGTCCCTGACCATCCAGGCAAACCATTAGCAACACCCATGATTTGGTATACAAATGCACCTCTGGTCAGTTCTCTTTCCAAGCCAAATGAACAACCAGGAGCACTACTCAAAGTTTTACCCACTTGGAAGATTTCCCCTCACCACTGTCCTTCAAGGACATCCCCAAAAGGGGTTGTAGTGCTTCTGCTGTTCACTTTCAGTGGTACCTGCATATCATGCTGAACTATCTATAAACCAGGTCCTAATTTTCACTTCCTCAGTCAATTCACTGTAAGGAACACCCCAAGAGGCCATATCTCAGGTCTAGGAAAAAGAAGGTAATGTGATAGTAGTGGAGACCATGGTCATTTGGGTCACTTTCTCATGTAACTTACTTGTGCCTTCAGGACTGCTCTGGCCCTATCTCATATATATCATTTCCATTTTATGATGGAGTGCTGTTGTGAATACCCAACTTTTTGGCTTGGTGGGTCAGACAACACTCACTTCATGATAGGCAACTCAGGTGTCATGGTAATTCCATGGCCCATGGTTAAGTGTTCAGTCTCTACTAAGGCCCAGTAGCAGGTCAAAAGCTGTTTCTCAAAAGAAGAGTAGTTATGTGCAGCAGATGGTAAGGCTTTGCTCTAAAATCCTAAGGGTCAGCACTGTGGTTCTCCTATAGGGCCCTGCCAAAGTCTCCAAAGAGCATCTCTGTTTGCCACTGGCACTTCCAGCACCATTGGATCTGCTGGATCATATGATCCAAGTGGCAGAGCGGCTTGTGCAGAAGCCTGGACCTGCTGGTCCACAATTAAAATTGCAGTTTTTCAGGTTATTCAATAAATGGGCAGGAGTAGCACACATGAATGAGGAATATGTTGTCACCAACATCCAAAGAGACCAACGAGGGATTGTGCCTCTTTTTTGATTATAGGAGGGGCCAGATGCATCAACTTATCCTTCACATTAGAAGGGATATCTCGACATGCCCCACACCACTGGACACCTAGAAATTTCACTGAGGTGGAAGGCCCCTGTGTTTTTGTTGGATTTATCTCCCATCCTCTGACACACAAATGCCTTGCCAGTAAGTCTAAAGTAGTTGCTACTTCTTGCTCACTAGGTCCAATCAACATGATATCATCAATATAATGGACCAGTGATGTCTTGTGGGAGGGAGAAATGATCAAGATCCCTGTGGATAAGATTGGCATAGGGATGGAGAGTTGATAAACCCCTCTGGTAGGACAGTGAAAGTATATTGCTGACCTTGCCAGCTAAAAGAAAATTGTTTCTGGTGGTCCATACTAACAGCTACTGAGAAAAAAAGCATTTGCCAGATCAATAGCTGTATACCAGGTACCAGGTATGTGTTGATTTGCTCAAGCAATGACACCACATCTGGAACAGCAGCTGCAATTGGAGTTACCACTTGGTTGAGCTTACAATATTCCACTGTCATCCTCCAAGATCTATCTGTATTCTGCACAGTCCAAATAGGAGAGTTGAATGGGGATGTGGTGGGAATCACCACTCCTGCATCCTTCAAGTCCTTAAGAGTGGCAGTTATCTCTGCAA
This sequence comes from Tamandua tetradactyla, assembly GCF_023851605.1. Lineage (NCBI taxonomy): Eukaryota > Metazoa > Chordata > Mammalia > Pilosa > Myrmecophagidae > Tamandua > Tamandua tetradactyla. The sequence goes on along the minus strand of NC_135331.1, from coordinate 62,606,304 downwards.
TCCCTCCAGGAATCCAGTATTGCTTCTGATTTACTATTTTACTAGGTAGGGGCAGTTCTAGTGGCTTCCACTTGGCCTTTCCCACCATAATAGCCCTCACTGCATGAGTTAGAGAGCCAATGTGGGGATTCTGCCAGTTGCTCAGTATGTCTATTCCAATCATACATTCTGGAACTGGGGAAATAACTACAGAATGGATCCAGGTGCCCACTGCACCCACTGTGAGATGGACCTGAGCTAAAACTCCATCAATCACCTGACCTCCATAAGCCCCCACTCTGGCTGTTGGGCCAGAGTGACATTTTGGGTTTCCTGGAATCAATGTCATTTCTGAATCAGTGTCTAATAATCCCCCAAATATCTGATCATTTCATTTTCCCCAGTGCACAGTTACCCTGGTAAAAGGCCGTCGGTCTCCTTGGGGAAGGCTTGGAGGAAGGTTAACAGCATAAATCTGTGGCAGTGTAACAGGATTCTCCCCCAAAGGGACCTGGCCTCCCCTTCATTCAAGGGGCTCTGGGTCTGTAAACTGTCTCAAGTCTGGAAATTGATTAAGGGGCCATGACTCTGTATTTTTGTAATTCAGGTTAGACTTCTGTTCACTTGACCTAGAACTCTTTTGTTTAAACAGCTCAAACAAGAATTTAGTAGACTGTCCCTTTATTGTATTTATAGTTACCCCATGATTTACTATCCAATGCACAAATCTCTGTGAATTGATTATTATGACTCCTGCTTTGAGTTTGCTGTCAATTATAATAGTGAAATCCACCCTGTCTTTGGTGATTTAGTGCTGCCACTTGGCTTCTGCCAACTCGGGATCTGGTCACCCCCATTGTTTTGAGGATTCCAGCTCAATGATAGGTGTTCCCACAGTAATATCTGACCTACATAGAAGTGCAACTACAAAGTTCTTCAGGGATGATGGTTCTGGTCTCATAGATTTATTTCTCACTGTTTTGGTAAAAGGTGCATCCTCTGGACATTCCTGGGATGAAAGCAGGCTTTGCATGATAAGTCCACTCTGTCATTCCAGTCTCTCTAAGCCTCTGGATCCCTCATCTATATTATACCAGGGCAGTTCTGGCATTTCATCCTCAGGTAATGTTGGCCACCTTTTGATCCATGTGTCAACCAATCATCCAAACAAACTATTAATGCCTTTTCTAACCCCTTGAGCTGTAACATTGAAGGCAGAATCTCTGCTTACTGGTCCTATATCAATAAATTCAGCCTGATCCAGCCTTACATTCCTCCCACCATTATCCTACAGTCTTAAAATCCATTGCCACACATATTCCCCTGATTTCTGTCTATATAAATTGGAAAACTCACACAGTTGTTTGGAGTATAAAGTATCTCCTCATGTATGATACTTTGTACCTCACCTTCAGGGTCCTGTTGGGACTTTAGTTATAGGTTTGGAATAAATGAGGGGTGGTGTGGGTGGGTCATAAAAAGAATTAGAAATATCTTCTAAGCCATTTGCTTCAGGGCATTCATTTGCAGTGTCATTAAACAGGTTAAACAGGATTAATCACTCTAGGACTAATCCCTTCAGGTGGAGGTTGGGTGGCCAACTCCTCAAGGCAGGCTGGAGGTGGAATGGCTATGTCCTCAGGGCAGACTATAATAGGATTATCTAGAGAAGACTAAGCATGACCTAGAATTTAACCTTGCCCCCAACATAATTTTCAATCCTTACCTCACCATCCCATTTTTCAGGGTCCCACTCCTTTCCAATCAATGCCCTCACATTAACTGCAGACACCACGCAAGATTGAGATTTCAGTTTATGCTGTAAAACTGCTACTCTAACAATAAGATTCTGAGTCTGATTTCCAGAGATCTCAGTCTACGGCTACCGGAAATAAGGTTTTCCTTCAGGACACTCATAGAAATGTCTACATCTGTCAGAGGACACTTAAGTTTCTCATTTGAAGCCTTAAGCCCATTCCTGTCACTCATTAATGTGTACAGTGTATCTAATAACAATCAAGCAACATTTCTACACCTCATATTTCCACAAAACTCTGTAAAGGTGTCAAAAATATTATCCCCCAGAGCCTGGCTTCATACACGCAAAGCATTAGGAGAATTGAATGGCAATATTTTGACTATCTCTTTTGCCAACTCACCCCATGATTGGGAGTGTCATTCTGATTATGGGAATCAGAGGTCTTAGTGCCTTTGAGTCCAGTCAGAATAGAAACCATTCATAAAAATCCATTTCTAAGATTCAGTTTCTTTAGAACCACCTCTGGTACTAAGTTGTATTAGTTAGGGTTCTCTAGAGAAACAAATCAACAGGAAATATTTGTAAACATAAAATTTATAAAAGTGTCTCACATAACTGTGGGAACTTAGAGTCCAAAATCTGTAGGGCAGGCTGTGAAGCTGATAATTCCGATGGAGGGTCTGGATGAACTTCACAGGAGAGTCTTGCCAGCCAAAACAGGAAAAGAGCCTGTCTCTTCTGAATCCTCTTAAAAGGCCTACAGTGATTAGATTAAGCATCACTCATTGCAGAAAACACTTCCCTTGGCTGATTACAAATGGAATCAGCTGTTAATGCTGTCAATGTGATCATGATTTAATTCCATGAAATGTCCCCATAGCAACAGACAGGCCAGCACTTGCCCAACCAGACAAACAGGTACCACCACCTGGCCAAGTTGACACATGAACCTGACCATGACAGAAGCTTTCACATCAAATTTCAAGGTGAATCAGCAACTGTTGATGAAGAAGCTGCTGCAAGTTATCCAAAAGAGCTATTTTAAATAATTAATGAAGATTGCTACAGTAAATAATGATTTTTCAGTATAGATTGCAAAGTCATATATCAAAAGAAGATATCACCAAAGACTTTCATAGTTAGAGGGATGTCAGTTTCTGACTTCAAATCTTCAAAGGACAGGCTTATTCTCTTATAAGGCAGTATGGCAGCTGGTGATTTTAAGCTGAGGACAATGCTTGCTTACTGTTCCAAAAATCCTAAGGCTCTTAAGAATTATCCTTCATCTACTCTGCCTGTGCTCTAGAAATGGAATAATAAAGCATGGGTGACAGCATATATGTTTATATTGTTGCTTACTGAATATTTTAAACCAACTGCTGGGACCTACTGCTCAGAGAAAAAGATTCCTTTCAAAATATTACTGCTCATTGGCAATGCAACTGGTCACAAAAGAGCTCTGATGGAGCATCACAATATTAATATTGTTTTCATGCTTGCTAACAAACCTTCATTCTGCAGCCCATGGATCAGAGTCATTTCAACTTTCAAGTCGTATTACTTAAGAAATACATTTTATAAGGTTATAGGTGCCATAGGTAGTGATTCTTCTGAAAGATCTGGGCAAAGTAATTGAAAACCTGCTAGAAAGGATTCATTATTCTAGATGTCATTAAGAACATTTGTGATTTATGGGAAGAGGTAAAAATGTCCACATTAACTGGAGTTTGGAAGAAGTTGATTCCAGTTCTCATGGATGACTTTGAGGAGTTCAAGGCTTCAGTGGAGGAAGTAACTGCAGATGTGGTGGAAATAGCAAAAGAACTAGAATTAGAAGATAAGCCTGAAGATGTGACTGACTTGCTGCAACCTCATGATATAACTTGATTGGATGAAGAGCTGCTGCTTATGAATGAGCAAAGAAAGTGGATTCTTGAGATGGAATATACTGGTGAAGATGCTGAGAACATTGTTGATAAGACAATAAAGGATTTGGAATACTACATAAACTCAGTTGATAAAGCAGTGGCAAGGATTGAGAGGACTGACACAATTTTTTAGAGAAATTCTACTGGGGGTAAAATGTTATCAAACAGAATTGCATGCTAATGAGAAACCTTTTATGAAATGAAGGATCAATTGATGTAGAAAACTTCTTTGTCTTATTTTAAGAATGTGCCCTAGCCACTTTCAGCAACCACCATCATGATCAGTCAGCAACCATCAATATTGGTGTGAGGCCATCCACCAGCAACAAGATTATAACTCATTGAAGTCTCAGATGATGTTTAGCATTTTTAACAACAAATTATCTTTTAATTAAAGTATGTTTATTGTTGTTTTAGACATAATGCTATTCCAAACTTAGACTACAGTGTAGTGTAAACATAACTTTACATGCACTGGGGAATTAAAAAAAGTATGCAGGATGCTTTATTGTAATAGCTGCTGTATTGCAGTGGTCAGAAATGAAACCCCCCATATTGCTGAGGCATGCCCATATGTTGGCCATGACATTATCCACTCCTGAATAGATCTTAGCTTCAGGCTCTTTCTAAACTTGCTATTACATAGCATAAAATTCATCCATTTAAAGTAATAGTTAATCAGTTTTTGTGTTTCCTATAGCCAAACTCACCCTTAATTTATACAGATGGTTAAATGTTCATCAAATCACCTTCAATCTCTGCTTGGACACTATTAGTTACAAGTCTTCCTTCTTGTCAAGATGATATGTTCATTCATGAAACCAAATATTTTAGGAATAGTTTATTTCATTAAAATTGAGTGAAATCTGAACTCTTGTATTTTCAACCACATTTGCACGGTAAATTCATGCTTTTCAAAGGTGACAACAATAGCTTGAAAATGTTTTACAAAACATGCAAACACAAATAAGACTAAAATTGCAGTAGACTGACAATAGATATTAAACTGTGGGGTCTTAGGTTCAAATAAAGGTAGCAGTGATTTTGAGTCAGTCAAAAGTTTTGATGTGAAAACCTAACAACTTGAACCCCAAGGAAATACTGAGAAAGCTGAAAAGAAGCTGTACAAAGTCTCTCTGTACTTAAGTGAACTTTCCCTAGATGAGAACCAGAGGAGGAAAATCTGAGTCAGAAAGTATGCGGATTTTCAACACTGTTAAAAACGACCTATTGCTTTCCAAAGTTGCTGTACAGATTTATACTGTGATCAGCAGTGCTATGACATCCCACTGCTCCACATATTCATATATAGGTTACATACGTTGCATTGTTAATCTTTAACTAATTTTTGTCCATTTGAAAGGTGTAAAATTATATCTTGTTTTAATTTCCTTCTCCCTATTGCTAGTTGGGTTGAGCAGCTTTTTAAGCATTTATTAGACATTTGTTTTTTATCATCTATAAAATATTTGTACAATTTGTTGCCCATTTCTGTATTTATTTATTTGTAGATATTCTGAAAATTCTATTCACACTAATATTTTTCTGTCCTATCTATGGCAACTAGCCTATTCCAGTCTATCTTTGTATTCACGTTTGCTTATTGTAAAGAACTATTTGTATTATTTTTTTCCTTAGATTTCTGTATTTGTATCTTGCCTAAGATTTATCATTCATTGTCCTGAGTTTCTTAAGATATATTTTAATACTAACAATGATCTGTTTAAAATTTTAGATACTTTTTAGATCTTCCTAACTGGAATTTGTTTTGATGCCTACTGAGAGTAAGAATCATTTTTTTTTTGTCCTCCAAAAAGCATTTATTCCATTACAATTTATAATTTACAAAATAGTTCATCTTTTTCTCACTGATTTCTACCAAGGTCCCAAGTATTTCTTGGGAAAATAGCTGGCAACATTTATAAGATAAAAAAGAAGCTTACTCAATGATTTATTGGGGGAATACACCTAATTTCCATTTGTTTTCTTTTATGCAGAATTTTCTAGGGAAATCCTGGCTTGAACTTTTACACTATTGTGTAAGTTTCAGAATTAATTTATCAGGTTTCTTCTACCACAAAAGCTCCCAGGATTTTTATTGTAATTATATTCACTTTGTATTGTAGTTTAGGGAGATTCAACATTTTTAATAAAAAGTCTTAATATCCAGAAGCATCTAGGTTTTTCTTCATTTATTCAAATCTTTTTTGATGTCTTTCAATAAAGTTTTATAATTTGCTCCTTAGAGCTCTATCACTTAATTTGACAGTTTTTTAACCACTGTTTATGGTAGTATTTACTCCCTTAATTCTTCTATTTGATATGACATAAATGTGTACATGAAATAAATAGAAATTTTTAAAAACTATTTAGTGTTCTTTTACAAAGTATGTAGGACTCATATAGAATTAGTGTGTAGATATAAAAATTGGATTCCATCAAAGTAAAAAATAGTGGTTTCATCTGGGGATGAAAAAAGAAAAATGTGATTAAGAAGATCATAGAGGATTTTAGCTTTGTCCTTAAGTTATTATTTTTTAAAAAATGGGAATTATTTTAAGAAACCATTAATCTTCTTTTCATTTTGAGTAGTATGTCTTTTGGGTGTTATATGAAAGCTGTTTGGGTGATGAGGGGCAAACGCAAATAGCCAGCCAGCTGAGAATGAAAGGACCGCTTTGTTACATCAGAGGTCCTGGGCTCTTGTTTTTATTGTGACTCAGAGATGAGGGCCAGGCTTCCTGTGGATTAAATCCCAATCACATGGGGATGGGCAATTTCAAGCTAAATGGTGCAAGAAGTGTCAAGGGTCATTTGGAGAATCTGAGGGAGGCTCTTTCTATTCAAGTCACATGGATGTGAGGTCCTGCTAGTTGCAGTTATGCCCAGGGCAGGGCTAACGGGGGGGGGGGGTGGGGGTTGCTCAAAAGGAAATTTAGGACTAAGACAGTTAGGATGACAAGGCATCAAATACATTATATGTTATGTCATTGCAATCCACTCTGTGGTGGTTTAGCATAATTTTTAAGGTGGTTATGGTCTGAGTGATTGACATTTAGGTGTAAATTGTTCATTATGATCTGAATGATGAGCCTAAATAAAGGCTTTCTGACCACAATTTTAAAAACCTATGATGAATAATGCGATGGTCTGGCAGAGCCAATCTCCCCAGGTTGTGAGGCTTACTCATGAGAGTAGGTCTTGTGTGGGCCTGAAGAAGTTTGGGAGGAATTATTCATTTTAACAAAGGTGTTGGAGATATTATTTATAATGTGTATACGTTGTTGCATCTTTTGTAAAATTATATTGAACTTTCCCTGAGTTGCTGATGTACATGTGACACGCCATGCTAGTCGTAGCACAGACACCCCATGATTAGCCAACAGACAGTCCAATGCTAGTCTATTGTCAAAGACCATTTGAACTAGGGAGCTATGCTATTGTTACATAAGGTCCAGGGTCTGGGGTACCAGTTTCACCTGCTGGGTTATCATGGCTGATACCTGTTCATTGGCATGGAGGATATCTGTTTGTTGTTGTTGTTGTTGTAGGGATGTGACGTACAGTTTTGCAAGCTTTCAGGAAACGTATGGACTCATTTAGCAATCTCTGTAGGGTTTAATTCTAAGTCTGAGCCCCAGGGCTACGAGCAGTGCTTTAATTCCTGTGCTCAAACTCCTGTGGTGAATTAAACCAGAGACAAAGACCTCTCCTGCAACAAGGTCATAGGATGGGGTGATGTCATCTGAGGTGATGATTGCTGGGGGCCAAGATGGGGGTGGTTATGCCTCCCAAGTAGCAATCCATTAAAGATGAAGTTTTTTTTGTCGTGGGCTTTTAAATATAATTAGGCAGCTCTAGTTATGATATCTGTGGGATGTGTAAAATGATTGTCATCACAGAACTTCATGACTTTTAAAGGATGGTCTAAGATACATCTAGCAAAATTTTGGCTACATGTTCCAGTGCAACCTCCTGCACTTTTCTCCATAGAAAGAATATATTTGCCTACACTTATATGCCAATTGGATGTTAAATTTTGTAGACTCTCTTTGCAATCTAAGCCCTTGTTTTAGAATAGCATGTCTTGCAGACTGGGGAGAAGACAATTAGTAATTCAGATTGTATCTGATTATACTCATGAGGCCATTGGTGCTATATGAGAATCTTATTTAGGTTATGCCTGGGTTGAGAACCATTTATAATTTGTACCCAAGGATGCATTTGCTATATAAATTGGATAGCTTTGCATTATCAGCCATGATCATTAATGTACTGGGCACAGGTAGTTGAGGCGTGACAAGAAATTTCCTCTGTTCCATCCCTGGGTACAATTTTAGGATTAGACGCATATTGAACAATACAGGCTTGAATAGTGAGCCTTTATAAGCCAATAAGTAAGCTCATGACTCATGCAGCCAGCAAAGATACTAAAATCCAGAGCCAGGATGAACATTGACATTTTAGGTAAGTGGGGTGTTTGAGGTCAGATGATATGTCATGGTGACCAGTGAGTTGCATTGTCTGCAATGATAACATTGCCATCTGTGAAATATAATGACTTCCTTTCCACATCAGACACTTGGTCCCACTTGGTTGGGGAGTGGGAAATCTGGGAACCATCATCAGCATCTCATCCATGGGCAAGGGGGAGGTGACATTCTCCTGTAATTTGGAAAGTCCCTTTTTGTCTGGTTTAGTCCTCTCCTGTAGGTATGATTTACAGTTTCATCAGTGAGGCTTCAATGGCCATGCAGAGGTCCTGCTGGAAATTATCTGTCACTCATGGCATTATGGGAATCTGTATGCTCATGCTGACTGGTTGTGGCCTTATAAGTACCTCTGCTTTTTAAGAGCCCAATAATTAGCCAGAATTTGCCAAGCTTAGTCCAAGGACTCCAAGAAGTATACTCAGAGGTAGCCAAGACATTTAATTTAAAAATCCATTCCCAATGGAACAAAGGGTATGGAATGGGAAAAAGCCTATTGTGTACATTCTAAGGTACATTGTAGGGGCTCTCTCCAGTAGAAAGCAAAAGATGTACATATCATTTTGTTTATGAGCTTTAATCAGTGTGAGAAATGTGGATGTGTGAACTTCAGAACATGAAAATAATTCTAAAATTTTTTCTGCATGCCTTAATGTCTGAGATGGGCTTCAGTTTGATGGCAGTGGGAATTCAGTTGCCCTAAAGGAACCAGACGATATGAAAGAATTTGACAGTTTGATGGCCCTTGTAGTTAATGGGATGCTACTGCCCAGCCTCATTTCTGTAAACAATGTAAAAATTGTGGCTAGATCCTCTCAGATGTACTATTTAGAACTGCCCCTTAATCAGATATCAGCTATATAGTGCCAGTACTAAGCAGTTAAGACCATTTGCTAAGGTCCTGGCAATAGCAGTTAGTGTTATTTTTTCTTTAGTTATTGGCACTAAGTAAAATATGTTGGCCAAAGTCAATCACAGCAAACAATTGCTCATGCTCCTATGTATGTCTTTTATTAATTAAATGATGTTAGGAATAGGAGCTTTGGTTGGCAGAACTTCTGAAATCAGGTTAGTATTATTAATGATTAATTGCCCTTCATTGGTGTTCTAGTTTGCTAGCTGCCTGAATGCAACACACCAGAGACAGATTGGCTTTTAATAAAAGGAGATTTATTTCATTAGTTCTTCAGGGGAAAGGCAGCTAACTTTCAACTGAGATTCCTTCTTGCATGGGAAGGCACAGGATGGTCTCTGCTGGCCTTCTCTCCAGGCCTCTGGGTTCCAACAACTTTCCCCAGGGTGATTTCTTTCAGCATTCTCAAAGGCCTGGGCTGAGCTGTGAGTGCTGGGATGAGGTATGCTGAGCTGCTTGGGCTATGCTACACTGAGCTCTCTCATTTAAGCACCAGCCAATTAAATCAAACATTGTTCATTGAAGCAAGCACACCTCCTAGCAGACTGCAGATGTAATGAGCAACAGATGAGGTTCATGTACCATTGGCTCATGTCCACAGCAGCAGAACTAGGCACCTTCACCTGGCCCAGCTGACACCTAAACCTAACTACCACAATTATTGACCATTAGAGCCTTTGTATGGGGATATGGTAGGTATAATGATTCCCTTTTTTTTTAGAAAATTTTGAATCAAATGCTGGAGCCCCACAGATGCTTGTTTCAGGAGATATTGCAGTGACTGTCACCTTGATTGGCAAGGACAACCCCATGGGGTCCCATTTGCATGGTCCACTGTTCTAGTTTGCTAGCTGCCAGAATGTAGTATACTAGAAAAGGAATGGCTTTTAAAGGGGGAAATTTAATAAGTTGCTAGTTTACAGTTCTAAGGCAGAGAAAATGTCCCATTTAAAGCAAGTCTGTAGAAATGTCCAATCCAAGGCATCCATCCAGGGAATGATACCTTGCCTTGGTTCAAGCAGGTTGATGAAGTTCAGGGCTTTCGAAACTGCATGGGTCCAGTGACCGCTGTGTTCCTTTCTCCTTATGAAAGCGTGTATATGTATCCTATGACTGTTCCTCCTTTGTATGTTGGCAGCAAATAATTTGTTATGAGTTTTCAAAGGTTCAAAGCCAGAGGATAATTTTGCCTTAGAACAAACCGTGCCTGTAACTAACTTTGATAGGAGTTTGGACATTTCTAACTTTTTATTTCATGTATATTGCTACTGAAATGGCTTAAGTTTCTCTGATATTATTATGGAATGAGTGTATTTTGTATGTGGGGAAAATATGTCTTTTTTTAGGTTCCAGAGGTTTGAATGCACTGGTTTAAAAGGATATATGTCCACTAGAAAAGCCATGTTTTAATCTAAATCCCATTTCATAAAGGCAGAATAATCCCTAATCAATACTTATGTTTGAAACTGTAATCGGATCATCTCCCTGGAGATGTGATTTAATCAAGAGTGGTTGTTAAACTGGATTAGATGACAACATGTCTCTTTCAAGTGAGAAGTCACATGGCAAACACAGGGTTTCTCCCTCAATTGGAAGGGCACGTGGCAAACATGGTGTCATCTGCTAGCTTTCTTTACTGGCCTCTGGCTTCATGAAGATCCCTGGGAGGCATTTTCTTTCTTCATCTTCAAAGGTCACTGGCTCGTGGACTCTGCTTCTTGGTTCTGCAGCATTCTCTGCTGTTTCTGAATCTTTCTTATTCTCCAAAATGTTTCCTCTTTTATAGGACTGCAGAAACTTATCAAGACCCACCCAAATGGGTGGAGAAATGTTGTCATCTAATCCAGTTTAACAACCACTCTTGAATAAATCACATCTACAGGGAGATGATCCGATTACAGTTTCAAACATACAGTATTGAATAGGGATTATTCTGCCTTTATGAAATGGGATTTAGATTAAAACATGGCTTTTCTAGTGGATGTATATCCTTTCAAACCAGCGCATTCAAACCTCTAGATCCTAAAAAAAAGACAAGGTTTCTCCATATACAAAATACATTCATTCCATAATAATATCAGAGAAACTTAAGCCATTTCAGTAGCAATATACATGAAATAAAAAGTTAGAAATGTCCAAACTCCTATCAAAGTTAGTTACAGGCACAGTCTGTTCTAAGGCAAAATTATCCTCTGGCTTTGAACTTTTGAAAACTCATAACACATTATTTGCTGCCAACGTACAAAGGAGAAACAGTCATAGGATACATATACACGCTTCCATAAGGAGAAAGGAACACAGGGGTCATTGGACTCATACAGTTTTGAAAGCCCATAGGACAAAGTCCATTAGATTTCAAAGTCTGAGAATCATTTATCTTCGGGACTTTAGAAAGTGGCAGTTCCACCCTTTCCAAAGGCCTATGCAGAGGCCTGCCTCTCGTCGAACATAACCTTGGGGGACACGGGGGAGACCAGCTTTTTCTCAGCTCCACCCTCTCCAAGCATTGGGGCCACACCCGGGTTCTCTACCATCTCTGGGGCACATGCTCAACCCCACCATGTGGTGGCAACCAGGCTCTCCCCAAACCCCAAGGAATGTGCTTCACCCTCTCCAAGACCTGAGGCGGCATGACTCTTCCACTGCAAACAGGTGGAAGGCCTATTCTCTGCCTTTGGGGCAAACTCACCCTATCCTCATGCTTGGGTGGGTCCACTCTCCTGGCCCAAGGCTTCTTGACTTCAGACCTCAGACTCCATGGTTTTGCCTCTGAAGTTATTTTTCCTCCATTGTGTTCCTTCTCTGAACCCCCCAGTCCAGACTGGCAGCAGCTCTGTTTACACAGGTCCCAGTTCTTCTTGGCTTTCTGTGCAGTAGCCTTGGATCTTGCCCATCAGACATAACAGAGAGTGGCACCTCCAACCCCACCGAGAAGTAGCTCAGCAGCTTATCTGCCCCTTTACCCTTGTGTCCTGAACCAAATCTTTTTTGGGTTTGCATCAAAATCATATACTCACTATACCATTCCTGTTTTACAGGAAGTCCCATTCTTTCTCTCCAATAATTTAGACCCAGGGTTGAATGCTTTTAGCATTCAGCCAGCCACCATTTCTGCTTTTTGCTGAATAAAATCTTTAAGAATGTTTTGAATTTCTAGTCTGGTAAAATGTCTGGTTTTGATGTCATTCTTTCCCTATTGAGGATTTGTTTGCTCTTGTAGGTTGCTGTCAGAAAAATCTGGGGGAGGGGGGAATTTCCCTTCACCCTGTCTCATATTCTGCCACTTCTCTCTCCACAGTGTCCCAACTGACCTCAGAGGGTTAGGATCCACAGGGAAGGATTGGATGTTCTATAACCCATGGGGTTGGGGGACAAAAAACAATACCCAAAAGAGCAGCAACATAAGTGTTGCAGACGATTACATCCCGTTGGCCAGCACAGTGCTGTTATTCCAGTCAGGAGTTTTCCCCTCCTATGTGCTGTGACAGGAGAATATTCCCTAAATGCAGGGACAGTATATGCTCTTGGACAAGGTTTTGCAGACACAGCTAAGGTGGAATGATCAAGGGAAGCTATGTAAAAAATACTTAACTCAATGCTATCTTGGGGCTCCTGGATAATTTGGCAGACAGCCAACAGCAAACCTGCAAGTCCTTACCTCCTGGGCAGCATAAAACTATACAACTGGGAAACAGCCTCTCGGGTATTTTATGTGAGCCTCTATATCTTCACAGGATAATATGCAATTAAATTATATCAAGTTTACACTAGTCTGACCCAGCCTTCTTCTCCATTTGAGGGGAGCAATAGGGACTCATTGTATCCCCCTTCCCAAACACATGGCCAAATTCAGTGGTCTCCAGGGAGCCATCCTATGCCTCTCTAATAGTCCCTGGGCCTTTAATGGATCTGCAATTTGGGGTAGATAAGTTAGGCAATACCCAACAGACATAAAGAGTTGGAGCACAAAGCAGAACCAACTAAGGCCAGCAAGCAGTGGAGCCTTCCCAAATGGTGCTAGCCACTTGGGACAGTATGTTAGTAAGCCAAGAAGAGCTGAAAGTCTTCCTACCTGACTGCTATTGCTCGGCATCAAACCATCCTAGCTGTGGCACTGGTAGTTTTGGATGTTATGTGAAAGGTCACTGGGTGATGAGGCACAGACACAGACAACCAGTGGAGAATGCATGAAAGCCCAGCTTTGGTCAAAGGCTTTGGATGGGAAGAGGTGCTAATGAGGGCAGTGAAGGGGTCTGGGATGTTCACAAACATAGGATACTCACCCACCTCTCTCTGACCCAGTCTCTCTACTTCTACTGTGTTCTCTTTTTTAAAAAAACCCTTTTCTTGTTCCACTGAGCTTTGGTAGAGTCAGCCCACCCTACTTTGCCATCTTCCCAGACTTCGGCTGTTCAAGCCATGTTTGTGCATTTATTGGTGGATATGCTCAGAGCAGGCCTAATTGGGGTGGTCTCTCAAAGAGAAATTTCCACCTAAGCCAGGCAGAATGACAAGGCACGAAATATCTTTTATACCATTTTGTGGGTATTAATTCTATACTTATAATTATCTTTATTTAATGTTTTCTCTAATAATGAAAAAAAGGAAATGAATTAGGCATGACTTTAAAACATAAATATAATAAAATCAAATAGGCAAACAGGGTTGGAGCACAGGACAATAATGCAGCTACTGTTGTTGATTTACCCAAGAGATAGTATTCTGCAGTCACCAGAGGAGGGATATTTCAGGGTCAGCAGTACAGATTTTCAAGTCTACTTAGAATCCTAAGCAAGTGCTGTACACTGCTAGATGTGAGCAGAGCTCCATCCTACCCAACATTATAAGACAAGTCAATAGTGTCATGCCTCACAATCTTGTAAATCTTACATAACTGTTACTCTTTACCTATGCTACTCTGTGTATACTCTCAACCACTTCCACAGTGATCCCTGAAACCCATGCTCATTACAAAGAAATCCCCTTTTAAGCTGAAACTCTTCACAGAATTTTCCCTCCTTGCCCTTACTGACAGCTGAGACCTGATTCTTTTTCCATGAAGCTTTCTTAAGGGAATGAGAATATGTTCTTCTACACTATATGAACCTCTGGACAAGGAAATAGTTTTGTTAGTAATCTCCCGATGTTTCATTGTCACTTCCAGACAATTTTTTTCTTCCAGATAATAGACAAAAATTAAGTTTATGGAGTCTGAGGCCAGATTGCTCCACCATTTCCTAATTGTGTGCTCTTGGGCAATTTACTTTTTTTTTCTGTCACAATGTCCTCATCTGAAAAATGGTGCTAAGAAATACTTAACTCATTAACCTGTGAGAATGAACTGATTTAATATACATTAAGCACATAGAAAGTGTTTTTTGAAACCTAAGACGATTAAAATACTTTTTCAAATATTTCAGTACTTTAATGTTCACAGTATCTCTGGAACAATACAAAGTCTCAAATATTTCAAGTGTGTGTGTATGTGCATGTTTACTATAAATTTCTGATGTTTCCCTTTAGTTTACTCTATGGATAATTCTAATCATTTGTTTCGTATATTCTCTTGAGATATGATTGCAGAAAACCTGCAACATTATCTCCTCCATATTTAAATCAAGGTTTGATACTGATTCACATCTAAATTATTTAAAGAAAAAGAAACATAAAAATGTTGGTTGATTACTGATTGCAATGATTTTACTATTCTTCCTATACCATATTATCTTCCTCTTATTAAAATAAAAATATGAAGCTAAAAATGAAGTAAAAAGAAATCTCTGCTTTTTTTTTATCCATAGATGAAAAAGGTCTGCATTATAAATGTAGATCTAGGTACATTTTACTATGGGTGAATTTTTCATGCAATTCTATTCACAAAAATCCTATCCTATAGTATCTATGGCATATTAAACAACTTGGTGATTTCTCCAGATCCTACTAAATCAGAATAAAAACAAAAATCAATGTAATTATAATTATGGGCTTAGAAATTATATCTATCAATTCATACCTTAATACAAGTTGGAAAAAATCATGTATATTAAGATAAGTAGCTTGAGCTAAAGCTTTCTAGAATCGTTCCCCTTGAATTCTATAATGAAGATAAGGTACCCACTTACAGTGTTGGAGAGTTAAGACACTCATACAACCTTCCTCAATTCTACAAACACTGGAGTAAGTTCCTTGTTTCCATCTACGATAGTTTCCAACTACATATAAAAGTCTTTGACAAGTTGATGTGTTATATCTGTTTTATGAAAATCCAAGGTTACTATCTAGATCTATGGTCAATGTCAAAGTGAATTAAAAACTCAGATTTCAAAGGATACTCTGAGCATCACTGTCATTGACTACTTTAATAACATATGAACAAAAGCTCTTTAGGGTCCTTAATGATTTCTAAGAGCTTAAAGGAGTTTTGAGACCAAAAAATTTGTGAATCGCTGATTTAGATCAATGTTAAAATCAGTTCCTTTCAAGGTCTGCACATCTGGGTTTCTACACCTGAAGCTGAAAATTTCACTGGTTCTCTGCAGCTACCTCAGGGAAAATAGGTTCCTTTTGAATAGGTGGTGTGTTTTCACTCTTTCCAGGAGTAGTATGTGATTCATGGTTTGATAATATGGTTTTCTCAAATGCTTTTTTTTTTTACATCAAGCCTGGCTCACCAAAATATCTTTCCTATTTTTATAAATTGTTTTCAGCCATATTACGATAGTAAAGTAATTATTTAAATCCATAAAGGATTTTGCATTCATTTCTATTACAATTCACTTTTTATCTGGCTTAATATTCAAATCTATTAGCATTTTGTTACTGTAGTTTCTATTCTAATAATAATCCTTGCCAACTCTGTGCAATTTGAGGCTCTTAAATTTTGACTCTTAAACTTCATTAATAAAAAAGCATTTAACAGAGCATTGATAACAGTTAAGTTTTTGTAATTAAGTAGAACCTGTCCTACAGATTATCAGTAACTAATCAGGGTCACTGGTAGTGTTTTTTAGTCACCAGGAGAACCAAAAGCAATAGTATTATTAATTGTATATTCTATTATCATATCATTAAAAAATAATAAAAGAAGACAAGGAATCTGCCAAAATATTTTTTTCCTGAAATCAAGTTTCCAAGATGCCATATATAATATACGTCTTATATGGGATATAACTTATCATATATGATCTAAAAGAGAAATGTTAGGTTGCTTTGACTATTCTTTTTCTTAGGATTTCTGCATTATTCCTCAGTTTTGGCAACATATTTAGAAGCAATAATGTCAAGTTTCTCTGTAGGCTGCTTCCAGAAAACTTCTATACTCACACTGCCTACTTTTTAAAAACAAAACACATCCTTAATGTCTGACTCCAGAACTTCCCAGTTTAACTTTTCTTTCTCAAAGATGACAGAATTTTTGCATATGAGGAAGGAGGCTCCAAGCCAAAATCCCAGGTATGGCCTTTTAGGCCCAACCACAGGCAACCACAAAGGCTGTGCCCGGCAAGCTTCTTAGGGGAAAGCTGTCTTCCCGACATCAGGCTTAGTGCTAGTCAAGTCATTGCACTGGCCAAAGAGAGCAGCGGTCAGAGATTTAGATCTCTTTTTTTGCCAGCCACACTCTTGTGCTTATCTGTATTCCTAAAGCAAAGCTTCCACTGGGAGGCTTCCTCATTGGTGGGTTCCGAGCTGAGAACTTCCCCAGGCACCTCTGCCAGGACCTCTTCATCAGGGAAACAGTGGAGAGCCCCAAAGAGACTTTTTTTTTTCATTCTGATTCAGAACTCGGTACTTTCCCACTCCTAGCCATTGTAAACCAATGCTGTGGGGGCGGATCTATGTTTGGGTAGGACTCTTGATCTCACTGTTTCCATGGAGATGCAACCCACCCAATTGTGGGTAGGACCTTTTGATTAGATGGCGATGTGTCCCCACCCATGTAATGTGGGTCTTAACTAGTTTACTGGAGTCCTTAAAAGAGAGTTGAGAGCAGAAAGATAAAACCAGACACAGACATTTGGGAATGCAGAAGTAAAACCTCCAGCAGAAGCCAGAAGGACCTACAGGAGCTGAAAGTCACTTTGAAGCCAACTCAGGACTGCCAGCAGATGTTGCCATGTGACTTCCAATGTGCAGAGAAACCCAGATGCTGCCTATCCTCCAAGAAGGTATCTTCCCTTCAGTGCTTTAATTCGGACATTTTCATAGCCTTAGAATTGTGAATTATGACTTAATAAACATTCTTTACAAAAGCCAATCTATTTTTGTTATATTGCATTTAGGCATCATTAACAAACCAAAACACTTAGTATTATATCATTCCATGTCTCAGGTAAGGAGGTATGGAAAGCACTACGCTAAGCAGCATCTAAGATGGTCTCCAATGATCCTGACTTTCTGGTATTTTTTGCCCATATGGAATCCCCTCCAGTTGTGGGCACACTTGACTTAGTGGATAACGCCTAATGAATAGCATAAAGAACAAATGATGTTATACCGTTTCCAAAATTAAGTCACGAAAAGACTGGTTTCTTTCTTGGGCATACCCTATCAGACTTTCTTTTGGATTGCTTACTCAAGGAAAAGCAAGCTAATATGTTGAGTGGCCCTGTAGAAAGGATCATGTGTCAAGGGACCCAGTCTGACCAACAATGATGTGAGTGAGATTGCAAGCAGATTCTTCTCTCTGTAATGGATCTTTGGGTAAATTCTTGTTTATAACCTGACTGCAGCCTTGAGCCAGAGGCTCTCAGTTAAGCCATGTCCAAATACTTCACCCATAGAAATCATAAGATAATAAATATGTGTTTCTTTAAGTGACTACATTTTAGGGTAATTTGTTATAGATCACCAGAATAGGCATCAATGCGAATTTTCTTAATGCATAATCTGAATTTTGCATTGATTTTTTACCATATGGGTTATGTTCTATCAATAACTTGAAAGGTAATTACAGAAAGATTATAGACAATCAGGTAGAAAATTCCAAATTCTCTAGCCAGTCACTAGAGCATTAAAAGTGTGGATGTCAAGTCTTGATACCTACACATAAAGCCTACAAGCTATTTAAGGCTAATAATCCTTGGACTGCATAAAAATGATTGCTGCAGAGGTTTTCTTACAGTTTTGCACAATTACTGATTCTGCAGTGGCTTCTAGTTCTAATGGAGCTGTCACAGGAACACTAGATTAAATTAAATTAAATATTATTTATAAAGATTGTTTTTAGACAGTAGTATGTTTCACTTGATGTTCTTACTCTCTTAATAAGGACAAGATTGAGTTAGAGAGAGATAAATATTCACATTATTACTTTTTGGTTTGACTCATTTATAGCAACAATAACTATACTACTATAATTAGTCTCTTAGTTTTCACTTAATTTTTGAGGTAGTTATTATTATAGCTACTTTTTAAAAAAAGACATTAAAACCCAGAGAATTTTAATAGCATTTTTACACTATCTCTGCTAATATAATGATCTGAAGAGCTAACAAATATGGAAGGTCCCAAATCTCATTTGAACAACGAGAAATCAATCTATTATTTAGACTTAACCGTCCAATTATATAATTTACCTCTCAAAGTGGTTCAGAGAATGTTAAGTTGTGGGATGCTAAAACGTATTATATTGAAATAAAAAACGAATAGTGAATTCTGATGACAAATATCTTTGAAAACTATTGGGCTTTGCATATTTAAACAAAATTAGTTTAATTCTGACATTCCAGGTGGTACTGCAAAATCTGTATTGTGAATAATGTTTGCTATATAAACTTTTTCCATTTAAGCATAGCACACATAAAGAAAAGTCCAAAATTCATAAATATACAGAATTATGAAAGCTTTCATATAACAAAATTTCCATATTACCGCTATCCAGCTCAAGGAACAGAATATTACCAGTAACTTAGAAGTCCTCATCAATACCCTCCCCTTCGCAATGCCCCTAACCCCTGAGGAACAACTGTACTGATTTCTAATGCAATTGATTACTTTTGCTTCTTTCCAACTTTTATAAATGTAATCAACTGTTTGACTTCTTTAGCTTAGCATTGTATTGGTCAATTTATGAATTTTCTTGGAATGATTGCAGTTATTCATTCTCAATGATGTAAAATACACCAGCATATGAATATACCACAGGTTATGAGTTCAAATATTGAAGTGGATGTTTAGATATTACCATATGGGGACTATCATGAACACTTATGAAAATTATTGTACATGTCTTTTGGTGGACATCTATTTGCATGACTGTAGAATGGGTAGAATTCCTGGGGAACAAGCTATGCTCATGTTCAGCATTAGTAAACATTGCCAAAAAGTTTTCTAAAGTGATTATACCAATTTACATTCCTGTAGGAGTTCCTGTTTATGCATTTTCTTGCCACATTATCATTATCTATCTATGTTTTTGATTCTTATCTTCTAATGTGTTTATCGTACTGTGGTTTAATGTGCAGATAACACATTAAATTCCCAGATAACAAGTGTGGTTGAAACCCTCTTTAATTTCACTGTTGGTCATTGGATATCCTCATATGATACATTTTGATGTACGTATTCTTTTCTTTTCAACATTGACCAATTTACTAATTGTCCTTAAACTATGCCTGACATAATATAAACATATTTTCTTAAACTTTCTTCTAAAAACTTTTACCTTTCAAATTTAGATTCACAAACTATTTGGAATTGAACTTTTTTTGTCGTGTGAGGTAGTTCTTAACATAGGTTACATTTTTCCATATTATACCTTCTTTAAACAGCATCTGTTACACGCACAAAAAACCCCACATGTAACATTTCCCCATTGTACTGCAGTCCCTTTTGCCATTAAGCCTATATATGTATATGTGGGGAGTCTGCTTCTGGGGTCTCTACTCTGCAATATTGGTATGTTATATTTTGTATAATATTGCCCTGTTTTATTTCCTATATATATTTGTGTAAATAATGCTTGATATCCAGTCGTCTGGATTTTTTTTTTTTTTTTGGTTTCCTAGACTTCTTAAAGTAAATACCATGAAATGAGGCAAGTTAAACAATGGGAATTATTTGCTCATGATTTTGAGGGAAAATGTGCAAATCAAGGCCTCATCAAGGTAACACTTTCTGCCTGAAGACCAGCTTGGTGGTTTCTCCTCTGCAACATGGGATGGCACACAGCAACTTCTGCTGGTCTCTTCCTTCTCTTGCAGGTTTCATTAATTTCAGCTTCTTTCTTCCTGCAGCTTTCTCTCTATATTTCTAAATTTTCTCTTTTTTTTTTTTTTTACATGGGCAGGCACCGGGAATCGAACCCGGGTCATCTGGCATGGCAGGCGAGCATTCTTACCTGCTGAGCCACCGTGGCCCGCCCTATTTCTAAATTTTATTCCCTTTAGAAGAACTCCAGTAATAGGATTAAGAATCATTCTGACTGAGGTGGGTCACACCTTACCCGAAGGAGCCTCATTAAAAGATGCTACTTAAAATGAGTTCATACCCACAGGGATGGTTTAAATTTAAAAACATGCTTTTTAGGAGTAAACACTTCTTCAAACCACCACATCTGAATTTAGTTTTCCTTCTTTAATATTGCATAATCTGTTCAATGTCATTTTCATGAACATGTACGTTTGAGAAATACTTTCTCAATTTCCAGAAGATATATCCTTCTGAAATTTTATTGGGTGTGCGGTATGAACGTAGATCAATTTGCAAGAATTTTTGTATTAATAATATTGGCTCCTCTAATTGATGAACATATTTTAGCACACCATTACTTTAAGTTTTTAATTTTTCTCAATGTTTTATAGATTTTAGGGAGGAAGTGTTAGATGACTTATGCAACCTTTGTTAAATGTGTTCCTGGATATTTGATATTTTAATGCTATTGTGACTACTATCTTTTCTTAATTTATAATCTATTGTTTGTAAAAAGATGTATAAAACCATAATTATTTTTACACTGTGACCTTGCATTAAACATTATTTCTATATTGCTTTGTCATGTCTGACAGTGTCTGTGAATTCATTTGGATTTTCTATATATATAAACATGTCATCTGCAAATAATGGCAGTTTTTATTTCCAAGTGGTTTTCATTGCTTCTTTCATTATTGAATTTGATAATTTTATCCCCAGCGTAAAATGAAGTAGCAATGGTGATAGGAAGCATTCTTGTCTCATTGAAAATCTCAATTTTTATAATTTGCTATGTAGTATGTTGTTTGCTATAAGTTTTTTTGCACAAATTCTTTGTCACAGTATGGAATTCCTATATTAGTTCTAGGTTGTTAATTGTTTTTATTATAAATTGAATATTGGCATATCAAATGTTTTTCTACATCAGCAGAAATGCTTATACTGTCTTCATATTTTCTCTATTTGATTGATAAGGAAATTAAATGTATTGCTTTTTAAATATTCCATCACATTCCTGGAACAAAATCCATTTAGCCATATTTTAATATGTAGTTCATTCAATTTGCTAAAATTTTATTCAGGATTTGCATCTCTTTATGAGATAAATTGATAAATATTTTTTCTTGTAATAGTTTTTACAGCTTTAGGTATCAAGATTACTCTGGTCTCTATTTACTATCTAAAGTGTTAACTATTTTCTGTCTTCTGGAAGAATTTTTTTTTTTTAGATTGAAGAAATTTCTTCTTTAAATATTGAGAAGAATTAATATTGGAGGCAAGTAGACTAACAACATTCTTTAAAGGAAAGTTTTAATTATGGATTTATTTTGGATAGATATTAGAATATTAAGAGTTGCTAGTCTTTTTACACTGCTTTAAAGTTTTACAAATAATTTTTCTATTTCATCTAAGTTGGTGAATTTTTTAATAAAGCTATATACTACCTTTAATTATAAAGTCTGTGAGACATGATATTGGCATTGTGTGTTTTCCTTCTTTTTTTCTTGCTCTATCTTTGTAGTTATTTTTATTAAATCAATTTTAGTAATTTTTCAAATAAAGAAATTTTAATTTTGTTGATTTTCTTTCTTGTGGGTTTTATTTTACTGCATTTTTTCTTTATATATTTTTCCTTCTATTTATTTTTAGTTAACTGTTTCTAATTCTATCACAGAGTTTTAAATTCTCTTTGTTTTCCTTTTGAAGGCATTTAAGCTTAAGCTTAATATTTCCCTTAAGAAACAGGCTTTGGTGACATACCACACATTTTAATGTATTGTATTTTCATTATTTTTCAGGTCAAAATATCTAAAATTTTCTGTTTACATACAGTTTTCATTTACTTATGAAATATATACCACAAAAATTATAATTAAGAAAAGTAAATTGTTTTAATAAAATTAAAGAGAAATACAATTACCATTTAGCCATATATTTACCATTTAAAAAATATATTTGTTTTTTCCTCTATATCTGAATTTTCAGCTATTGTCCTTTTCATTCAACATGAAGAAATTCTTTTAGCTTTTACTGAGCACAAGGATGAATTCTCTCAGTTTTAGTGTATCTGAAAATACATTTTCATTAAACTTCTTTTTTGAAGGATTCATTGCTGGATATGAAACTCTGGTTGTTTTTTCTTTCCTTCAACCTATTAAAAATGATTTTTTTAAATTCTGGCTTGCTTTTATAAAAATGAGAAATCAGTGATTTTCTTATTGTCACCAATATATGATATATCTTTCCTTTTTAGTTCTCCCAAGATTTTTTTTTCTTTGTCATTGTTTTTTTTTTGTTTGTTTGTTTGTTTTTAAATAGCAAACCCTCTTTTTCTGCTGTGTTCTCATTTTAATCTTTATTTATTTATTTTTACATGGGCAGGCACCGGGAATCAAACCCAGGTCCTCGGGCTTGGTAGGCAAGCATTCTTACCTGCTGAACCACCGTGGCCCGCCCTGTCATTGTTTTTTTTACCTGTTTTATTTTAATGGATCTACATGTATTTTTCTTTTATTTATCCTGATTATTATTCACCAAAGTTCTTGGAACAATAAGATGTTATTCTTCACCAAATTTGGGGAAATTTCAGCCTCTATTTCTTAAAGTACTTTTTTATTATATTCTCTTTGCCCTTCTTGTGAATTTAATTACACTTAAGATAATCATTTTTATAGTTTTCAAAACTCCATTTTTTTCTTTTTGTTCATTATATTTGATGCTTGCTATTTATTTGCCTTCAATATCACTGGCCATTTCTTCTCCAACATGCAATGTGTTCTTAAACCCATGCAGGGAAATTTTCATTTCACAAATTGTATTTTTTGGTTCCATAATTTCCATGTGGGCTTTTTGCAAAACTTCTTTGTCTGCTATCATATATCAGTTATTCACTTATCATTGCAATAATAAATGCCATCTTTATTTATTTTACATAGATAATTATGTGAAATGTATTTAAATTTTGCATAAATAAATACATATTTTT
This sequence comes from Tamandua tetradactyla, assembly GCF_023851605.1. NCBI lineage: Eukaryota > Metazoa > Chordata > Mammalia > Pilosa > Myrmecophagidae > Tamandua > Tamandua tetradactyla. Next base: position 62,582,840 of record NC_135331.1, on the reverse strand, counting down.
CCTTTAAATCCTTAAACATATTTAAAATAGCTGCCCTAAAGTCAACTTTATGTTTATATTGACTGCTTTTTCTATTAATTTATAATGACATCTTCCTGTTTCTTCACATGTCTAGCAATGTGATTGCATGTTGATCATTGCAGAAGATACATCATAAGAACTCTGGATTCTATTCTTTTTCCCCAAAAGAGTCTTGCCTTTTATTATAGCTAGTAGATAAATTACTGGCTGTCTAACTTGAATTTGACAAGATTGGTTTTACCATTTAAAGGCAGGTTTGTTTGGGGTTTGGCAACTGTCTAAATGCACATATTTTAGTTCTGGTAAGGTATTGTCATTCTGGGATTTCACTGGAAAGTCTGACATGCTTATAAGTCCCTTGTAACTTGTCACAGCTTAATCTCTGAAATATGACTACAATAAGTTGGCTTCTTTAGAAAACTGATTCCTCAAGTCAATAAAATGACATATTTCTACTTGAGTTTTGATCACCCCCAACCTGTATGGACAAAGGAGTATCTTCAGAGGAAAAAAAGCATATTGACATGGACTCACCCAGTAAGTATGTCTTCTTTCAGGTGTCAAATCCCCTCCAGTGTCTCCCTATCTTTGTTCTTTTTCCAGGGCCTTCAAATTCTAAAATACATTTTGTCCAGAATGTATCATTGTTGTCTGAAAGAAGGTTACTCCTTTTTTTTTTAAATGGATGCTGTATGGCCAGGGTTACATTTTATTCTTTTTCCATGTGAGTATCCCCTTATTGCAGCACCATTTGTTGAGTTTTTGTTTTTGTTTAATTTTTCATTGTTTGCCTGTTTGTTTGTTTGGGAAGTGCATGAGCTGGGAATCGAACCCAGGTCTCCCTCATGGCAGGCAAGAATTCTACCACTGAACTACCCTTGCACCCTCTGAAAGGAGGTTACTCCTCTCCAAGCTATTCTACCATTACCAGAATTGAGTTACTTTTTCATTTTCATTTTTTTGCTTAAATAATAGACTTCATTTTTTAGAAAATTTTAGGTTCAGAGAAAATTGAACAGATAAAACAGTGACTTCTCATGTAATCCCTCATACACCTTTTTGCAATTTCCCTTATTAATAATATTTTGTATTCTGATGGTACACTTCTTACAATTGATGCACCCATATTGATAAATTATTACTAAAAAATTGACAGCTGACATGGCTGCTTATTATTTGTCTTGTACAGTTCTATGAGTTTTGAAAATACATAAGGTTATGCATCTGCCATTACAGGGTTATGTAGAATAGTTTCACCGCCTTAAAAGTTCCCTGTGCTCCAGCTAGCATCCTCTCTCAAACACCCCTGGAGCCACTGATCTTTTTACTGCCTCTATATTTTCCTTTTTCCAGTGTCACATACTTGGAATCATATAGTATGTGTATATGTATAGCCTTTTATACATAGTATAATATAATATAGTATAGTATACATAGTATAGTATAGCCTTTTCTGATGGCTTCTTTAAATTACCATATGTGTTTAAGGTTCCTCCTTGTATTTTAAAGTTATGATAGCTAAATTCCTTTTATCACTGAATTATAGTCCACTACATGGATTATTGTGGTGTGATTATCCATTTCCCTATTCAAGAACATCTCTCGTAAATTGTTCTGGAAGTTATAAATACAGTTGCTATAAACATTCACATGCAGGTTTTGGTGTGGACATAAGAGTGTGATTAATGGGTCATATGGTAAGACTATGTTTAACATGGTAAGAAACTGCCAAACTCTCTTCCAAAATGGCTGTAACATTTTGAATTCCTGCCAGCATCAAATGAGAGTTTCTGGTGCTCCACATCCTCATCAGCTTTGGTGTTATCCGATTTTTTGTTTGTTTTTATAGATTTTAGCTGTCGAATAGTTATGTAGTAATATCACATTAATAGCTCGAATTAATTATTGTTAATTTGCAATTCCCTAATGATGTGGTGTTGAGCATCTTTTCATATGCCTATTTGCCATTGGTATATTTTTTTTGGTGAGGTTTCTGTTCAGATATTTTGCCTACTACATTCCTGTATATATATATGTGTGTTATTATTGTCTTCAAGAGAATGTTATTTTATTATGTAGGCAATATGCCAAGGAGATTATTCATAATGATACTTGGACTAAAATTTTTTTTATAAGAAAACACCAATAGAAACATGGAGAAAAGTTGTGTATCATATCACATTAATCATAAAAGTATCATTTTCTTCTGAGAATGAAAATTGTGTAGGCTCATAGAAAATAAACAACTTTCCTTCAAACATTAATCCATACATGAGAAAGAAGTGTGAGGACAAACTAAGGAACTCTGACTCATTTGTTAATGAAAAAGAATTTAGAAAATATTTTAAATGGAACTAACAATATGAAAAACATTGTAACTTTAAAGATCTTTTTCAGGAAGGCAGAAAATTACTTTGGAGAAGGCTTTTTTAATCTTTGTTACTCTACATCACTGTTGCAGAAAGCCTGATTTTACATTATCCAGCAATTCATATAAATCAATTTTACTTTAATTTTATGAAAAACAAGAAAATTACTAAGACCAGGTTTTTGAAAAAGAAATACATTCACATAATTGAAAATATGAAAAGTATAAAAAGATGCGGTATATAGTTATAATTCTGCCCTCTACCCCTGACTCACAGACACAGTGTTCTTCTTCACAGAAACAATAAAATTTAATAATTTCTTGAGTACAATTCCAGATACATATTCTTGCTTAAGTGTCTGTTTCTAGAGGAACACAGTCAAAGACAGATCTTTCACATTGGATGTTAGATTTATTTCCAAGTGTTTTTTAATCTTAATATAAATCACATTGTTTAAATGTCATATCCTAATTTTTTCTGATATATAGGAGTGAAAATTTGTTTTATTGTCTTCATGTACAAAATATGAAGAATTAATTTTGCTCTAACAATTTTCTGTGCTTTTTCTGCATAAATAACTCATCTTCTCAAATAGCAATGTTTTCATTGCTACCTCCTATAACTATTATTTATTTTCTTTACCTCACTGCGTAGGTGAATATCTACAGCATAGTCAGAAGTGGATAGATGATAGGAGCTACAATTGTCTTATTCCCCATCTCAAAGTAGCTTTCTTTTCACTATTAAGATTGGCTGCAAATATATTTTATTACAGTAAGAATATTTTCATTATTCTTTCTTATTTTTTACTAAGAACTGTTATGGTAAATGAATATTCAGTTTTGTAAAGGCTTTTCTTGGATGAATGGAGACAATATGTTTTCCTCCCTCATCCTATTAATGTAATGAATTACATTGATTATATTTAAATATTAAAACAAATGTGTGTCCTATAAAATCCCCACTTCCTTATGGCATATTATCCCTTTTTTATATATTGCTGAATCTTATTTGCTAGTATTTTCTTTAGGGCATGCATTTTTATTTCCACTAGTGAGTTGAGATTATAACAGCCTTTACAAGTTTTGTTGTAGAGATTATGTTAATGTCATAAAATAAATGAAAGTATGACCACATTTTTGTTTTCTAAAAGTGGTTTTGTAAAACCTGTATTATTTCTTCTTTAAATGTTTTATAGAATTTAAAACGCAAACATTCTTAGTCTGGGGATTTATATTTAGTAAGCTATTTTAATTATAAACATGATATATTAATAAATAAAGGAATACACAGATTTGTTGTATCTTCTTGTGCCCATTTAAGCTAGTTATATATTTCTAGGAATTTATCCATGAACAATAAATCTTCAAATGAATCAGTTTGAATGTCTTCTTCTTCTTCTTCTTTTTTTTTTTTTTTTTAGGTTCTGTAGTGTCAAAAAAAACAAAAAGTCTAGACTTAGGTAATATTCTAGTTTGCAAGCTGCCAGAATGTGACATACCAGAAATGGAATGGCTTTTATAAAGGGTATTTAATAAGTTACAAGTTTACAGTTCTAAGCTTATGGAAGGTCCAAACTAAAGCATCCAGGGAAGGATACCTTAACTCAAGGACAGCTAATGCATCTGGAAGACCTCTTTCAGCTGGGAAGGCACTCTGGTCCCTTGCTCCTGGACTCCACTGCTTTAAGCCTCTGTTCCTGTGGAGGTCCCTCACTGTGTTTCTCCAGGTCTGGCTTTCCTCTCTGTGCTTCCCTTGGGTCTCTCCAGATTCTGGCTTGCTTAACGTATCATGGTGATGTCTGCTGGGTTTCAAGCACCTCCAAATATCCATTTGCCTGTTCTCCAAGTGTTGGCATCTGTGTCAGCTCTGCTCTGAAGTTTCTTTTGGCTATATAATTTATGTCTTTTCTTCAAATGTTTCCCCTTTTAAAGATTCTAGTAACCTAATAAAGACCTATTTGGAATGGAGTGGAGTCACATCTCCATCTAATTAAAGGTGGCACTCACAATTGGGTATGCCGCATCTCCATGGATGTACTCCCATCAAATGGTTCTGGCCTATGGTATTGAATTAGGATTAAAGCATGGCTTTTCTGGGGTACATAATACTTTCAAACCAGCACAGGTAAGGAGAGACTTTTGGAAAGGGCCTATTGCAATGGGAGGAGAGGGACGATTGCAACAGGGAGAGCATTCCAACTAGTAACATGTGCAAGTGTCTCAGAGGTTAGACAGAAAAGTAAACAAGGCTGGATAAATCTGTTTTGGAAAGTCAGATAAAGGGGATAAAAGGGTGGAGGTAACATGATCGGATAGTAGATCAAAGAGTGTTTTGCAATAAGGCTAGCCTATTGTTAAAATGGGCTGTTGAGATGGGGTTGTCTGTTGGCTCAGGCTGGGGGTAAAGCCAGGGGCCTAGAGTAAGGACGTGGGTTTGGGGAAAATGTTAACCAAAGTTTGGTTAACAAGCATTTTGCTTCTATTGATCAGTAGGGACAAAACAGTTCAGTTAATCATTTATGAGGGAAAAAGAGTTTGGAGAGTCTCTGTCTGGTCTTGGAATAGATAAATAAAGGGAAATTTGGGAATCAAGTTTTCTGTGGTTTCTATGCAGTAAACCATTTTCTGGAACAAAAAAGATGGGGAGATATTTTTTTAATTTTGGCTGTTTTCCAGAATCATAGTAAACCACTATTTACTGAAGTAGCCTCCACAAAAGTTTGCTACTTACGATTGGCCCATGCCTCCAGAATGGGTTAAATTTAAGAACAAATCTTTCTGGGGTACATAGAGCTTCAAATCACCATAGTGGCCAATACTGAATTTCTTTTATTTCTCCTATGCAAATGTTTTATTTTCCTCTGTTCTCACAAAGTAAATGGTTTCCTATGATTATGGTTGTCTATATAAATTTTAATTTAGTCCTGTGTCCTCTGTTTTTACCCAGTTTCACCTTGATGCCATTATTGTTAGGAGAAGATTTATTCTGTGCACCTTACCATAAATATTTTGCCCCATCTTCAAGGAGTAATTATTTCTGGATATCCTGAGAAGCAGGGTTGGCATTATCTGTGAGATATATCTCATGTTTGTATCTACCTTTATACTTTTGCTGATGAGCATTTACTCTGTGGACATGCTTTCTACCCATTTTCGATATTCCCCACCTTATCTTAGTTTGCTAAAGCTGATGAAATGCAATGCACCAGAAATGGACTAGCTTTTAACAATGGGGGTTTATTAACTTACAAGTTTACAGTTCTGAGGCTGGAAAAATGTACGGATTAAGGCATCCACGGTTGATACCTTCTCCCCAAAGAAAGGCTACTGGAGATTTTGGGCTCCTCTGTCACATGACAAGGCGTCTGCTGGCCCTTCTTCTCCAGGTTTTGTTGCTTTCAGCTTCTGGCTGTATCTCTGAGATTCTCTAGGAAGGTTTTGCTGTCTTTTGTCCACTTGTAAAGGACTCAGTAAAAGTTATTGAATGAAGAGGGACGCATCTCAATTGAAATAAACTAATCAAGAGTCCCAGCTGCAGTAAGTCTATATGCACAGTATGGATTAAAAGAACCTGACCTTCTCTGGAATACATACAGCTACAAACCTTTTTACACATATTTAGGGTTTTGTTTGCTCCTCCTGCTTTCACTGAAAGTGAAATTTGTGTGTTTGTGCTTCATCAATGTTCTAGCTATTGTGTAATTTTTTTGATAAGCATAGGGAAAGAAAGTTCTAAAACACTGAAGTAATTTTTTTTCCTGATACGCAATATATGCTTTTTTGTGAAGTGACAGAACTTTGAAAGTTAATTTGAGAAAAATTCAACAAGCTAATAAATAAAACATTCAAATGCAAAGAATTTTTTATTAGGTACTTGAAATTTTATCTGTATTTGCATTACTTTGATATATCATTACTCTGAACAATTTCTTGATCTGTAAAATTTGTTGGAAGGATCTGATTTCTAAGGTGACTTCCAGGTCTAAGTATTTATGACTCCAGTACTTACTCTGTCAAAGTTCTGGCTTGCTCAGCTTCATTGATATCAAGATCATTTGTTCAAGTAGCTGTTCCCTTTCGATTACTAACTTTGTTTTTGCATTAATATTTTGTAAGGCATGTATTTATGTTTTAAAAATGAAAATGTTCATCACATTTCTTGAAAGCTTCCTAAATGATTATTGAAAAAGTGTTTATATTTCCCCAAAATTGTAACATGTAATTGTGCCTGGATGTTTCAAGGTGTTTTAATATGAAAATATTAAACTGTATTTTTTCTTTTTCTTTGTTGTGCTAAAATGATGAAACTCAAATACTTCTAATCATTTCTGATGAGCTTTTATACATCAAGTTCTTCTTTTTCCTTAAGGAAAGAGGAACTGGTTTTAGGCTTGTCTATGTTTCCAGTTTTTAATAAGCCATACATTCTCTTGTGAGATAAGAAGAATGAATATGTTTTTAGAAGAGAAAAGAGATGTGGTTACTCTGGGATAAACACTGAATGAAGAAGGCATAATTTCCCTTAGGATGAAAGTAAGTCAGGGGATTGGAGGGAAGGCCATTATAACTCACACTCAAAACAGAAAGTTGATCCTGGGAAGTTTGCCAGAAAATCACAGTACTTGGGACCTGGAAAGATTTGAGTTTGTGGGAGAAGTAAAGAGCTCATATGAAGAGCCTTTTGGAAGACATCTGGAGTCCTACTGAAATAAAAACATTTCCCAAACACTTTACATCAAAAAGAAACTCTCATTGTCTTAGCCCAGAAGATTATCACCATCATATCCAAGTGGTCATTAGCAAGATCCAGTCAATATAAAATCCACTTTTTATAGCATATTTCCCAAATGTCTTTAATAACACATTCATCCGGACTGAATAAACTTTAAATATATAAATTAAATCAGGATATTTGGAATTTTCAATATTATTACCTAGGGATCATGAATAATAGGCAGTTGTTTAACCCATTATTACTTTTTCAAAGAACAATTAAGCTCATGATCTTATTTACTCTCCATAATAAAAACTGGCAGTGAAGTACAATGGGAAAATTCTGGACTAGGACTCAGGAATTTTGGAAAGTGACTGAATTTCAGTATACAGCTAAAGTTAAAAAAAAAAAAAAACTCTGTTGTTTTTGTCTGTCCAACATTCAATGCCATATCTTTTGGTAGCAAAACAATGTTTTTTGGGGGAAAATCATTCCTAATCTACTCAGATTTTACATGGTTTGGATAAGAAAAGCCCCTCTTACTGGCTCAAAAGTCAGAGTAATAACTTGGATGTCAGTGACTTGTTCATGAATGAATAAATGAATATATGAACTGGTTATTGAAAATAATAGTCATACCTAGGACTTTTCTTAGTGCTATGGTAAAAAGATGTTCTTTCCTGTGGATTTAAGAAGCTGGTAGAATGCACACCTGGAAACGTCTGGGGATCTCCATGTTAACAGTCTGCAGCAAATGAGGCCAATGCAAAGTAAAGCAGACTAGCTACTGGAACAGAGAGGAACTGTTGAATTTAACATGAATTTTTGGATTCAGTCATTTCTGCCTAGCACTTTCCTTTTCAAAAGCTAGCTTGAGTTGGGATTCTGTCACTTGCAAGAGGACAAGTCATGACTTATATGCTATCCTCACTTACAAAATTTAGAAGACGCTAAATAATGATTCCCAAAGTTAAAACACAGTGATGCAGACCCTCAGAGGGAGTAATTAAATTCATAATTTAAGCTCTCTAACTGCAGTGATTTTTTTTTCTCCCCAGCCAATTCACCAGCACCAAGGACAGTACCTGGCATATGCTAAATGCTTAATAAATAGTTGTTGACTGAATGAGTGATTGGGTTTTCATCTTAAGATGATGTGGTAAATTGAATTATTTATTCCAGATAAAAAGCATGGTTTTAATCTTAATACCATTCTTGTGGTTGTGAATCCAATGTAAATAGGACGTTGTGAAGATGTTATTTTTAGTTAAGGTGTGGCCAACTGAATCAGGATGGTTTTTAATTCTATTTTTGGAAACCTTATAAAAGAGAAAGACATGGAGAGGGAATGGAACCTGGAAGTCAATAGAACCAGGAAGAGAAAGGAAGGGGGCATTGACTTGTGACAGGAAATTCAAGGAACCCTAAGGATTGCCTGCCAGCTAGAATGCTATCAACCCAGAAGGAGCCAAGCTTTCTAGCCTCTGAATCTCTGAACCAATAAATTTTTGTTGTTAAGCCAATCTGCCATGTTTTTCTGTTTTGTTTTGCTTTGGTTTTTGATATGCTGTATGGCATTTCATCTTTTTTTCCATGTGTGTATCCCATTATTGCAGCACCATCTGTTGAATTTTTGTTTGTGTATTTGCTTCTTGTTGTTTTTTTTTTGGGGGAGGGGGGAGTGCATGGGCCAGAATCAAACTTTGTCTCCTCCATGGCAGGTAAAAATTATAACACTGAACTACCGTTTGATCCTCTGAACTACTCTTGCACCTCCTGAACTATCCTTGCACCCCCTGTGTTTGTTTTCAAAGCCTGGGAAATCAAGACAGATGGGGAACTTCTTTTCTAATTATTTTCCCCTTATCAGTGTACTAGAAGAAAGGAAAAAAAATATCAGGTACATGGGTGGTTCAATGGTAGAATGCTCCCCTTACATGAGAGAGCCCAGGGTTTGATTCCCAGACTATGCACCCCCCCCCCAAAAAAAAAAAAAAAAAAAATATATATATATATATATATATATATATATATCATTTATTTGCACTTGAATTTGTTACTAAGTTAAGTCTTAGCTTTTCTTGGCCATCAGCCTTCTATAAACAGATTGGGAAATCTGGGGATGCAGCCAACTATCTGCTGTTCTGACTTGTGTGGCTGACCATGAACAGAGTTACATCCATGAGGTTCTAAAACATGATCTTTACTTGAACGTACACTTTTCAGACATTTATATTGTGCATGGATTAGTTTATGGTTATGAAATATTTATTGAGCACCAACTACTGTTAGAATTTTTCTATTTCAATATGTTATTGTAGAAATAGCAAAATAATTCTTCAATTTCCCTACCCATTAGATATAAACAATATAATGCTTACCTAATAGGGTTTTGTAAGAGTAAAAGGGTTAAAATTTAATCAATGACAATGCATTATAAACCACAATGTAATATGTATGCCTACAGTTTTCTTTTGGCTGCTTCAGATTAGGACCTAAAATTGGGTCTTGTTTCACGGTCATCAGTGGTTGCAATTTTCCAGGCAGTACTGTTTCCACAGAATAGGGTGTGAGTGGCTTCCCGTAGAACACATGGCAGGAGGCACCATTCACTGCAAGAATGATAAAAAGTTGCTGTCCTAGGAAGAATGGTGATCTATCTTAATTATCCCCTTACCTGGCTGACACCAAAACTTCAATTTATTTTAATGTCCCTTAAAACATATGTGAATATCCAAAGGTCATTTTATATATACTCATGAACAAGTCCTGTCACTTTTCATCTATATTAGGCTGAGCTTGCCACGGGCTTGGGGGTTGTCGGTTATCAAGACCACTCTGCCTTAAAACAGCAGGAAGGCTGTCCCCCAAAGCAGAACTGCCTCCACCAGGTGTTGGCATCACTTTTTCCAATCTTAACTTCCAATCCTAACACACACTTTTTCCAATCCACTGGAAGCATTTCTTCTGCTGGGCATTATGACTGTGTTATCCTCTACCACGAACTTCCATCCCTGATGAGAGGGTTATCTCAGTGGGCCAATGTGGCTCTTGTTGAAGGAGAGAAAAATAAAGTTGTTATCTCAAACCTTTATTAAAACATAGAAACACAGGAAGAACTCATGACTGTTCTGTGGAATGAAGATATTTAAAGTCTTTATAAGGTAAACTGATGATGGACAGGCAAAGACCAGATGTTTTCCAGAGAATTTTCACTGTTCAAATGATTGAGAGATAAGAAAACTGAGTTTGTGTGTTGATTATAGGTTGAGATACAGAGACAGCAGAACCTTGGTTTAGTAGCTGTTGATCAATTAGGTTTTGGAACATGAGATGGGGAGGAACAGTTTAGAGCTAAGTTCTCACTAGCATCAGTAGCCATTTTTTAGTCTTTGATATCTTTTAAATTCAAAACCCCATGGATTCTCCATGGACACTATGTTTCATGCAGAAATAAAGAGAATGCCTCACTTGCTTTTGTTGTTATGTTTTGTCACATGATTATTATAGTGACAAATGTATAGTGTACATCCCTCAAACCTTCCAGAGGGCATAGACATGAACCCATTGGCATCTGGCTAAAGGCTTATTATTTGACAGGTACAATATTGCACTTAGAATCATCCTTCCCTACTTAGATCTAAAGCACTATTAATAGAAGAGGACCATTCCCACGTCCCTCTTCCCTCAAAGGATCTCCAGTCATCTGTCATGCCAATCCCCTTGACATATCTTACAAATCTGAATTCCCTGTTGGCTACAGCTAAAGCTCTGAATGAGAAACACACACTTCTCTTCTCCAACCTAAAACTCATAATTAATGAACTAGTAAACACTATTATTTGCCCCATGATCATAATAGATCCTCCTTTTAAAAGGTAAGAGTTACTTTGCTGTAAATCTAAGTGACAGCCCAGGGTTGGGACCCCTTCCTTTAGGGATAAGGGTGGAATCTTGAGCACACACCAGCCCTTGTGCCCGGAACACAGACATTGAAGTCCATTGGGCCAATCCCTTGTGGTAATCAACTTTCATGAGACTCAGCTGAGACTTCTTTTGTGGTAGGTCTTGAGAGACTCTGCTATAAAAGGCAATCCCCTTCCTCTTGTTCTTTGTAGTTACAGGTTTCTGTTCCCCAACTGGCTGCTGTCAGGAAAGAGCCATCTCCTATAAGCAAGTCCCAAATTAAACTGGCGGGGAACTTTTTGCCTGGTGCATTCTTTGATTTCTGGCTTGAGCTGGGCAGGAACAATCTATCATTAAGGTTCTTCACTATGAACTAACATACGGTAAAGGACAAATTCACCTTTGTAAAATTAAAATTATGTCAATTTAAAAGACAGAGCAATGCATGCATTCAACTGTTTCCCCCTTGCAATAACTATCTTTAGGGAACACTCCTATTGCTCTGCTGTTTGCAAGTTCTAGTCAATATCTGGTGTAAAACGGTCTTGTCATTAGTCTCACTTAAACATAAAATCTTTGTGGTGTCAGAGAGAATTCTCATTGAAAAAGGAATTGACTATACGGCACACTCGAATGTGTTCGTACTTCTAAATGAATTTGTAAGCTCATCCAGATCGATGACACATTGGGCAACATCTTGCAGTGTTGGTGAAGAAAATTAAATACACATAGATTTCACACTGGTAAAAGGTGAGTGCTCTTTCTATTTCTCAGCATGATTTTAAATCTTATTATAGTTAGAACAATTCCTTTTCCCTCATTATAAATTAGTAGAATATGAGCGCTGGCGTCAAACAACAGTGAATTCAAACCCTGGTTGTCTAACTTGGTACTATCGGACTTCATATTTCTTCCCTCTCCAAAAAGAAATATTAATCTATAAATAATCTTCAAGTGAAGATTATTAATGAAAAATCTCAATAATTTGTAAATGTTCAATAAATGTCAATTCCTTTAAATGATAGTCAGTACAAGCAAAATTTTTGATATTATAAAAAATCACATTGAATGTAAAATATTCTTTTATTGTATATTTTCTTTGGGGTGGGAGTATTATGTATTTCAAATCAGCACATGGATCCAACAGTTAGTGAAGGGTCTATGATAAATGGAGAACATGTCATAAAATATTAATTTGAACAGAATGCATGAATAAAAAGCATTATTCTCCTCCTCCTCCCTTCTGCAATCAAGGATTTTGTTTTCAATACAACATGCTTTGATAGAAAAATTTAATTTTGTTTTGAAAGGTTTTCAAGTTTCCATAAAAAAACTGACATTTAAAGTACAGCCTCAAATAGATATGGAGCAAATGCAAAACAATAGAAAATTTAAAACACTTTGCTGACCTAAATTCCAAAAGATTGGTGAAAGCAAAAAATGTTAAAGGAATTATGAAAAACAAAGTGATAGGCTGAAGGTATATACCTAGACCGGAAGTGATGTTTACATGAGAGAGAATTAATTCGTTCTAAGTTGCATGCTGTTTGACTTTCCAAATTGGCAATAATCCTTCTAGGGTGTTGGTTGTTTCAAGCCCTGCCATTATGCACACTTGATGTGTGAAGTAAAGGTGAAGGCAGTGGAGGGACGTGCTGCCTCCTGTGGTGCAACGGGAGGTTTGCTTTGAAAAGGTGCTCCCAGCGGTGTGGCCTGGCCTTCCAGCGAGCAGCAGGACTGGGAAAACGGCTCTAGTGACTTCTGCCAGCCACACTCCCTGCAGCTGATAAGGGTAAAATGACTTTGAACAAGGACTCAGAAGAATAGTACGACCGAAGCAGGGAGTATTGTGGTGAATTAGAACGGTGAAGATGAAAGTAAAATGAAGCTGAATAAGCAGACGGGAAAATGGAAACTGATGAAATATTCAAATGCCACCTGTTTCCTAACACTCCCACAGCTAGCCATTCCTTGCTTGGTGAAGGAGACTAATTTGGAGACACTTGCTTAGAATTCAATCCTGAATATTTAAATTAAAAGCAGTCTTGTCCTTAAGTTTATCTGGAGTTTCTTCTGTTTGTAGGGACCATTTTAAAGAAGTATATTAGACTCCATTATCTGAGGACTTGACTCCACTCATGACCTCCAAAGTTACATAATTTTTGCTGTTGTTAAAAATCACCGAGAAAGAGTTATCATTTATCATGCTAGGTACATTACCCACACCACGATCCTCTGTCTCTGGATCACATTGGCTTGAGAAACACAAGCATTAATACCTAATTCCAACTTGTACTTGCATGTCCTGCAGTCTCCTGTCAAGTCTTTCCCAGTTTCAGGGATTTCCCCAGGTCTCCTAATAACATCAAGGATAGCTTGCTTCTCTTAGTTTTTCTGCTGGGTCTTATTGTCTACTGTATTCACCAATACTGTCTTTGTGATGAACTGCCTGAAGGTGCCCTACAAATTCCTCCAGCAACATTAGTTCATCTGCCTCCCTCTGGGCACTATCGCTGTGGGGTTCCAATGTTCTGCTGCAAGAAATGCCAGTACGCTTGGTTCACTATCCACCATAAACATAATGGAGACGATCTCTCTAATCCCCTTTGATGTATGCTTTGTCACATCGAATCTAAAGCAGGTACACACAATGTGCCTTCCAGAGTTTTTAGTGAATCAGTTGACTTTTCCAATTTCATTGGAATGGAGATAGGGTTAACAACAATAGAAATAATAAATAAAAATGCACATTTCTGGAAAAAAAGTGTTTGCAGTTGAAAGTATTTTTCTCCCTAAATCATTTAGTTAATTTCCTCAGTGGCAATAGCTTTTAAGCAGATCTCAAATGACAGTATTTCTATAACTATAATTTTTCCACTTAAATCACAGCATAAAAATTACATTCCTGCACAATCATATTTTACTTAACAACATGACTTGGACATCAGTACGTATTTAGAATAGCTTTCTTAAATGCATTTTTATTGTACCATAATAATGGATATTTTTAATATTCTAATCCTTTACTAGTTCCAAAAATAAATGAAATGAATAACCTCATGCATATATCTTTGTCCACTTATAAGAATATATCTGGAAAGTAAATTCCTGGAAATAGAATTCCTTTGTTAAAAAAACATTCAAATTGTGATAAATATTGTCATTTTGTGCTTCCTAAAAACTCAAATCTTACAACATTATTTCCCCCACCTTCACTATTTTTTGATCTTTGCCAATTTGATAGGTGGAAAATAGAATTTCCTTATGGTTTAATATGCTTTTCCATATTATGATGGATGTTGAGCTCACATATGGGGTAAAGCCATTTTTAAATTTAAATGAATGTGAACTTTCTTCATACATATTAACCCTTTACAATAACTTTTGTTTTCTCATTAATTTGTAAGGGGTTCAAAATATTGGGAAAATTTGTATTCTGTCTATCACAAGTATTCAAAGTACTTTTTCCAAGTTTATCATTTTCTTTTGATTTGTATGTTGCTTTTTGACATTGGGAATTTTTTTCCATATCGAATTTCTAATAGCTTCTGGACAACAACTATTCACAAAAATCCATCATCATGTTTATCAAACAAACCTGAATTTAATGAGCTTATTGCAACAACAGAAAACATTACCTTGAGGGAATCATATTAGGATCTCAAAAGGAGGATGCTAGGAAATAGTATTCATGGCATTTGGAGTTCTAGACTCAAATGGTTTAAAGAGGGTCTTTCAAGGTAGAGAACCAACTACTTAAAATTGGACAAAATTCATGAAATAATGGTGCAGGATTGGTGGATACAGAGAAGCTAGGGTATTGAAGCAATTCTTTTAAAGTCTTTTTATTACAACTCTACTAAAACATTAGTGAATTTTGTTTTGTTTTCTTTTAATGTAATTTTACTGAAATATTACTATGCACAATCCATCTAAAGTATACAATCAATGGTCAAAATATCATCACACAGTTGTGTATTCATCACCACAATCATTTCTAGATTGTTTCCACTACTCCAGAAACAGAAATCAAAAGAAAAAAAGAAAAACTTCAAACATCCGATACCCCTTAACATTCCCCCCTATTGATACTAACATTTTAGTCTATGCAATTATAAGGTTCACAAAAGAAGGAGGTTAACTAAGACAGTATTGTATTGATTGTATGTATATATATATATTACAATCAATTTGGTTCTGGATGTTGAACCAAACAAAACATCCAGAAGTAGATCCATATAAACACAGGCAACTGACATTTCTTAAAGATTATTTTTGCAATAAGGTTATACAGTCATTGTCAAAGATCAGGTTACTGGATTAACAACTTCATGTATTTCCTTCTGGCTATTCTAGGACACTAGACAATAAAAAAAAACTGTATATATAATGAGTTAGTAGTCACAGTCATTTGTTAAATCCTAATTTCTCAGTTATACCTCCTCCTTCTCATTTGATGTTTCTTTCAATCTTCAGGAATATCAGGGCAATTATTATTTAAGTACTTCATATTGGAAAGGGGTGTTGACCTTCTGGGGAGTTGAATGAACCTGGTTGCTGTCCTTGGAAAGTGCCTCTGGGTTTCAGGACTTATCTGTCTCAGGATCAATTTGGAGGACTTAAGTTTCTATAAAAATAAGCTTACTAAGAAAAACTTTTATAGAGACTTACATAGAGCCCAGGGAACTCCCTAGGTTTTCAGGAATACTGTTAATTGGGGCATGATATACTGTGGTAGTTTGAAATATCTACCTAAAGCTTGCATAAGTGTAACCTCCAGAATGACTTCTGGACTCTGAAATCTCTTAGCCACTGAAACTTTATGTGTTCCATTTTGTTCTAGCTTGCTAGCTGCTGAAATGTAATATACCGGAAATGGAATGGCTTTTAAAAAGAGGAATTTAATGAGTTGCTAGTTTACAGTTCTAAGGCTGAGAAAATGTCCCAATTAAAACAAGTCTATAGAAATGTCCAATCAAAGGCATCCAGGGAAAGATACCTTGGTTCAAGAAGGCTGATGAAGTTCAGGGTTTTTCTCTCATCCGAGAAGGCACATGGTGAACACAGTCAGGGTTTCTCTCTTGGCTAGAAGGGTACATGGTGAGCACAGTGTCATCTGCTAGCTTTCCAGGTTTTCTGTTTCATGAAGCTCCCCCAGGAGGCATTTTCCTTCTCCATCTCCAAAGGTCACTGGCTCGTGGACTCTGCTTCGGGGTCCTGCAGCATTCTCTGCTCTCTCTGAATCTCCATTCTCCAAAATGTTTCCTCTTTTATAGAACTCCAGAAACTTATCAAGACCCACCCAAATGAGTGGAGACACGTTGGCACCTTATCCAGCTTAACAACCACTCTTGATTAAATCACATCTCCAAGGAGATGATCTGATTACAGTTTCAAGCACACAGTATTGAATAGGGATTATTCTGCCTTTTTGAAATGGGATTTTGATTAAAACATGGCTTTTCTAGGGTCCATACATTCTTTTAAACCAGCACACATTTCTTTCTCCCTTTTGGTCTCTTTCAATCCTATGATGCCAGAGCCAAGCTCATCCCTGGAATGTCCCACATTGCCAGGAAGATTTATACCCTTGGGAGTCATGTCCCATGTATGGGGAGGGTAGTAAGTTTATCTGCAGAGTTAGCTTAAAGAGAGAGGCCACATCTGAGCAACAAAAGAGGCTCTCTGAGCGTGACTCTCAGGTGTAATTATATGTAGGCTTAGCTTGGGCATTGCAAAAATAAGCTTCATAAGGGCAAGTTTCAAGATCAAGGTCATGGTTTACTAAATTGGAAGTCCTTAATGCCTAAAACATTACCCGGAATGCCCTAGGGGGAAGCTTAATAATTCTACATTTTTTCCTCAAGGTGACTTTGCAAATATGCTTTTATTTTCTGCCCCAAATACTCTGGAATGTATCCAGGTATTACTTTAAACTGTACAGAATAATATGATTTTATTCCCAAATTCTAGATTCCATGTAATTAGATTGTTTAAATAAACTGACCACACTGGTTAAATTAGATAGTGTGCTATAGAAAATTTAAATTTTGAACCAAATACGTATCTGTCCCTCTGGCCTCCCACAAAAGTTAAAGTTTTAAAATACAGACAATTTCATCCTTTACCCTGTGTTCTGATTTACCTTATTCCTAACCAAGCCCATTTCATTCCTATCTCTAATTGTAGTCTGATATCTTTTTCCATGAAATAATTCTTGATGAGCAAATCATTATCCTGGTAAGTGAGCTTTTCATCCAGGTGAGCAAACGCTTCACCCAGATAAATTGATTTGCAAGAATATCCTAAAGCAAACAGCAAAGTTATTGATTTTCAGTCTTATCTTTCTCAGCAGGAATTTTTTGGAGCAAAAAGTTAAAGAGTATTGACACAGGTGGTCTCCCTCCTAAGTCTAACAGTTAATTATATCAATACAGGTGGCCTCAGTTCTTGTGGGGCTTGCTTATTATCTACAGAGGCTCTTCAATTCAAAATTATTTTTTAATAAAAAAAAGAAAAAAGTTCTCTTCTATAATTTTATAGTTTCCTCTTTCTTATTCTCTCCTCTTCTTTCTCCTTAATTTAAAAAATTGCTCCATCTGAATTGACTATGCTATAAGAAATGAAGGTGTGATACAATTTAATATTTTTCAAGTGTGTAGCCAGTTCTCCCAACACCATTTATTAAACTAATCTACATATATGTCATTGATATAAAATGGTATTTCTATCATATACCATCCTCATATACATATAGATACATATATATGTGTGTGTGTGTATATATATATATATACATCTATATCTGGACCCTTTCTTCTTTACCTTCTTTCTATTTATGAATGAAACTTCTCTATTATTGAGATTTTTAATGTTTTATAATGTGCTTGAAAATCTTCTAGTCCAGTCTGCCTGACTAGTCATAACTTTTAAAAACTTCCTAGTTATTCTTAAGCATTCATTTTGCCACATGAATTTCAGAAGCAGCTTGTGTAGTAATGATGAAAAATACCCTAATTGTTAGATTTCAGGATTCACAAACTGCACGTTGATTTAGAATTAGTTGAAAGTCTTCTAATATTAAATCTATGCAACAGGAGGGCATTCCTTTCTAATAATATATCATTTTGGGTCCTTTAGTAGTATTATAAAAGTCTTCATAAAAAGTTGCTATATTTTGGACAGGCCATAGTGGCTCAGCAGGCAGAGTTCTCCTACCACACTACAGACCCAAGTTTGATTCCCAGTGCCTGCCCATGTTAAAAAAAAAAGCTGCTGTATTTCTTGTTTAGTTTATTATGGCTTTGTAAATAAAATATTTTCTTCTGTTGTTCTTTCTAGTAATCCTTTTTATTTTTAGATATATAGAAAGGCTGTTGATTTTGGTTTAATGGCTTTGCACCACCCATCTTATTGAAACCTCTCGTTGCTTTTAAGATTTTTCAAGTTGGCTTTTTTAGGTTTTCCAGGGATTCTACCATATCATTATAAATTATTTTAACTTTACCTCCTTGTCTCCAATTTTTATACTTCATTTATTCCTGATGTAAATTCTAGTACCTTACAAGAATATTAAATGTAAGTAAAGGTAGTCAACGTCCTTATTTTGTTCTCAACTTTCATTCTAGTTTGCTAGCTGTCAGAAAGCAACATACCAGGAATGGAATGGCTTTTAAAAGGGGAATTTAATAAGTTGCTAGTTTACATTCTAAGGCTGGGAAAATGCCCCAATTAAAACAGGTCTATAGAAATGTCCAATCAAAGGCATCCATCCAGGGAAAGATACCTTGGTTCAAGAAGGCCAATGAAGTTCAGGGTTTCTCAGGTGAAAAGGCACATGGCGAACTCAGTCAGGGCTTCTCTCTCAGCTGGAAAGGCATGTGGTGAACAGGGAATTATCTGCTAGCTTTCTCTCCTGGCTTCCTGTTTCAGGAAGCTCCCCCGGGGGGCATTTTCCTTCTTTAGCGCTGAAGTTTGCTAGCTTGTTCTCTCTGCTTCTTGTGGTTATGCCGTTCTTCTCTACTCTTACTGAATCTACAGTTTTCTCCAAAATGTTTCCTCTTTTATAGGATTCCAGTAAACTAATCAAGACCCACCTGAATGGGTGGAGCCATGTCTCCACCTAGTCCACTTTAACAACCACTCTTGAATCAGTCCCATCTCCAGGGAGATGACCTAATTACACATTCAAACATACAGTACTGAACAGGGGTTAGAAGAAATGGCTGTCTTTACAAAATGGGATTAGGATTAAAACATGGCTTTTGGAGGGTACATACATCATTTCAAACCAGCACAACTTTAATGTAAATTCTCTTATTTTCTCTCATAAAAGACATAAGTATGAAATGCACATATACATATATTTGTATGTTATACATGTAAAATTTACTATTAAAGACACAGAAATTGTCTTTATCTATACATTAAGAAAGTTTATACCCTAACAATCTTATTAATTGTGGATATGGCCTTTGATTAAAACAATTTTCAGTATCAATAAATACAGTGTTTTCTCTATAAGTAAATCATGCTTATTGATTTCCCAATATTAAATCATCTTTGAACTGCTAATATAAATTCTTAGTTGTTTTAATCATGTAAAATTAAGCTAAATAAATAATAAGTGAAAAATTATTATAAGAATAAGGTGTTGGAATTGATTAAAAGTCACCAATGAAGAAAGCAATTTATTTGCAAATAGGAAGCTACGTGGAACAGTATCCTCTGTTGGGGGTGCAACAGGCTGCTAATAATACTACCTGTTCAAGGTGAAGATATGAATTTACTGTCAGGTCATTCAGAGACTCTCTCTTCCCAAATTGTCAATAGAATTGTTTTTTGTTTTTTTTTTTTATTGCTGTTTGTTTGTTTTTTTGGCATGGGCAGGCTCTGGGAATCAGACCCGGGTCTCCAGCATGGCAGGTGAGAATGCTGCCACTAAGCTACCAGTGCACAACCTCTCAATAGAATTTTATACCCTCCTGACTCCATCAAACTTTTCTGGAGATGGTGGTTTGAATATGTTGCTTATAATGTTCAAGAAGCTGGTAGCATCCTATGCATATGTCTGGGTATTTGCTGAGAACCTAAGAAAATGGAAACTCAATTTTCTAAAAAAACTATCCTCTAAAAGACATGAGGTCTATTTCAAAAGATGTATATAAATTAGATATATGTTATATATCATATAATTTTAGACTTTTTATACCTTTATTTATTTTTGGTCTACTCAAAATATCACAGGTTGAAAGAGATAAATTAGTTAAATTGTCCTACATTGAAATGTTACTGAAAATTTCCTTGTAGTCTTTATTTCATGAATTTTGTTTTATATTATTCTGTGCATCACTAAAATTTTTATCACTATAAGGCATTTGCCCTGCCTAATATTAAGACATCTCTTGTTTTTTAATTGTTTTGCTTTTGTTTTTGATCTATTCACCTGTTTACTTTGCCCATCTTTTAAATTTCTGTTTTCTCAACAACTTTGTTTTAAATAAATTCCTCCTATATAGTATCTATTTTGATATCCATTTTACTCTGCCATCCAGATATATTTTTCTTAGTTCTTTATTTTAATGTCTTTTTAAAATTACATATATATATATATACATGTATTGTTTGACTCATCAGTTTTAAGTGATGTCTTTTGACACATCGCTGTAAAATAAAAGGAAATAAGCATACTCACAATATTCCCAGCTTCTTTCCCATTTAACCTCCTGTGTTAGTGACTTTTTCTATATTTACATGGTTTAGCATATTTGTATCTGTCTGTAACTTTTATATCCACAATTGGATTATTGTTAGTCCTGCAGTTGTATGGACATAATGATCATTGCCAATCTTTTCCTATATTGTTTCTATAATTGGCCAGCTTGCCCTCTCAGAATTTCTTCAAGAGGGCTCATGAGGAATATATTCCTGTGCTCTTGGGTGTTTGAAATTGTGGATGTGAAATGAAATATTGACTAAGGATAGAATATTCAGGTTCTTCTTGGATCAAACATTTAAAAAATTGGGGGTATGTGAAACCTCCTGTTTTTTGCCACTCTAGGCATCTTTGTCCTTTTTCTTCAAAACCGAAAGGATTATTCTTTAGCTTTGAAGTCTGGGAACTATAATAAGAATCGTTACAGTTTTACCTTATGCATAGTTGTGCTGGTTTAAAAGGATGTATGCCTCCTAGAAAAGCCACATTTTAATCAAAATATCATTTTGTAAAGATAGAATAATCTCTATTCAATACTATATGTTTGAAACTGTAATCATATCATCTCCCTGGATGATGTGATTTAGTCAAGAGTTGTTGTTAAACTGGATTAGGTGATGACATGTCTCCACCCATTTGGGTGGGTCTTGAAAAGTTTCTGGAGTCCTATAAAAGAAGAAACATTTTGGAGAATGAGAGAGATTCAGAGAAAGCTAAAGAAGAATGACATAGCCACGAGAGCCCACCAGCCAGCAACCTTTGGAGATGAAGAAGGAAAATGCCTCCTGGGACACTTCATGAAACCAGAAGCCAGGAGAGAAAGCTAGCAAATGACTCCATGTTTGCCATGTGCTCTTCCAGCTGAGAGAGAAGCCCTGACTATGCTTGCCATGTGCCCTTCCACTTGAGAGAGAAGCCCTGAACTTCATTGGCCTTCTTGAACCAAGTTATCTTTCCCTGGATGCCTTCGACTGGACATTTCTAATAGACTTGTTTTAATTGGACATTTTCTCAGCCTTAGGACTGTAAACTAGCAATTGATTAAATTCCCGTTGTTAAAAGCCATCCCGTCTCTGGTATAGGGCATTCCAGCAGCTAGCAAACTAGAACAATAGTTTTTCCATTCAATCTCATATTGATTTTTTCTCATAGTTTTGAAATTATTATCATACCTTGAAATTTTTGTTATTATTTGGTTCTTTTATTCAAGGATACAAATTACATCTATTTTGAATCTGTTTTGGCTGTCTTATTTATCAATCAGTTCTCTCTAATCCCTTAAAGTCTATGTAGTGACATTTTACTTCAATTCCTTTGTATTTTGTTTTCCTGATATGGCTCCGTACTACCTTCCCAACAGAGTCTACATTTCTTCCATGTTTTCTGTGTGGCCTCATTTTTTTGAAGATTTTATTTTCTCTTTCCCTTGTCTCCTGAACTCTGCCAATTTTAGCTTTATTTCTTTTCTTTTTTTTTCTCCCCAATGTTTTCCTCATTCTCTTATATGTCTTCTTTGAGCTTCTATTTTAAATTGATGTAGTTTACATTCATTTTGGTCACATATGTGTATCTTCTCCAAGGCAATATTTTTCTGCCATGTTGTTTTTATTTACTAATTTTGTTTTTCTGTTCCTTATTTTTTTATCTTGCATAATCTTTGTAGAAATGCAGAACTGAGCATTTCAAATATTATTTTATCTTTGAGTGAGGTGAGTTCTACCTGAACCACCATCTCTTGGTAGGAGGCTTCTATGGCAGTTCCCAGACTACCATAATATCTCCATGGTTCATGGAGAAATTTCTTAGGACAAAAGGTTTGGAGTTTGTGTGTATACACGTATATATAAATTTCACTCAGAAGTATGTGCACACACGCACATGTATAAGAGGTATACAGAAATAGATGGGGATTTTTACTTCTCTAATAAAGAAGCTCACAGTTCAGAAGCTGGTTTTTATTGGGTCTCCTGGGCATAATGCTTTCTACACATTCCACAGAGTTTGTTGCATCCTTTTTTTCAAACCCATCTCCTTGCTTCTCTGTGATGCTAAACAAGGACTACAGAAGTTCTCAAAGCCTATCCCAAAATTTAGACAAACAAGGGTTGGTGATATCTTATCTCTCAGGGTAACCACTTACACTGGAGTGTTCTCTAACCCACCTTTATGATAGGTGTTAGGGAAATCACAGATACCTGTTAAATGGCCATTGCCCTGCCCTCACCTACTCCCACCTCTTTCTCTGGGGAAATCACAAACACCCAATTAGCAGCCATACCCCGGCCTGTAGCTACTCCCACCTTCTTTCTGTTGGCGTTTTGCTACAACCTAAGGAAGAGGTTAAATCTAATGAAAAGCTTGATAGGACCTTAAAACCTGGAAACCAAGTGGGGTTTGCAGAGCTGCCATCTATCAACCTTGACCTAGAGCAATTTTTGGTCACCTGGGAGACCAGCCTTGGAAGGACTTCTTCCTCTACTCTCTTGGACTCTTTCTATGTAATGATAGGAGATTATTTTCACTTTCTGGACTCTTTGTTCTGTGTTAAAGGGATCATTTGCTGAAAGTTCCTGTTGTGCCATGATGCACCATGGAATCAATTAGCTCCACAGATTTTGCAGCTGCAAGTCTCTTTTCTCAGCATTTTCTTGCATCTCATTATTATTTTCACTGTTAGCAGACTCTCTTCATGCTTTTACTTAGAGTTACAGATAAATTTTAATTTCATCAAAAGTAGAGCTTTGTTTCTCATCTCTTATAATTCTCATTGTTTTAGAGAGATTTTAGAGAGATGAGACAAAGGTGACAGAGAGGTAGTTACTGTGCCATTGTAATCCAAGTCAACTCTTAAAATTCATTTTATCATTGCCTTCTATATCTGTTGTCAGCTGTGGGATTAGTTATTAGTCTATGAAGGGTTAATGTGGGGTGAAACCTGAGTGACATTAATACTGATGTCACATCCCCACAAAAACCTGAGGCTTTGCTTTTAGTCAATCAAATGTCTTTAGGATGGGTGGACTATGCTTTTTTCATGAGACCCCTGGTAACCTGATTCCATTATAACTTTGGTTGTGATAAGACAATGGGGCATAGCTTTAACTCAAGATGAGAATAGTGCTATTCTAATGTAATAGATATATAAAAGGAAATGTTAAGAGAGTGATAGCCATTGAGGGGGATAATGAAACATTGAGAAACCCAAATTAGGTTGGATTGGGAAAGGGGGATTTTGCAGAGAAAGAATCGCTAAAGGAATGCAGCAGTTAGATTTTGAAAGATGAGTAAGCATTTACCAGATAGACATGGATTGAAATGAGGGAACAACATATGAAAGGCAAGGAAATTTGAGAAAGCAGGATGTATCAGTGCTCTATTGCTGTGTAAAAAAATATCACTGACTTCAATGCTTAATAAATACTTATATATAACCTCACTTTTAAGCAAGTCAGAATTATGGGCACAGCCTAGTTGGGTTGTCTACTTTGTGTTTCACAAGGCTGCAATCAAGACACTATCCTGTCTGGGGTTCTTATCTAGAGCTCTCAGTCTGCTTCCAAGCTTATTCAGGTTTTTAGAAGAATTCAGTTATTTGTGGTTATAGAACTGAAGTCCCTGGGGCCCCCTCCAAAGGCAGTTCACACCATAATCGATTGCTTTCTTCCAAACTGGCAGCTTTGGCTATCTGCAGCTTTGGCTATCTCTGGCTTCTTCCCCTTCTAATCACCATATTCTCCTTTAGAAGTTGTGTTAGTTAGGGTTCTCTAGAGAAACAGAATCAACAGGAAATATTTGTAAATATAAAATTCGTAAAAGTGTCTCTCATAACCATAGGAATGTATAGTCCAAAATCTGTAGAACAAGTTGTGAAGCTGACGATTCTGATGGAGGGTCTGGACGACCTCCACAGGAGAGGCTCACCAGCTGAAGCAGGAAGAGAACCTGTCTCTTCTGAATCTTCCTTAAAATGCTTCCAGTGATTAGATTAAGCATGATTCATTACAGAGGACAATCCCCTTGGCTGATTACAAATGGAATCAGCTGTGGATGTAGCAGACATGATCATGATATAATTCTATGAAATGTCTTCATAACAAAAGATAGGCCAGCACTTGCCCAGCCAGACAAACAGGTACCACGACCTGGCCAAATTGACACATGAACCTGACCATGACAAGGGCCCTTTGTCAACTTGACAGTTATACTCATCATCTTAAACCATATCTAATTTCCAAATAGAAAACAATAAAAGATACTTTTTTTTTCTCATTTAACAATACTCAACTGTCCTGCATTTAACCAGAAACACATTAAATCTCTCCAGAATAGGGTGCAAGTCCTTGGGTAATATTCACTCTTAAACATGATATCTTACAACTTAAATAGCATAACATGAGCAAAACAGCATTGCAGTCCTTTTTATCTGTAACTGATCACATAGTCATAGTTCATATTTATCACTACCTTCTTCCACTACCCATTCCATGTTCCCTTTACTCTCAGCAAGTGCTTCAGCTGGCTGTGATTCTTTTCCTTGTGGGGTGACCCAAACATTCATTCCTGAAGTTTCAGAGCCATTGGTAGCCCTGCCTGGATTGGGTTGTTGCAGTTTTCCATTGATTTTAATCACAGGGCATGATACTACTAAAAGACACCCAAGGGAATCTCCTAAATTCCTGGAAAACTCTTCTTTACTTACATTATGTAGTTACAGTCATATTTCCCCCTGATAGTTAGGGTCAATACCCTAGCCACTAATGTAATCCCTTCTTGGTTTGTTGATTCAGGGGCATGAGTAACCCAAAGTTATCGGGTGGCAGTCTTAGATTCCAGTCCAGTGAAATCATTGTTGTTTCTCCTGCTGGACGCACTCCCTCTTTTAGAACTAAAACCTGTAGACCAGCAGAACTCAGGGTTGCAGGAACAGGAAGCAAAAATTTTCCTAGTGGATCACTAGGGGTAATAGTGAGTGGTGCCACTCCCATTTCCACCCCTCGGTTCCTGGACCCCTGAATCCTAGCTATGAGAGAAACAGCACCATAGAATGGACACTGATTCAGAACATACACAGCTTCCTGGAGAATGTTACCCCAGTCCTTCAAGGTATTGCCACCTAGTTGGTACCATAACTGAGTTTTCAAAAGGCCATTCCACCGTTCTATCAATCCAGCTGCTTCTGGATGATGGGGAACATGGTAAGACCAGAGAATTCCATGAGCATGTACCCAGCCTTGCACTTCATTTGCTGTGAAGTGTGTTCCTTGATCCAAAGCAATGCTATGTGGAATACCTTGATGATGGATAAGGCATTCTGTAAACCCACGGATGATAATTTTGGCAGAAACATTGCATGCAGAGAAAGCAAACCCATATCCAGAGTATGTATCTATTCCATTTAGAACAAATCGCTGCCCCTTCCATGAAGGGAGTGGGCCAATGTAATCAACCTGCCACCATGTACCCAGATGGTCACCTCAGGGAATGGTGCCATACTGGGAGCTGAGTGTGGGTCTCTGCTGCTGGTAGATTGAGCACTCAGCACTGTGTATAGCCAGGTCAGCCTTGATGAGTGAAAGTCCACGTTGCTGAGCCCATGCATAACCTCTGTCCTTACCATCATGACCACTTTTTTCATGAGCCCACTGGGCAATGACAGGAGTTACTGGGAAAATAAGCTGACAAGTATTCACAGAACAGGTCATCTTATCCACTTGATTATTAAAACCTTCCTCTGCTGAAGTCACCCTCTGGTGTGCATTCACATGGGACAAAAATATCTTCAAGTTTTTAGCCCACTCAGAATGGTGTATCCACATATTTCTTCCTCAGACCTCTTTGTCACCAATTTTCTAATAATGTTCTTTCCAATTTCCTGACCATCCAGCCAAACCACTAGCAATAGCCCGTGAGTCAGTATACAAATTCACCTCTGGCCAGTACTGCTTCCAAGCAAAATGAACAAACTGGTGCACTGCTCGAAGTTCTGCCCACTGGGAGGATTTCCCCTCACTACTGTCCTTCAACAACACCCCAGAAAGTGGTTGTAATGCTGCAGCTGTCCTCTTTCAGGTGATACCTGCATATCATGCTGAACCATCTGTAAACCAGCCCTAAGTTTTCTCTTCCTCAGTCAATTCACCATAAGGAACTCCCCAAGAGGCCATAGCTCTGGTCTGGGAAAGAGAAGATAATGTGGCTGGAGTGGAGACCATGGGCATTTGGGCCACTTCCTCATGTAACTTACTTGTGCCTTCAGGACTGCTCTGACCCTATCTCATGTATACCTTTTCTATTTTATAATGCAGTGCTGCTGTGCATGCACAACTTTATGGCTTGGCGTGTCAGACAATACCCAGCTCATGATAGGCAACTCAGTTCTCATGGTAACTTGGTGACCCAAGGTGAAGCTTCCAGTCTCTGCTAAGGCCCAGTAGCAGGCCAAAAACTGTTTCTCAAGAGAAGAGTAGTTATCTGCATCAGATGGTAAGGCTTTACTCCAAAATCCTAAGGGTCAGCATTATGATTCTCCTTTAGGGGTCTGCCAAAGGCTCCAAACAGCATCTCTATTTACCACTGACACTTCCAGCACCATAGTATCTGCTGGATAATATGGTCCAAGTGGCAGAGCAGCTTGTACAGCAGCCTGGACCTGTCACAGAGCCTCCTTTTATTTAGGCCCCTACTCAGAAGTAGCAGCTTTTCTGGTCACTCAATAAATGAGCCGCAGTAGCATGCCCAAATGAGGAATATGTTGTCGCCAAAATCCAAAGAGAACAAATAGGCATTGTGCCTCTTTTCTGGTCATAGTAGGGGTCAGATGCAGCAACTTATCTTCACATTAGAAGGGGTATCTCAACATGCCCTACACTACTGGACACCTAGAAATTTCACTGAGGTGGAAGTTCCCTGTATTTTTGTTGGATTTATTTCCCAACTTCTGACAACAAATGCCTTACCAATAAGTCTAGAGTAGTTGATAGTTCTTGCTCACTAGGTCCAATCAACACAATATCATCAACATGATGGAGTATTTTGATGTCTTGTGGGAGGGAGAAATGGTCAAGATCCCTTGACATAGGGCTGGAGAGTTGATATACCCCTGAGGTAGGACAGTGAAAGTATATTGCTGATCTTGTCAGCTGAAAGCAAACTGTTTCTGGTGGTCTTCACTAACAGCTATTGAGAAAAAAGCATTTGCCAGATCAATAGCTGCATACCAAGTACCAGGGGATGTACTGATTTACTCAAGCAATGATACCACATCTGGAACAGCAGCTGCAATTGGAGTTACCACCTCGTTGAGCTTATGATAGTCCACTGTCATTCTCCAAGACCCATCTATTTTCTGCACAGGCCAAATAGGGGAGTTGAATGGAGATGTGGTGGGAATCACCACCCCTGCATCCTTAAGTCCTTAAGAGGGGCAGTAATCTCTGCAATCCCTCCAGGAATATGGTATTGCTTTTGATTTACTTTATTTTGCTAGGTAAGGGCAGTTCAAGTGGCTTCCACTTGGCCTTTCCCACCATAATAGCCCTCATTACATGAATTAGAGAGCCAATGGGGGGATTCTGCCAGTTGCTCAGTATGTCTATTCCAATTATGCATTCTGGAAAAGGGGAAATAACTACAGAATTGGTCCGGGGGCCCACTGGACCCACTGTGAGATGGATCTGAGCTAAAGCTCCATTGATCATCTGAACTCCATAAGTCCCCACTCTGACTGGTGGACCAGAGTGACGTTTTGGGTCCCTTGGAATTAACGACACTTCTGAACCAGTGTCTAATAATCCCTGAAATATCTAATCATTTCCTTTTCCCCAATGCACAGTTACCCTGGTAAAAGGCCTTTGGTCTCCTTGGGAAAGGCTTAGAAAAAGATTAACAGTATAGATTCGTGGTACTGTAACAGGGTTCTCCCAGAAAGGGACCTGACCTCCCCTTCATTCAAGGGGCTCTGGGTCTGTAAACTGTCTCAAGTCTGGAAATTGATGAAGGGGCCGCGACTCTGCTTTTATAATTCAAGTTAGATTTCTGTTCACTTGACCTAGAACTCTTTGTTTATACAGTTCAAACAAGAATTTAATAGACTGCCCATCTATTGTATTTCTAGGTACCCCGTGATTTACTAGCCAATGCCACAAATCTCTGCAAGTCAGATTATTTTGAGTCCTGCTTCTCATTTGAACCTTTAAGCCCATCCCTTTCACTTGGTAATGAGTACAGTGTATCTAACAACAACCAACCAACATCTCTGTACTTGCTATTTTCGCCGAACTCCATAAAGTGTCAAAAACATTATCTCCTAGAACCTGTCTTCGTACAAGCAAAGCATTAGAAGAATCAAATGGTGATGTTTTGACTATCTCTCTTGCCAATGCACTCCATGGATTGGGAGTGTCATTCTGATTATGGGAATCAGAGAGCTTAGTGCCTTTGTGTCCAGTCAGTTTAGAAAACCATTCATAAAAACCCATTTTTAAGATTCTGCTTCTTAAGAACCACTCCTGTTACGAAGTTGAATTAGTTAGGGTTCTCTAGAGAAACAGAATCAACAGGAAATATTTGTAAACATGAAATTTATAAAAGTGTCTCACATAACTGTGGGAATGTAGAGTCCAAAATCCATAGGGCAGGCTGTGAATCTGACAATTCCCATGGAGGGTCTGGATGAAAGCCACAGGAGAGGCTTACTGGATATACCAGGAAGACAGCCTCTCCTCTGAATCCTCCTTAAAAGGCTTCCAGTGATTAGATTAACTGTTATTCATTAAAAGAGACACTCCCCTTGGCTGATTACAATGGAATCAGCTGTGAATGTAGCCGATGTGATCATGATTTAATCTATGAAATGTCCTCATAGCAAAAGAAAGACCAGCACTTGCCCAACGAGACAAACAGGTACCACCACCTGGCCAAGTTGACACATGAACCTGACCATGACAGAAATGCTCACTTGACTGGATCAGGTACCCCCACACTCAAGGGGAGGGGATCATGCAGGGCATGCACACCAAGGCAGGAATCTTGGGGCCATCTTACAATGCTGCTGCCACATATGATTTGTTGGAAAAGATTTGAAGACCTCACATATGACTGAATTACAGACTGAAGTAAGGAGTCTGGGAGCAGATAAGCTGGATAAGCAAGTATTAGGTCTGATATATACTATGCAGTCTAGTGTGAACTTGAATCTATAGGAAATAAGGCACTCTGGATGGATTTTAAACAGATAAAATCTTTGCTTCTCTAGGGGTAAGTACTGTAGAGGGTGAACTCATGGAGGATGAAATGGTGGAAAGATATATTGAAATTGGTAATATTAAAGCATTCCTGGAAAGAACTAATAAACTAAAATTGTGACAGGAAGTGAACAGAGAGAAGTTTATCTTTAGGTATAAAGGAGATAAATTTGATAGATTGAATGAACTCATCCCTTATTTTTACATGTTCATTCAGTGTCAACTATATGCCAAGCACCATTCAAGGCATTGGGTCAGAAATGAGTATATAACAATGTCCTTTTTCTTAAAAAGCTAAAAAGCAGGGAAAGGTAGAAAAAAGAAGAAAATGCATAAATAACCAAGGTCAGATTTTATTACTTGTAAGAAGACAAATGGGCAGGGTAATGAACTAGAAAGCATATCAATTAAGCTCTTTTGGGCTGCAATTAACTTAAGACCCAGCTTTAAGTGGTTTAAATAACAGTGAGATTTATTATCTCATTAAAAAAAAGAAAAGACTGGAATTAGAGTTGAGTGAGTGTTACCTAAAAACAATGTCATCTGGTATTCTGATTCTCTAGCTTTTCTCTCCACTATCCTCAGGATGTTGATTTTTATCCTCAGTCTTTTA
Source organism: Tamandua tetradactyla (assembly GCF_023851605.1). NCBI lineage: Eukaryota > Metazoa > Chordata > Mammalia > Pilosa > Myrmecophagidae > Tamandua > Tamandua tetradactyla. The sequence continues at coordinate 62,552,258 of NC_135331.1, read as the reverse complement.
CCTTTCTGGGTACAAGATGGCTACAATAGTCCCAAGTTTATTCAACAGTCCAGCTGATTGATGAGAGGTTATGTCTTCTTAATCAACATATGGAAACTTGTGGGGCCAGCTGGCATTGGTTGAGAACCACCGGTTTAAACCAGTGAAGATGTAAACCCATTAGGTTTAGACTGATCAGCTGAAATTCTGAAACACATGGTTATACAAGGGTCGTATAAAAAATCAAGGTCTTGTTTAGAAATGAAGAAGAGAGGTAGATAGTTTTTACAGGAAAATATTTTAGATGGGAACTGAAAGACTGTTATACCTGAGGAGGTGGGATATTTGAGCTGAGAAGGCAGCCATCCAGATCTGGGTAAAGCAGAGGGAATTGAAAGTTTAAAGGCCCTAAATTGAAAAAGATCATTGCATATCAGAAGACAATCTGATATGCTAGAAAGAAATCTAGAGTTGGAGAAGTTGGAGGGGTTTCCTATAGTTCCTGAGAGTTCCAGCAAGGAGTTTGGGTAAAGAGCCATAACAAACAGTGTCAGAGTGCAAAGCATTGTATCAACAGGATAGAATTTACTATTTTTCTAATCACTCAGTTGTGAGGGAACAAATCACATAGAGGGCTTAAATGAGAAGAGAGGAGATCCTTAGCATGTTATGTTGCTACCCTAGTGATAGCTTTGGAAAGGAAGAAAACTAAATGGATTTGAAAGTAAGGCAAATAGGTCTTGCTGATTTTCTTGTTTGCCAGAGCTGCTATTACAAATACCAAAAACTGGTTTGGGCTTAAAAACAAGAATTTGTTGGCTCTCAGTTTCTAAGTGAGAAATCCAAAATCAACATATCAGCAAGGCTTGCTTTGTTCCAAGTTTCCAGCATTCTGTTGTTGGTAGCTAGAAATCCTTGGGGTTCCTTAGTTTGTGTCTTTGCCTCTAGAACCACGGCTATTGCTCTCTCCTTATGTCTGCTTTCACAATTACCACTGACTTTCTCCTTCTCCACTTCTGGTTTCTCTGTGTAAGGCCTCCAGTAACATGGATTAAGGTCCACCCTGATACCTTTGGCCATGCCTTAACTAAAAGGTGCTAATATAATGGGTTCACACTTACAGGGACACAGATTAAGATTAAAAATACGTATGTTGGTGCAAATGATTCAATTAACCACACTGATGAATTGGATATGGGAGGTGAGGAAAAGGGAAAAAACAAGAACAGATTCCTCCAATGCATAGGGACTGAACAAGTGGTCAAACATGGGATAATGTGGTTGACTAGCATCGTAATAAAGTGAAAACAAATTTTTAAAACAATATCTATAGTGGAGGAAAAGATGAAGAGAGCCATTGAAAGAAATAATAAGCATATGTAACTGATGCACACAAACCAAAATACCAAAAAAATTAACATTCTAAAATACTAGAATATTACAAATTGGAACTACAACTTTTAAAAAAATCTATAAAAAATAAACCCTTGTGAATGTCAGAGATAACAAGAGCAAATTTTAATGGTATATTCAAACCTGAGAATATCTGGAAATAATCAGTAATGAACTGAATGCTTTAGGGGCATTGTTAATATCATGCTCTATAAATTTATGCAAAAAAATTTCACCAAATTTATCAAAGAGAGGAGGCCATTTGCATTGGAAATATTTATGAAAAAAGCTGCCTGGAGAGGAAATTAGAAAATTTCTCAGTTCCATTAAACCCATCATCTTCCTTCATGATACACTATTACATATTCATGGATCATGCCTAACTACATTAAGATTAACAAAGAAAAAAGCAAATCAGATTGTACTTTGTATTCTTGACAAGTTATCTGAACACTGCAGAATATATCAACTATTACCTTTAGAAATGTGTTGGATAAAGAGGGAAATTTTGCTAAGTGTATTTCCTGTCAGTAGCTAATTGGGAAAAATTATGACTAACTGCATAGTGGAAAATATACTTTTCAGTTACCTCCATTGAGGCAATATCTGTTAGTTATTAAGGTGTAGTAAAACAATAGCTAATAGAATATTTGTTCTAGGCTCAATTTTACTAACTAAAAATTGAGAAAACAAATGGTCCATAATATCATACTCATAGATGTACAATAGATGATTGTAAAATTGAATAGTGAACAACTAATGTATCTCAGGACCTTATCCTATGACATCATAACATAATGTTCTTTCTTTATGGGCAAATATTTTACTATTTCATTCATTTATTCAGTGAATATTTATTGAGCACCTGTATGTACCAGACTCTATTCTAGATGCACATAAACAAACATATAATTCTAGTTCTCATAGAGTTTTACCAGAATTATCAAAACTTTTATGTGCTGCCTCAGCATTCATCTCACTTTTGCTAAGCTCATTATCTCAACACTGAGCTTTGGCCTAGTTAATAAGCAACTTTCCATTTCTGAGACATAAACTGCCCCAGAGCTCAAACCTACCTGTTGCCAACACCCGTACCACAACATACCTCACCCTAAAACCTGAGAGAGCAGATTCTGAGAGAGCAGAACACTGCAGAACCATGAAGCAGAGGGACCACCAGCCAGCGACTTTTTGGAGATGAAGAAGGAAAATGCCTCCTGGGGAGCTGGATAGGAAGCTAGCAGATTATGCTGTGTGTGCCATTTGCCTTTGCAGATGAGAGAGAATCCCTGACTGTGCTCACCACGTGTCTTTTCACTTGAGAGAGAAACCCTGAACTTCACTGGTCTTCTTGAATAAAAGTATCTTTCCCTGGATGCCTTATATTTGGACATTTCTATAGACTTGCCTTAATTGGGACAACTCCACAGACTAAAAACTGTCAACTTGTAATTTATTAAATTCCCCTTTTTAAAAAACCATTCCATTTCTGGTATATTGCATTCTGGCAGCTAGCAAACTAGAACACCCCTCATAGCACCCCTCTCCCTCTCTTTCGAAACTGTGAGTAATAAACTCTTTTATTTATGTATTATTGCATCAGTTTACCATCTTGTCACACCTAACTTCCACCCAGACCCAAATTTTAAATCCAAATTAACTAGTTAGATTCAAATTATATTCTAATCAAGGAGGAACAAAAAGAAAACAAACACACAAAGAAATAAATAGATAAAAATGGATAATATCCAATGTAACTGTTATGTTTGAAATAAACTTCGGTGATATGATGGAAAATAAATGACTGACAGTTTTAATCTAGGTCTGTGTGGCCTCTTTAAATCCTTAATGAGAAATAGAAGCCAACCACGGAGAAAACTGGGATAGAGCACTGCAGGCAAAATAAAGAGTCTGTGAAAGATCTGAAGAGGGGAAAATGCATGGCGTTAGAGGATTTAAATAAGGCCACTGTGGCCAGAGTGTTGTGAGTGGTGGAAACTAACAGAGATCTGTTAGGAACTAAAAATGATAGTGTAGCATCAATGGGACAAGTAGGAATACATTCGGGTGGGCCACCATGGCTCAGCAGGCAGAGTTCTCACCTGCCATACAAGAGACCTGGGTTCGATTCCCAGTGCCTGCCCATGAAAAAAGAGAGAGGAAAAATAAAAAAAAAAAATACATTCATAGTTTTCTTGTGTGATTAATATTAAATATGTTTCCTTCCTGAATATAGAAAGTGAGCCTAAAGGTATTTATTCGGTAACTGCCGGTAACTGCCTGTGGCCACCCAGGGTTTGGGACACCCTCCATTAGGGAGATAATGAAGCCTTAAGTACATAGCAGCCTTGTAACCAAAGCACAAATATTAAAAATCCCCTCTCCACATTACTGTTAGTAACCAACTCTGGAGAGACTCTGCTGAGCTTTATAAGCTGCTCCCTTCCTTCTGTTGGAGTGGAGTGCTAACCGACCACCAGTGGGGAGAATGTTCTGTTTGTAAGTCCCTAATTAAAAGTCACGGGTAACTCTCTGCTTGGCATGTTCTTTTGTCCAAGGGCCCACTTGATTGGAAACTGCCATCTCATAGAGACTTACATTTAATATATGAGATTTTGCTTCCTACAATGTTTTCTTGGTATCTTATTTCACTGAAATATCATATTTAAAAACAGGCATAAGGTGGTGCAAAGGTGACTCAGTGGCAGAATTCTTACTTGCCATGCCAGCGACCTGGGTTCAATTCCTGGTGCCTGCCCATGCAAAAAAAAAAGAACAAACAGACATAATCACTGATTTCTGTGTATAATTAAAGACAAGTCAAAGACATGGAGACAATTATATGAACCTCTTTGCAATTGAAGAGAGAATATTCCCATTCCTCAAGGGAGGCACATTTTTTTCTTCGCACTTCACTTTGTAACCTTGTTCATTTGGATAGTCATATTGATGGCACTTGGAGTGGATATTACATGCACTGTAGAAGATTACAGCCCCAGCAAGTTCCGTGGCTTGTTTCATAAAGGATGTCACAAAAGCTGAGTGAAATGATAGTCATCCTTCAGGCGATTAAGATAATGTTATCCAGCACTCTGGAAACTAGTTCTTCTCAATCTTGTTCCATCTCCACACTTATTTGAAAGGTATTCTTGTGAGTAAGATCTTACATTAGAATTTAGGATTTTTACTGGGAGAATAAGCATGATTTTGATGTGGGGATGGAGTGGGCCTGGGGGGATCAAAGGGACTTAAAATTTCCAAGGAGCTTTACATAGAAAAGGGCCTTTTCTCCATTCTCTCTACAATATGTCCCCTTTACACAATTGAAAAATAACTATTTAATATGGCCAGTATGTATATCCAACTAATTTATTAAGAATATATACATAGAAACAATAATAATGGCAGCTCACAATTACTGAGTGCTTACTCAGTGTCAGGAACTGCCTTGTGTGCTTTATACACTTAGCTCATTTAATCCTCAGAACTATCCTTGATGAGAAAACTGAGGCAAAGAAATGTTATGTGATTTTTTTAGGTCTTATAACTAGTAAGTGACAGGTCTAGGAATCCAAATCAACTCTGAAAGAGTTAACAGACAACTCTAAGTTCCTTGTTTCTTATGTAGCTCCAAAGGAAATAATACAGAGCGGAAAATTTCCTGGGACAAAAATTTCCCTAAGGCCCCCATATCTGCCAAAAAACTAGTGGCTGACACACCCTTTATCCAGGGTATAACAGATGAGTAAAAAATTAAGGACAAATAAATAAATAAATAATGGGGGGGTAAAGGGTTAAAAATTTGAGTAGATTGAAATACTAGTGGTCAATGACTGGGAGGAGTAAGGGGTATGGGATGTATGAGCTTTTTCTTTTTATTTCTTTTTCTGGAGTGATGCAAATGTTCTAATAATGATGATGGTAAAGAATACACAAACTATGACAATATTGTGAGACACTGATTGTATACTTTGGATGGACTGTATGTGCATAAAGATATCTCAATAAAGATATTTTTAAAAGAAGTGTCTGCCTCAAACTGGGTTCTCTTCTTTCAAGAATCAAAACTCAATTGTTCTTCATACATCTATGTGATGATATTAAGAATTACTGATTGCATATGTAGATTTCCTAATGTTGTGTTAATTTTTTTTAATTAATAATAAATAAATAAATAAATAATAGGGGGAACAAATGTTAAAAATAAATTTAGTTTGAAGTGCTAGTGGTAAATGAAAGCGAGGGGTAAGGGGTATGGCATGTATAATCTTTTTTTTCTGTTATCGTTTTATTTCTTTTTCTGTTGTCTTTTTTATTTTTTTCTAAATCGATGCAAATGTTCCAGAAATGATGAATATGCAACTATGTGATGATATTAAGCATTACTGATTGTATATGTAGAATGGAATGATATCTTAATGTTTTGTTTGTTAATTTTTTTTAATTAATAAAAAAATTAAAAAAAAAAACTCAATTGTTGCTCACTATGACAACTTTACTAATATCCTGATCTTGAAGTTGGCTAGACATGGAAATTAGCAACCATAACCACAAAAGTAACACTAGGAGCTAGCTCACATGGATACTTTTAGCAGTCACTCACTTTTACCTTTGTTCCTCATTTGTGTGAATATGCAACTGGATGCACAGTGAATTCCATAGGCTCAGCTCTGTGACATTGTACAAACTCCTAAATCTCTGCGTGACACAGTTATCCCCATCTACAAAAACCAATAGGAGAGTGGTGAGAACTAAATAACAAAATATGAATATTAAACACTTAGCCTGGCATATGTAAACTTTCAGGAAATGACGGATGTCAGTTTTATTAGCCGAAATGTCCATTAGAAACAGTTTTTATTGGGACTAAGTGATTTTAGGGGATGCTGGCTCTTAGGGTATTCCTTCCTGGAAGGTGCTCATGTTAGGATTGAATAATTGTGTATTGTCATTATTTCTGTTATTTTGTACTTCTTTATTTATGCTCAGCTATTATTTTTGTACTTTTTCTAACTTATTTATAGTTAACAAGGATTTTACATAGCACCCACCAGTTTGTGCATATACTTACACACACACACGCACATTCATACACGTTGTGTATGTAAGTAGGTCTATTTTGACACAGCTTGCTTTTCTATGTGCCTGATCACATATGGTGCTCCTCTCCAACTCCTAGAAACTGTGGGGTTTTTTCCCTGCCTATTGTAATTTAATTTTACTTCATCATTTTCCTTCAGAACAAAACTCTCCTTTCTGTTCTCAACATTGCTAGTTACCAAATCTGATGAAAACGCCCCTCTTGGTAGTGAGAGGGTCAAGTATTCCACCACCTATTTCTAAATCTATATAATGCATAAAAGTTCTAAATAGTATATAATGTTTTAATAGCTCCCTACAGACAGTGATTTCATAGTTGTTGTACTTTCCAAAAGAACAATTTCAATAGTGAGGTTTTTTTACGTCAGCAAAAAGAGGAAGTGACAGCAGTTTAGGATGAAAAATATGATTTGAGGAGGCTGTTAAGATTCTCAGGGATTCTTGAATTCCATCTTTATCATTTCTTTAATTTCACATCTTTAATAATCATATCATTCACTAACTCAATAAAGTTGCTTCATACTCATGTCAAGCATGGACAATATCAACAGGTCTTTGGATCTCTAACCGCAAAATGGCAGTGATGTTTTTAATTGCACAAAAAGACCAAATAGCCAACATTTATCATGTACCCATTCACACCTTCATTCTTTGAAGTATCATGTGAATGCAACTGTCAAAAAGGCATTGTAAATTGCTAACTGCTCCAGAATATAATATATGCCCCTCCCTCTCACCTTCATCTATTACACTTGGGCTTGAGATTGAGACAATATGAGCAAGATAATGGGTGCATTGATTTATATGAGCAAATATTAAATTGTTTCATTCAAATTGCATGGACTCTGGATAATTAACAACATTTTAACTTTGGTGTAGTCAAATCCAAATCCCATATGTGCTATTTAAAGATCATTTTACCTAAATCATGCATTTCTGCTATTGTTTCTGTGTTCCCTCCAAGTGTCTTCCCTTTTGCCTTCTATCCTTTGAACACCCACCTGCTCATCAAACAATGCTTGCATTTATATCTTTCATTATGATTTTTAGTTCCCTATCAGTGTTTTTTTTCAGTTGAATACCCCAAATCCAAAGGTACTCTGGATCTCCCTTTTGTGATTAGGCTTTGTTTTATATGTTAGTCTTGCTTCTTCAAGTAGATGCAAACTCGTCAAAGGCAAGGACTATATCTTTTTTTTAATTAGAGAAATTACAGTGTTCCGCCTCCATGTGCTTTTCATTACTAACGCTTTACATTAGTGAGGTACATTTCTTATGATTGATGAACCAATATTATTGTTATACTATTCATTATATTCTACGGTTTATATTAGGATTTACTCTTTGTGTTTTGTGTTGTACTGCTTCATTTTGTTTTTTTTAAAATTATTAACCTGGTAACATATATACAACCTAAGATTTCCCACTTTAACCACTTTTAAGTATACAATTCAGTGGTACATCCACAATATTGCATTACCATCACTACCATCCTTTACCAAAGCTTCTCCATCCCCCAAACAGAAATTTTGTACCAATTAAGTATTAACTTCCCATTTCCTACCTCTACCCCTGCCATGGTAACCTTTATTCTAATTTCTAACTTTATGAATTTGCATATCCTAATTATTTCATATCAATGAGAGCATAAAATATTTTTCCTTTTTTATATGACTTATTTCACTCAAAATGATGTCAGTGTTCATCCATGTTGTCACATGAATCAGAACTTCATTCCTTTTTATGGCTGGGTTTAATTCCCATTGTATGTAGAAACCACATTTAATTTATCCTTTCATCTGTTGATGAATAATTGAATTGCTTCCATCTTTTAGCAATGGTGAATTATACAGCTGTAAACTAATGTTAATTAGTTAGTTAGCTGCACTAACTAACCGATGTGTGTAAATCCCTGCTTTCAAATCTTTTGAGTAGATACCTAGAAGTGGGATTGTCAGATCACATGTTAATTATATACTTTTTCTGAGGAACTATCAAACTGCTTTGCACTTGGCTGCACTATTTCCCACCCCCACTAACAATGTACTAGGTTCCTATTCCTCCACATCGTCTCCAAAACCTGTTATTTTCCACTTTAATAATAGTAGCCATTCTAGTAGGTAAGAAGTAGTATCTCATTGGGGTTTTGATTTGCATTTCTCTAATGGCTAATGATTTTGATCATCTTTTCATGTGCTTATTGGTCATTTGCCTGTCTTCTTTGGAGAAATGTTTGAGTCCTTGGTCCATTTTTAAATTGAGTTCTTTGATTTTTTGTTGCCGAGTATGTCTCCATTTTTTGATATATAGCTAACAACATATAACAGACTTTGGGCACACAATACAATTTTGACAAACACTTATTAATTTAAGAGAAATGATCAAAGAGCAGTATATTTAAAAGCTTCTGTATGTTTCCTGAATATTGTTAAGATTAACTTCAAGAGCCACATGTTTCAATATCATTTTCCTGCTAGTGGTCTCTAAGCAGAAAATTAAATATTTGTTATTATTATTATTGCCCCAAATTGACTCAGAATATAGGGGCTAGATACCTAGATATTTGGGGCTGTTTTTCATTCTTTATAAAGTAGCATTATATTTTTATTTGACTAAATGGTATCATATACATATAGCCTGAATACTATGGATATAAAAAATGACTCACATTCACAAGAATATGCATGATTTAGTAGATGACCAAGTAGTGCCCACAGGTAATCATGATGATCATCAAGCAACATTCATGATATGTCACATTTCAATGGAAATGATTGCAATCAGAATAACATGCAATTTAATTGACTCTAATCAGATGATAACTATGACAGGATATAGTTCACAGATTTCACTGGATGTCCTTATACAAAGATTTGCCTCTACTCCCATTTTCACTTGTAACTAGGACATATTCATGTTGTGTAATATTTTCATTTTATAGCTCTATCCCCTAAATGGTATTGTAATAGAGAACAGTCCCATTAATAAACAGTCTGGTCTTGCTGACACATCTATCCTTTTAAAATATACTTTGGCTGAATTCTAACAAAACCATTTTGAATGCAAAAGGGATGCTTTTCAAGCCAGATGGTTTATCTAATAGGAATGTTTTCTGATTAGAGAAACAGCAGTAGACTCATGCTCACAGCAGGTGCCAAACTGGTCCTGTAGTTTACATGAATTTGCAACTGAACAAGTCATGATCCAAAGGGAATTTATTTTGTAATGTGCCACAGTCTATTCTGAGAGAAAGGCAGTATATGAAGATGCCAACATATCAGCTGGGCTTCATAAATCACTTCTTCATATGAATGTTGGACAAAATTACATTCGTGATAACAAAATATAATTGTATGCTAAATTTCTTGATTACATAGTGGAGAAGAGTAATAAAATTTTAACATCATAAAATCTTGCAGAACGTTCTAAGATGGGAAAATAATCTCATGTATTTTGTGTTTAATAAAATAATTAGAAATCTTTTCACTGTAAAATGTATTGATTGTCTTCTTTCTAAATGTCTTTATATTTTGCACTGTATTTTTCCTTTGTTTCAAGGGACAATTTTTCTATGTACTGGTAGTCAGGAAAGTTGAATGTTCTAGAGAAGTTAGGCCCCGCCTTGCCTAAATGCTCTAAAAGGGAAACTCCTAGGCCCTCTCGGATTGGCCTGGGGATGTTGGTTCCTCAGCAATGGGATTATTGCCTTTTTGGGGAGTAGTGCAAGTTGCTTGAGGGGGCTGATACGACTCCTGGAGCACAAAAGGCAGTGAGCCCATCCACACTCCTCTGACTCAGCAGTATCTCACTCCCCATGTCTGCCAAGACCACGAGCTCTGATGTTCCTCCATGAGATGTACGAGTGAATCACATCCACTCACCTACTTTCTTATCTCATTTACACCCGTTACTCTGTTTATTCACTGCTTTGGAAGCACACCAAAGTAGAAGTAACCTAGAAATGAGTCCAAGTCATCATTCTCACTCATCCTCACCCCAGGCAAATTTCATGGTCTGTTCTAGAACAGTTGGTTAAACAGTAAAGACAGTGGGTAACTGGAACATATTCAAATCTGAGATGCATTATCCAGAAGAATCACAATTTGCTAAATTTTATTTTGGTTGTTTAAAATGCAAATGAAATTATATTCTATAATCTTATGAATCACAGTTATTCAAATTAATCCTCTCGAAGCCTGTTCAGCAAGCAGTAAAATGTGTCTAAATACAAGTTAAAATTTTGAGATCTCATTATTGGGAAAAATTATGATTTCACCAGTTTTTCTCATATCTGAATTTATCTGTAATCAGAATTTTAATATGGTTCATTAATATAAGAATACTTATAAAGCAAATTCCTCTAATATAATATTCTTTAATTAAACTTCTTCAGAATTCTTTAAAAGTATTTATTATTTTTACCACGTTTTGGCAGTTTTCATACAAAGCCTTGAAACCCTGTAACAATCAACTACTTGGTGCAGTAAGTCTAGGTATTTTTAGGTTGGCTATAAACTTTTATAGTAAAATCATAATCTTCAATATCTCATTCAATTTTTTCGTAATTCAGTATTATGTAGAACGACTCTAAATTTACTTACTTGATTGGATTCACCGACTTGTTTATAGGAAGATGGATTCTGTTGAAATAGAGGGACTTGTTTTGGCTCTCCACTCAAGCCTTAAGATTTTCTAGTAGAAGTTGCTCCAGAATTGTTGCTTTAGAGTATCTGTTGTTCTCACCTTACCTATTAAAATAAGCAAAGTGATCAATAATCTGCACTTCCTTTCTTCTAAAATGTTTTTTAAGCAGAATAGTAGTGTGCAAATGCATTCTGGTCATCTACAAGTTTAGATATTTATACATATACACACACATACGAGGTCATCTACGTCCTCAGGAAGGCCACGATAAGCAAAGACTGATTCCGCTGCCTGCATTGCATATCAGTTTGGAAATGATTTGGTGTCATGGGAGATAATTTTAAGGGTCTGAGAAAATAACAGAGGTAGCCTTAACGTTTCAATTATGTACTCCTTCTCCATTTAGGACATGCTTACTTAAGAATTAAACCCAAACAATGCCAACGCTACCTTTTCTAAAGGAAGTTCACAGTTATGTGAATGGAGAGGGGAAGGAAAATTGAGTCAACACCAGGCACGTGGAGGACTATGAACAAACTTAAAGCACTGTCAGTAAGGTAGTGGCAGTTTCATGTTTCAAGTGCTGACTTAGTTTTTGCAAAATAACAGCACCATTAAGCCAATTTAGTTTAATGTTAACTTGTTGATACTTCAAAAGTGTTTTGGAATAGGCTAAAGTTATAAGGATAAAGATGGTATCTAATAATATGCTCATCCATATTTGAGAAACTTTATAATACAAGTAATTTAAGACATTATTGGGGGTCTAAGAGAATACTTTTATCCTTCAAAAGGATTATTTATGTTTCTCAAGTGTGAAAAATGTTGATCCAGTCTATGGGTATACTCTCTATGGTTTCTAGGTGTTTATTATGGTAATGAGGCAGAATGCAAGTGTCAATTGGTTCAGTTTAGGAATTGGTGAACTTTTTCTGTAAAGGACTAGAGAGAAAATATTCTAGGTTTGGGAAATTATATGTTCTCTGTCGCAAGTGTTCAACACCTAGAGATAATATATAAACAAATGAGTATGGCTGTGTTGCAATAAAACTTTATTTACAAAAACATGTGGGGACAAGATTTGGTTGGTGAGCTATAGTTTGTTGACCCTGAACTAGTGAAATGGGCTAACAGGAGATGATGCTACTAGAATATTCCAAGAGTATATCACCTATCACTCCATCTTCAAAAAAGGAACCTAGTACCAGTAGCAAAAGTTCACCAAAAGGAAAATGAAAAGCCACAGAAAACTTTCGAGTGTTGTCTTACTTAACTTGGAAATGCTTTATTATTTAGAAAGGCTGGAAAAAATCTACAGCAATAAAAAGATAAGGTTTGCGCAGTTCAAAATGTTAACAGTGGCATAAATTAGCCACCTTGTTAAATATTTAAAAAGAGATAGTCACCATTCTTACACTTAGCAGTACATCCCCCCCCCCAAACATACATTTTCATAAGATTTAAGGGTGAAGCTTTTATAAACATGTTTTTCTTGGGGAAAAAACGACATGGTAAGGAAACATATGTTAGTAATAGGAGAAAACAAGCCTTTCAGAGTCAGCAAGTTGTGTCTTAATACATTCTAAGTACCCTGGAGTTTGGCCTTCTATGCCATACATTTCATATCTTTTGAAAACTGATTATATTTAGAAGGATTAAATGTAACACATTAGATGCTTTTCTTTCTTTCCAAGTCAATGTCATTACAAAACAATACGAAAATATCCAAGGAAAGTGCATGATTTTTTAAGTGAAAATATTTCATATTAACTATGGCTAGTCCAGATAGATTTCTGAAAAACAAATAATTCTCTTCTTTCAGCAAAATAGCAATGCTACTCATGGTGAACCTGTGTAATTATAAGAAAACTCTGATACTTTGAAGAAATCCAATGAATGAAATAATCACTATTATAATCTAAGCAATTTTATAGCAAAGTCGATTTAGTATATTTAATGATGTAGATGATAATGGTTGTTTGTTTAACAGACATAAAATGGTAAATCATTTACATCAATATATCTAGTGATTATTACTTCCTCCAGATTAAATTCTTATTTTTGCCTCACTTTTACATTTTAAAATTATTTAGAGAAGGTAGTAGCTTTCTAATACGTCATACAAATTTTTTCTTCTTTATCCCCCAACTTTTATCTCAGTTTATTTATTTTTTCATTCTTCTTCTTGCTCATTACATCATTTATTTATTCATTTGTTCACTTACTCATTGATTTTTTTCATTCATTTTATTGACCAATATTTATTAATCACTTTACATTGAGTTAGGTATTAAACAGATTTTGTGGTCATAACATACATGGTACTCTGGAGGTAATGGCTTAGATGGAAAACTGTATGTAAAAGCTGATAAACGATAAAATAGCAGGAGCACCTAACGTTATTGGGGAACATTGTATTGAGTATAAGTCTTTTGGTAACACTGGCCTACAATTTAAAAGAAATAAAAAAGGTATTTCATGCAAATAACAAACAGAAAAGATCAAGGAAAACTATAATAATATCAGTAATTTTAAAAGAAGTGAATACTCATTGAAAATATTCAGCAATCCAGAAATGTCTGAAGTGATATATAAAAATTTCATACTTATCCCCTAAGCATCTATACCATACTCGCAATCTCTGTGAGCCCATGGACGTGTATAATTTGGACTTTTCACATGCAAGTGCATATACGTATGTATATGTGTATATGTGTACATACATATATGCATAGGAAAATATGCAAGAATATATTTAGCTTTTCATAATGAAACCTGACTATAAGCATTGCTGTGCAAAAAATTGCATTTTTCCTCCATTCAAAAAAGTATGGACATCCTCCCACATAGAACTCTACATTCGGCTGGTTTTAAATATACCTTCTTTTACTAAGTCATCCACTGTATTGATAAAATACAAATTGTTTTTGCACTTTTTCTTTCCTAAAAACAATGTATTTAAAAAAATCTAAGTGGAAGAATTTCTATAGGATTGATTCGGCAAGGGGAACCTTGGAATCAAAGAGTTTTCCTAATGCTACAGAGCTTCAAATTTACATTTATAGTGCTTGAAATTTACATTCCCACAAACTGTGTATATTTCTTAACATTCACATTCACTGATTATTTCATACTAAAAAAAATGATCGGAAAATTTTGAATTTGCTGTATTCAAATACATTTCCTAATCACCAATACAGTTTGACTTTTCTCGTATGCTTGTTGACTTTATTTATTTCTACTTCCTTGAACTACTATTTTGCTTTCCTTTTAGCAATTAATTGAGGCTGTGGTTTGCCATAAATAACTTCAAAAATACATATTTAAATGTCACTATTTTATGTTGTGATATCCTGGCCATATAGCTTACTTACCAAAGAACCTCTCAAACCAAATAATGAAAACATTCTACTAATAGTGTAGTTTCCTTTAATATTTTATATGTAGGCTTTTTAACCTAGTTAATGAGATTGGGGCACATTTCTCTTCTTTTCCTGATTTCTAGCTTAAGCCACACATACCCTTAATAACAGGAGGTGCAGTATCCTCCTCTTTATCCTTCCTCAAATGAAATACTCAAGAACACTAGAAGCTTAATCAGTCCTATATTGGTCCCACAGATACCGAGAGCTCTGATAGTTTGCACTCATAGGTTCAGCCATTAAAGCCTACATATTTCAGCTTGGCTGGATCCAGAGGGTCTTCCAGTCTCACCACACAAGCTATTGAACCAAGTCTGAACCATAAACAACCCAGGAGTTCTTGAGATGATGCCACTTTCACCCCTGATGAGTTCCCTTCCATGGCCTCTGGTGGCCTTTCCTGCGAGCAGACCTTGGCCAGGGCTACCTAAGTCCATATTATTGGAACTATGACTCTTCGCATCTCAGAGATCAGGAGCTATGTTTGCACTTTCCTTCCCAGAGCATCCCTGTGTTTTTTATTCAAATTATATACTTCTTGTGTATGTAAATACACCACTCTACCTCTGTACCATTTTAATTAAACTAACTGTATCGCATGTTTGCTGTCTGCAAGAGCAGTCCCACCACTCTGAATCATCTATTTCCAATATGTTCATGTTTTTTCTCACTCACTCATCAAGATAAATTTTGGAAATAGCTGACCAATTTTCTTGCTAAATTGTTTATGATTCTTACTAGAGTTGCACTGGATGTATAGATTCATTTGGACATATATCTGCTATTATTATATTTTCGCATGTTTTTTTAGTTCTTCAATAAAGCTTTTATATTTCTATTACACAAAAGTCTTAAGTATTTCATGTTAAGAATATTCCTATATATTTTGTAGTTTATTTTTAATTAATGGAGCCTTTAATCTCCTAGCAATTGCTTACTGATTATCATGGAAAACTGTGTGTGTGTTATTGTGTGTGTGTGTGTGTATGTGTGTTAGCACTCCCACTAGTTCTAATAACGGTTTATTTGAAAGTCTTATATTTTTTATGTGGAAATCATATAATCTATCTTTATTGATGATATGCCTTTTTTCTCCATTCATTTAAATTTCAGATTGCTGATTATATGATATTTCCAATATATTTGATTAAGTTCTGGAATTTTAAATAATTATAAGGAAAGGTCTCATTTCATTTACATATCGAAACATGTAGAATAAAATTCCTGGCAAAGCAATTTTTTAAATCAACTCTGAATCCTTGTTTAGGTCCTTTTTCACTCCTAACTATTTTCTTGCTTTCTTTCTTTCATGTCAGAATTAACAGATATTAGTCTCCTTCAGTTATCAATTGGGTTTTTTATTTTTCTTTCAGTTTCTATCTGTTTGTGGGAAAAGTATGACATCTAACCTTCAGAGTAAGATTCCACCAATTTTTCCATTAATGTCCTCTGACTGGTCTAGGTTCCAATCTGGTGTATCCCATTGCATTTTATTGTCCTGTCTCCTCAGTCTCATCTGGTTTGTAACCATTTCTAAGTTTTTCCTAAGTTGTATAGCTTTAATATTCTTGAGGCAAATTGAACAGGTATCCTGTTAAGTATCTACTAATCTGGGTCTGTATGCTGTTTCATTGATGATTAGATTTGGGTTAAGGGCTTTTGTGAAGGCTATCACAGAGGTAAAGTGCCCTTCTCATCACATCACATCAGGGAGTACATCATATCCACATGACATCATTGGTGATGCTACCCTTTGTCCTTTTGTTAAAGTAGTGTTTGACAGAATTCTCCACAGTAAAGTTACTATCTTCCCCTTTCCTTAAACTATACTTTGGAAGTTATCACTAAGTCCAGCTCACTCACAATAAGGAGGAATGGGGAATGTGCAAGAATTAAGTTCCATCTCCTAGATGGGAAGAAGCTCCATATATTATTTCGAATTATTCTGTAAAAAAGACTTGTCACTTCTTCATTTTAATATTTCATATTTTATATTTATTGATTTCTGACTTTCTCTTCCATTGACTACTTCTTAAAGTATCTCCAGAAATATCATTCATCAAAGTTTAAGTTCATTAGACCTAATGCTGTAAGGAAGAACACCGCCTTGATGGAGTTCTTGTGAAATATTTCAGAAAGGGGATGTCAGAGGAAGAGGTTTATTAAGTTTTAGTGTCTGGACTGGGTTGATATTTTTTTTTTTTGAAGGGGGAGTGCATGTTCTGGGAATTGCACCCAGGTCTCCTGCATAGAAGGTGAGCATTCTACCCCTGAACCACCTGTGCACCCTTATGGACTGGGTGATTTTAAGGTGAGTTTTGCAAAGAAAAGAACCAATAGGGATTTGGCAGTGTAAACACTGAAATAAGCTTTGAGTTGATGGGCATCATGAGGAGGGTATTGACATAAGTATTGATGAACAAGGTGTTAATCTTGATTAAAATTAAAAAGCTATTTTAGTGAGTTGACAGTAATACCTTCCAAGAGCAAGTATTGCCTGAAGCAAATATATGAGTTATTTTTGCTTATTCCCAGTATGGTTTCATGGAAGGACAAAAAAGCACACTTGGTTCCACTTTTGTTTAACATTATGACCAGAAACTACTTTTGCTTTTGTTGTTTGCTAGCCTCTTGAAGCGAATGCAAAATTCGTTTGTTTTGGGTTTTCTCTTTGCTTAAAATAAGTGCATGAAATGCTATAAAATATTTTTGGATATGATTTTGAACTCATTTAATTTGGTATATAGGGAGGCTCATTTATAAGTAATCTATAATTTCTTCTTTAGCACAAATAAGACAAAAGTATTTTTATTTTCAAGAGATTAATTAATTTGACTATCCTTTTGCTTTTAACTTCTAATTTTGTTCTGTCTTTCATTAATATGACATGTATGACTCTATTGACTTATTCAATAGAATTCACTTTGACTCTATTGATTTATTTTACTCATAGCATCTTATAAATAGACTATGGTTTTATGGTTAACTTTATGTGCCAACTTGACTAGGTTATTATGCTCAGCCGTTTGGTCAAACACTGGTCTAGTTATTGTTTTGGAGGTATTTCATAGATGGGATTGGCATCTGCTATGAATTAACTATAAGTAAAAGAAATTACCCTCAATAGTGTGGGCATTCCTCATTCAATCAGTTGAAAGTTCTAAGGATCAGAAGGAATCTTCTACCTTAAGACTAGACTCTCTACTCTGGCCTCAGTTTCCAATCTAAGGAATGTGGACTCAAGAGTTCAACATCAATCCTCTCAGCACTTCCAACCACTGGCCTGCTCTCTGAGTTCAAACGTTTCAGCCTCACCATCATGTAAGCCTATATATAGATCTAGTCTATACATATATATATATGTGTGTGTGTGTGTGTGTGTGTGTGTGTGTGTGTGTGTGTGTGTATAGACTGGATCTATATATATATATAGAGAGAGAGAGAGAAGAATCTTCACTGATACATATGGGTATTTTGGAAAAACATGTTTCTTTATTCTGTTTTCAGAAAATTTCTTTATATGTTAAATTATTTTGTGAAATTTTCCTATTTCTAATACTTTTGCTTTACATATCCTGTAGCTATGCTTTTCCATATCTATGTATCTCCTATGTGGATTGTACCCTTTACCTTTTTATTCCAGCTATTTCTTTTCCACCCCAAGCCTCACCTTTGCTGCCTAGCACCATTGTTTCTCATAAGGATTCTCTGAAAAACAGCATCTTTGTTTTCCATCAGCAATTACCTAGATTTCTCCACAGGATAAGCTGTAGTTTTCTAAAGCAGTCAAGTACCATCTCCTTAACACAAAAAAGTATCAGATGTCAGTCTGCAGAGATGTACCACAGTGTCCACATTTTTCGTGATTGTACAGAGAATTTTTACTTGTTATAATGAAAAGTCTGTAATAGTTTTTCTGATATTGAAGTCTGGTTTCTATTTGAATAGTTATATGGCTCATTAAAGTGATTTTCCTGGAATAATACAGTCTTTCAAAGATATACCCAAGTTACCCCTATTTCAAAATAGAAACCTGCTCATGCCTTTGAAACATTCCAGGTATTACTGAAGATTCTATGCTCTCCTTCATGGTTTCAAAGAATCTAAAAGCTACAACAGAGCTCAATTTCAAAGCTACCAATCACATTCTCCCAAAACTCTCTTGATTGAAGAACTTTCTCTGAAACTTCTCCTAAGCCCAGGGAGAAATTTAATATAGTAAGATCAATCTTCAGAAGCAGGACACATCTGGTTGCGTTCTTTTCTGTCATTCACTATGAGTCCTTGAGAAATTTACTTAATTTCTGTATTACTAAATTCACTTAAGTACAAAATGTGAATTTTACTGGGACTTGACTTCTACCATTGTTGTTAGGATTAAATGAGATAAAATCTGTAATGTGTTTTGCAGGAACTTGGCATAGAATGAGGGTTCAATACAAGGTAACTATTATTAGTAATAGAAGCTCAATCCTGAGAAGATAAATATGTTCCTTGCTTGCATCTCTTGTTCCAGGATCATTACTTTTTCCTTGGGCAGAGATCACTGTCACACTTAGAAACAGTGGCCAAAGACCTATCAGTGTCTGAGAAAGCACATGGGGTAACAGAAGACAGGGTACAGGAAGCAGGTGCTGTGTGATCCACTTAATTCTGATGGATGGCATGAGTCTGGCCAAGGGCTATTTTTAACAGGCCCAGCAAAACTGTGGCAGATTGTACTCTGTAGCTTCTTGAAGGTACTGCCAGTGCCTACCAGGCTTCAGGAACAATGGTATCTTCATGCAATGTATTTGTTGTTCTTTGTGGTCAAGGACCATGCTATAATTATGAACAAAATTCCTTGCCAATTTTTTAAAATAAAATGCTTCATTCTCACTATCAATCTATCCATTCTAATGTAAACAGTGTAAAAATATATTGCCAGTGCTATACACTGATGTTTCTGAGGTTGATTGCTGCCTCACATAAGTAAGGTGTGATAGAAAATCATATGTATGCATCACAACAGTGCCTCCTGTGTTGCACTGCCCTTGTGAGAATAAAAAGAATGAGACTGTTGCTTCACTTCTGCCTTCCAAGTCTCATGTGAAATGTCTCTTAAGACCCACCTGGATCTATGCAGGGAAGGGAATTCTCTGAACTATAGTTCCAGTTTAGCAAAACTGATCCAATAGAATAGACCACACCCTCCAATTGAATGCCTTTTAGGGACCTCAAGCTCAACATCTCCAAATATAATCTCTTGCTTACCATGATCTTCTGACCTCCAACTTTCTTGCTTCCAATGTTTCTTAATAGAGAAAATAGAGGAGCTGTATACTAGTGGCTCAAGCTCGAAAACTTGCAATCATCTTTGATACCTCTTGTATCTTAAATCTCATATTTATTCCCTCAGCATACCCTAAGCAGAGCAAAGGTGATCAGAGCTATCTTGGGCATGTTTGTATTTTCATTATTTACCACTTAGTTCACCCGCACTGTTCCAATAAGTCATTTTCATATCCAAAATGGACAACGTCTGTAGCCTCCTAACTTGTCTCATTGCTTACTCCCTTGCATCTTTAAGTTTATTCCCCAAACAATAACAAGATGATACTTCTAAACAACAAAGTAGATAATGCTGCTTATCTGCTCAAAACTATTCGATGATTATCCATCACACTAAAGTAAATTCCAAAGTTCTTATTTTGGCTTATAAGTCACTCCTTGATCTTACCGCCTGCTTCCTCTATGTCTTTGTTTCCCATCATTCTATTAATTGCCTACTTCATCCTAGCTACAGCTGCTATTCTTCAAGCACTCTGAGTACACAACTATCTTAGGACATTTGCACTTGCTATTTCCCCTTCCTGAAACGTTCTTTCTCCATATTCTTGCATGGAAAGATGACCCATTCACTTCATTTACATTTCTTCTCTGTTCCCTTATCAGAGTATATTTGCTGCTGCTTCTAAGAGAAGTTTTCTTCCTAAAACAGCATAAGAGGTGGAGCAAGATGGTGACATAGGGAGGTGTGGAATTTAGTTAGTCCTCTAGAGCAGCTAGTAAATAGCCAAGAACTGTCTGGAACAACTGTTGGAGATATACTTGACTGGACATTAATCTGGAACAAGTTTAAGGACTATCACAATTCAGAAATTCATTCATTAGAGAAAGATTTTGCAGTTTCAATTGTCATCACTGACCCAGGCAAGGGCAGAGTTAAAATATGTTAAGAGACAGAGGAAATAGTCAAATGAAGGAGAAAATTCCCTATAGGGTTTATCTACTCCAAAATGGGACACAGATTGTCAGCTCTCATTCAGAAAATTCAGACCCCAGGGGCTAGAAAACATGAAATAGCTTAAGCCAATCTTGTTTCTCAGCCTCTGTCTCAACCATAGCCTTGGCAGAGAGAGTATCAGCTGAGAATTAAAGACACCAAAACACTTTATGCCACTGGAGAGCTGTAGGTTGACAAGCCCCAATTGCTGGGCGAGATATGAAAAGCAGAGTCAAGAGGTTCACAGGAAAGTCTGACAAACTGATGGATCTCATCCTCATGGAGAGGTGACACTGCTTACACTCTCCTTTTGAGTCCTGGACCTGTTTTATCTGGGAAAATCTGATCAGGGTCAATCATATTAGGGGAGATCCTCCTCCTCAAAAAAAGGTCCATATAGTCAAGGCAAGAACAAGTAAAACAGGAGCTGAAAATTCTGATAAGTCAAACAAAAGCTATGCTCAGGTCTAGAATAAGTTGAACTGAATGTCAAAGAGCTGATAGAAAACAAAGTCAACCAAAAAGAGAACCTTATATAAAAGAATGAAAATGTCCTCCAAAATAAATTAATCAAGGAAATCAGATACTTAGATACCCACAAGAAATTATGAGTCACATTAAGAAAAACCAAAGCTATGGCCCAGTCAAAGAAACAAACTAACATTTCAAATGAGAAACATGCTGAAACAATTAATTATAGATGTTCAAACAAACATGTTTAATCAAATAAAAAATGAAATCAATGAACTGAGGGAATATATGGTGTACTGGTTTGAAAGGATGTATGTCCCCTAGAAAAGTCATGTTTTAATCTAAATCCCATTTCATAAAAGCAGAATAATCCCTATTCAATACTGTATGTTTGAAAATGTAATCAGATCATCTCCCTGGGGTGTGATTTAATCAAGAGTGATTGTCAAGTTGGATTAGGTGACAACATGTCTCCACCCATTTGGGTGGGTCTTAATAAGTTTCTGGAGTCCTATAAAAGAGGAAACATTTTGTAGAATGAAGGAGATTTGGAGATAGCAGAGAACGCTGCAGCACCACAAAGCAGAGAGTCCATGAGTCAGTGACCTCTGGAGATGAAGAAGGAAAACACCTCCCAGGGAGCTTCATGAAACCAGAAGCCAGGAGGGAAGAGGCTAGCAGATGATGCTATGTTCGCTGTGTGCCCTTCCAGCTGAGAGAGAAGCCCTGACTGTGTTTGCCATGTGCCTTCTTCGTTGAGAGAAAAATCCTGAACTTCATCAGCCTGCTTGAACCAAGGTATCTTTCCCTGGATGGATGCCTTTGATTGAACATTTCTATAGACTTGTTTTAATTGGAACATTTTCTTGGCCTTATAACTGTAAACTAGCAGCTTATTAAGTTCCCCTTTTTAAAAGCCATTCTGTTTCTGGTATCATTGCATTCTGGCAGCTAGCAAACTAGAATATATGGCAAAAGAGATAAAGCACATAAAGAAGACCTGGGAAAACATAAAGAAAAACTCAAAAGCTTGAAAAACAAATAGAAGAACTTATGGGAAAGAGACACAATAGAAGAGATGAAAAGCACAATGCACAGTGTATATACTTGCAACAGTAGATTTGAAGAGGCAGAAGAAAAGATTAATGAACTAGAAGACAGGACATCTGAAAATGTCACACAAAAGAACAGATAGGGAAAAGAATGGAAAAATATGAGCAGGGTCTCCGGGAATAAAATGGCAACATGAAGTACATGAATATACATGTTATTGTTGCCCCAGAAGGAAAGAGAGGGGAATGGTGCAGAGAGAATAATTGAGAAAATTATCACTGAAAATTTCTGATCTCTTATGAAAGGCATAAAATCATAGATTGAAGAAGTGCAGTGTACCCCAAACAAAATTGATCCAAATACACTACTCCAAGACATTTACAAATCAGAATGTCAAAGGCAAAGAGAGAATCCTGAAAGCAGCAAGAGAAAAGTAGTCCATCACATACAAAGGAAGCTCAATAAGATCATGTGTGATTTTCTCAGAAGAAATCATGGAGGTGATAAGGTAGTGGTGTAATATATTTAAAATTCTGAAAGACTAAAGCTGTCATTGAAGAATTCTATATCCAGCTTAACTTTCCTTCAAAAATTAGGGAGAGTTCAAAATATTTTAAGAAAACAGACACTGAGAGAGTTTGTGAAAAAGAAACCTGCACAAGAAATGCTAAAGGGAAAACTACAGGAAGATAGGAAAAGACAGGAGAAAGGGTTTTGGAGAATAATGTAGAAATGAAGACCATCAGTAAGGGTAAAGAGAGAGAAAATATATTAGACATGGTGCATGAGTGGTTCAGTGATAGAATACTCATCTTCAATGCGGGAGACCCCAGGGTTAATTCCTGAACCATGCACCCCCCCAAAAAAAATTAGACATGATATATAAAATACAAAAGGCAAATGGTAGAAAAAAAAGAATTACCTTTATAGTAACAGTGTTAAATGTTAAGGGATTAAACTCCCCAATCAAAAGACATAGCCTGACAGAATAGATTTAAAAACAGGACCAATCTATATGTTATCTTAAAAAGACTCACTTTAAACCCAAGGACAAAAGTAGGTTGAAAGTGAAAGGTTGGAAAAAGGTATTTTGTGCAAATAACAAACAGAAAAGATCAGGGATAACTATAATAATATCAGACAAATTAGACTTCAAACATAAAACAATTACAAGAAACAAGGAAGGACACTCTGTATTAATAAAAGGACAATTCATCAAGAAGACACAATAAGCATGACTATTCATGCACCAAATCAGAATGCACAAAAATACATGAGACATACATTGACAGCACTGAAGGGAGAAGGAGGCACTTCTACAATAAAAGTGGTAGAATTCAGTACATTGCTTTGATCAGTGGCTAGAACATCTAGACAGAGGATCAACAAAGAAACAAAGATTTTGAATAGTGAACTAGAATAACAGACATTACAGAACATTACATCCCACAACAGCAGGATATACATTTTTCTCAAGTGCTCATGGGGTAGACAGGATAGACCACATGATGGTTCACAAAGCAAGTCTCAAAAAATATAAAAAGACAGAAATTATACAAAGAGCTTTGTCAGATCACAATGGAATGAAATTTGAAATCAATACTAGGTGGAAGGTAGAAAAATTCACAAATACTTGGAGGCTAAACACCATGCTATTAAACAACCAGTGGGCAAAGTAGGAAATTACAAGGGAAATCAATAAATATATTGAGGCAAATGGAAATGAAAACACAATGAATCAAACCTTATGGGATACAGCAAAAGTGGTGCTGAGAAGGAAATTTATTGCCTTAAATGACTAACATAAAATAGAAGAAGGAGCAAAAAAGTTGAGGAATTAACTGTTCATCTGGAAGAAATCAAGAAAAAACAACAAATTAAACCCAAAGCCAAGAGAAGGAAAGAAATAGCAAATATTAGAGCAGAAATAAATGAAATTGAGAACATGAAAACAATAGACAAAATCAACAAAACTAGAAGTTGATTCTTGGAGAAAATCATTAAAATTAATGGACATTTGGCTAGGCTGACAAAAGAAAGAGAGAAGGGATGCAAATAAGTAAAATCAGAAAATAGAGAGGGGACATAACTACTGATCTTGCAGGGAAAAAGAAGCTAATTAGAGGATATGAAGAACAACTATATGCTAACAAACTAGACAATGTAGACAAAATGGAAAACTTCCTAGAACAACACACATTGACTCAAGAAGAAATAGATGACTTCAACATACCAATCCATGTAAAGAGATTGAATCAGTCATCAAAAAGCTCCCAAAAAGAAAAGTCCAGGACCAGATGTCTTAACATGTGAATTGTACCAAGCATTCAAGAAAGAATTAGTACCAATCCTGCTCAAACTCTTCAAGAAGTTGAAAAGAAGAGAAAGATGCCTAATTCATTCTATGAAGCCAACATCACCTTAATACTAAAGCCAGACAAAGATACTACAAGAAAAGAAAATTAGAGACCAATCTCTTTAATGAAAATAGATGCAAAAACCATCAACAAAATACTCTCAAATTGAATCTATCAGAACTTAAAAGAACAATGCACCATGACCAATGGGATTTATTACAGAAATGCAAGGTTGGTTTTACATGAGAAAATCAATTAATATGATATACCACATCAATAAATCAAAGCAAAAAAATCACATGACTATTTCAATGGATGCAGAAAAGGCATTTTAACAAATTCAAAATCATTTCTTGGTGAAAATCCTTCATACTCAACAGGGAAAAACCAAAAGCTTTCCCAATGAGATCAGGAACAAGGCAAGGATGCCCATTGTTACCACTGTTATTTAACATTGTGCTCAAGTTCTAGATAGAGAAATTAGGCAAGAAAAAGGAAAAATTAAAAGTTATCCAAATTGGAAAGAGGCACTCATTGTTTGCAGATGATAGGTACCTATACATAGAAAATCTCGAAAAATCTACAGCAAAGCTACTTTAGCCAATAAATGAGTACAGCAAAGTGGCAGGATTTATCTTTATATTTATCTTATGATAAATATACAAAAATCAGTAGAGTTTCTATATACTAGTAATGGGCAATCTGGGAAAGAAATCAAGAAAAAAACTCCATTTAAATGGTGACCAAAAGAATCAAATAGTCCCTAATAAATTTAACCAAGGCCACAAAAGACCTATACCCAGAAAACTATAAGTAATTGTTAAAAGAATCAAAGAAGACCTGAATAAATGGAAGGACATCTATATTTTGTAATATCTTTTGTCATGGTTAGGTTCATGTGTCAACTTGGCCAAGTGGTGGTACCTGTTTGTCTGGTGGGGCAAGTGCTGGCCTGTCTGTTGCAATGAGGACATTTCATAGAATTAAATCATGATCATGTCAGCTACATCCACAGCTGATTACATTTGTAAATTTACATTTAATCAGCCAAAGGGGAGTGTCTTCTGCAATGAGTAATGCTTAATATGATCACTGGAAGTCTTTTAAAGAGGATTCAGAAGAAACAGACTCTTCCTACTTTGTCCAGAGAGGCTCTCCTGTGGAGTTCGTCCAGACCCTCCATTGGAATTATCAGCTTCACAGCCTGCCCTGCAGATTTTGGACTCTGCGTTCCCATGGTCATGTGAGACACTTTTATAAATTTTATATTTGTGAGTGTTCCCTGTTCATTCTGTTTCTTTAGAGAACCCTAACTAATGCATCTTGGTACCAGGAATGATTCTTAAGAAGCAGGATATTAAAACTGAATTTTTATGAATGGTTATCTACTTTAGCTGGACTCAAAAACATTAAGGATTATGATTCCCATAATCAGAATGACACTCCCAATCTATGGAGTGAGTTGGCAAAAGAGATAGTCAAAATATCACCATTCGATTCTCCTAATGCTTTGCTTGTACTAA
This sequence comes from Tamandua tetradactyla, assembly GCF_023851605.1. Classification (NCBI taxonomy): domain Eukaryota; kingdom Metazoa; phylum Chordata; class Mammalia; order Pilosa; family Myrmecophagidae; genus Tamandua; species Tamandua tetradactyla. The sequence continues at coordinate 62,526,052 of NC_135331.1, read as the reverse complement.
GCTAGGCTCTGGGGGATAATGTTTTTGACACCTTTACAGAGTTTTGTATAAATAAGAGGTATAGAGATATTGGTTGGTTGTTGTTAGATACACTGGCTACATTAAGGAGTTAAAGGGAAGGGCTTAAGACTTAAAACGAGAAGCTTAAGCACCATCTGACAGATGTAGACATTTCTATGAGTATCGTGAGGGACAATCTTACTTCCTGTAGCCGTAGACTGGAGATCTCTGAAAATCAGACTCATAATCTCATTGTTAGAGTAGCAATTTTACAACTAAACTGAAATCTCAATCTTGCATGGTGCCTGCCGTTAAAGTGAGGACATTGATTGGAAGGGAGTGGGACCCTGAAAAATGGATGGTGACATATAGATTGATAATGATGTCAGGGGTGAGGTTGAAACCCTAGATCATGCTGAGTCTTCTCTAGATAGCCCTGGAATAGTTTTCCCTGAGGACATAACTGCCCCACCTCCAACCTGTCTTGAGGAGTTGGCAACCCAACCTCCTCCTGAAGGGATTAGCCCTAGATTCATTATTCCTGTTTCACAAAATGAAACTGCAAATGAAGGACCTGAAGCAAATGGCTTGGAAGATATTTCTAATTCTTTTCATGACCCACCCCTACCACCCCTCATTTCTTCCAGACCTATAACTAGACAAAAGTCCCAACAGGACCCTAAAGGTGAGGTACAACGTACATGAGGAGGTACGTTATACTCCAAAAGAACTGTGTGAATTTTCCAATTTATATGGACAAGAATCATGGGAATATGTGTGGCAATGGATTTTAAGGGTGGGGGATAATGGTGGGAGGAATATAAGGCTGGATAAGTCTGAATTTATTGATATGGGTCCGCTAAGCAGAGATTCTGCATTCAACATTATAACTTGAGGGGCTAGAAAAGGTATTAACAGTTTGTTTGGATGGTGGGTTGAAAAATGGATCAAAAGGTGGCCGACATTACCTGAGGTTGAAATGCCAGAACTGCCCTGGTATAATGTAGATGAGGGGATCCAGAGGCTTAGAGAGATTGGAATGTTAGAGTGGATTTATCATGCAAAGCCTGCTCTTACACCCCAGGAATGTCCAGAGGATGCACCTTTTACCAGAGCAGTGAGAAATAAATTTGTGGGACTAGCACCATCATCCCTGAAGAGCTCTGTGGTTGCACTGCTCTGCAGGTCAGATACTACAGTAGGAACTGCTGTCACTGAGCTGGAATCCTTAAACACAATGAAGATGATGGGACCCCGAGTTGGCAGAAGCCAGGTGGCAGCACTTAATCATCAAAGACAGAGTGGATATGGCTATTATAATAGACAGCAAACTCAAAGCAGGCATCAAAATTATATGACATGCAGAGATTTGTGGCATTGACTAGTAAGTCATGGAGTACCTAGAAATACAATAGAAGGGCAGTCTACTAAATTCTTGTTGGAGCTGTATAAACAAAAGGGTTCTAGGTCAAGTGAACAGAAGTCTAACTTGAATTACACAAACACAGAGTCACGGCCCCTTAATCAATTTCCAGACTTGAAACAGTTTACAGACCCAGAGCCCTTTGAATGAAGGGGAGGCCAGGTCCCTTTGGGGGAGAACCCTGTTACACTGTCACAAATTTAAACTGTTAATCTTCCTCCGAGTCTTCCCCAAGGAGACTGAAGGTCTTTTATCAGGGTAGCTGTGCATTGGGGAAAAAGAAATGATCAGATATTCCAGGGATTATTAGACACTGGCTCAGAAGTGACATTAATTCCAGGGGACCCAAAAACGTCACTCTGGTCCACCAGTCAGAGTGGGGGCTTATGGAGACCAGGTGATCGATGGAGTTTTAGCTCAGGTCCATCTCACACTGGGTCCAGAGGGCCCCCAGACCCATCCTGTAGTTATTTTCCCAGTTCTAGAATGTATAATTGATATAGACATACTTAGCAACTGGCAGAATCCCCACACTGGCTCTCTAACTCATGCAGTGAGGGTTATTATGGTGGGAAAGGCCAAGTGGATGCCAGTAGAACTGCCCCTACTGAGCAAAATAGTAAATCAGAAGTAATACTGAATTCCTGGAGGGATTTCAGAGATTACTGCCACTCGTAAGGACATGAAGGATGCAGGGATGATGATTCTCACCATATCCCCATTCAACTCTCCTATTTGGCCTGTGCAGAAAAGAGATGGGTCTTGGAGGATGACAGTGGATTATCATAAGCTCAACCAGGTGGTAACTCCAATTGCAGCTGCTGTTCCAGATTTGATATCATTGCTTGAGCAAATCAATACATCCCCTGGTAACTGGTATGCAGCTATTGATCTGGCAAATGCTTTTTTCTCAATAGCTATTAATAAGGACCACCAGAAACAGTTTGCTTTCAGCTGGCAAGGTCAGCAATATACTTTCACTGTCCTACCTCAGGGGTATATCAACTCTCCAGTCCTATGTCATAATCTTGTCCACAAGGACCTGGATCATTTCTCCTTCCCACAAGACATCACACTGGTCCATTATATTGATATCATGTTGATTGGACCTAGTGAGCAAGAAGTAGCAACTACTCTAGATTTACTGGTAAGGCATTTGCGTGTCAGAGGATGGGAGATAAATCCAACAAAAATACAGGGGTCTTCCACCTCAGTGAAATTTCTAGGTGCCCAATAGTGTGGGGCATGTCGAGATATCCCTTCTAAGGTGAAGGATAAGTTGCTGCATCTGGCCCCTCCTATGACCAAAAAAGAGACACAGCACCTAGTTGGACTTTTTGGATTTTGGCAACAATATATTCCTCATTTGGGTGTGCTACTCCAGCCCATTTATCAAGTGACCAGACCTGCTAATTTTGAGTGGGGACCTGAGCAAGAGGAGGCTTGGCAACAGGTACAGGCTGTTGTACAAGCTGCTCTGCCACTTGGGCCGTATGATCCAGCAGATCCAATGGTGCTGGAAGTGTCAGTGGCAAATAGAGATGCTGTCTGGAGCCTTTGGCAGGCCCCTATAGGAGAATCACAATGCAGACCCTTAGGATTTGGAGCAAACCCTTACCATCTGCTCCAGGTAACTACTCTCCTTTTCAGAAACAGCTTTTGGCCTGCTACTGGGCCTTAGTAGAGACTGATGCTTAACCATGGACCACCAAGTTACCTTGAGACCCAAGTTGCCTATCATGAGCTAGGTGTTATCTGACCCACCAAGCCATAAAGTTGGGTGTGCACAGCAGCACTCTTTTGTAAAATGGAAATGGTATATACAAGATAGGGTCAGAGCAGGTCCTGAAGGCACAAGTGAGGTACATGAAGAAGTGGCCCAAATGTCCATGGTCATCATTCCTGCCATATTACCTTCTCTTTCCCAGACCAGAACTATGGCCTCTTGGGGAATTCCTTACAGTGAATTTACTGAGGAACAGAAAACTCAGGCCTGGTTTACAGATGGTTCAGCATGATATGCAGGTACCACCCAAAAGTGAACAGCTGCAGCACTACAACCCCTTTCTGTGGTGTCATTGAAAGACAGTGGCGAGGGAAAATCCTCCCAGTGGGTAGAACTTCGAGCAGTGCACCAGGTTGCTCATTTTGCTTGGAAGGAAAACTGGGCAGAAGTGTATTTGTGTACTGACTTATGGGCTATTGGTAATGGTTTGGTTGGATGGTCAGGGACTTGGAAAGACCATAATTGGAAGATTGGTGGCAAAGAGGTCTGAGGAAGAAATATGTGGATAGACCATTCTGAGTGGGCTAAAAACATGAAGATATTTGTGTCCCATGTGAATGTGCACCACAGGGTCATTTCAGCAGAGGAAGGTTTTAATAATTAAGTGGATAAGATGACCCATTCTGTAGATACCAGTCAGCCTCTTTCCCCAGCATCTCCTGTCATTGCCCAATGGGCTCATGAACGAAGTGGTCATGGTGGTAGGGATGGAGGTTTTGCATGGGCTCAGCAACATGGACTTCCACTCACCAAGGCTGACTTGGCTACAGCCACTGCTGAGTGCCCAATCTGCCAGCAGCAGAGACCCACACTCAGCCCCCAATATGGCACCATTCCCTGAAGTGACCAGCCAGCTACATGGTGGCAGGTTGATTACATTGAACCACTCCCTTCATGGAAGGGGCAGCGATTTGTTCTAACTGGAATAGACACATACTCTGGATATGGGCTTGCTTTACCTGCACACAATGCTTCTGACAAAACTACCATCCGTGGGCTTATAGAATGCCTTATCCATCATCATGGTATTTCACATAGCATTATTTCTGATCAAGGAACACACTTCACAGCAAATGAAGAGCACATGCTCATGGAATTCTCTGGTCTTACCATGTTCCCCATCGTCCAGAAGTAGCTGGATTGATAGAGCAGTGGAATGGACTTTTGAAAACTCACTTAGGGTGCCAACTAGGTGGCAATACCTTGAAAGGCTGGGATAATGTTCTCCAGGAAGGTGTATATGCTCTGAATCAGCATCCTCTGTATGTTGCTGTTTCTCCCATAGCCAGAATCCATGGGTCCAGGAACCAAGGGGTGGAAATGGGAGTGGTACCACTCACTATTACCCCTAGTGATCCACTAGGAAAGTTTTTGCTTCCTGTCCCTGTGACCCTGAGCTCTTCTGATCTACAGGTTTTAGTTCCAAAATGGGGAGTGCTTCCTCCAGGAGAAACAACAATGATTCCATTGAACTGGAAGTTAAGACTGCCACCTGGTCACTTTGTGCTTCTTATGCCTCTGAATCAAAAAGCCAAAAAGGGGCTTACATTACTGGCTGGGATGACTGACCCTGACTATGGGGGGGAAGTAGGACTGCAACTACATAATGAAGGTAAAGAAGAGTTTTCTTGGAATATAGGAGATCCCCTAGGACATCTTTTATTACTACCATGCCCTGTGATTAAAATCAATGGAAAACTGCAACAACGCAATTCAGACAGGACTACCAATGGCTCTGAAACTTCAGGAATGAAGGTTTGGGTTACCCCAACAGGCAAAGAACCACAGCCAGCTGAAGTACTTGCTGAGGGTAAAGGGAACATGGAATTTGTAGTGGAAGAAAGTAGTGATAAATACGAACTTCGACCACGTGATCAGTTACAGAAACGAGGACTGTAATGCTGTTTCATTCATGTTATGCCATTTAAGTTGTAAGATATCAAGTTTAAGAATGAATATTACCCAAGGATTTGCATCCTATTCTGGAGAGATTTACTGTGTTTCCAGTTATATATAGGACAGTTGAGTATTGTTAGGTGAAAGAAAAAATGTGTTTTATTGTTTTTTTTATTTAGAAATTTGGTATGGTTTAAGGTAGTATGTATAGCTGCCAAGTTGACAAGGGGTGTACTGTCATGGTTAGGTTCATGTGTCAACTTGGCCAAGTGGTGGTACCTGTTTGTCTGGTTGGGCAAGTGCTGGCCTGTCTGTTACAATGAGGATATTTCATAGAATTAAATCATGATCATGTCAGCTATATCCACAGCTGATTACATTTGTAACCAGCCAAAGGGGAGTGTCTTCTGCAATGAGTAATGCTTAATATGATCACTTGAAGTCATTTAAGGAGGATTCAGAAGAGACAGTTTCTTCCTGTCTCGGCTGGCGAGCCTCTCCCGTGGAGTTCATCCAGACCCTCCATCAGAATCTTCAGCTTCACAGCCTGCCCTGCGGATTTTGGACTCTGCGTTTCCACGGTCATGTGAGACACTTTTATAAATTTTATACTTATGAGTGTTCCCTGTTGATTCTGTTTCTCTAGGGAACCCTAACTAATACATCTATATTTATTTATTATTATCTATCACCCATACTAGAATGTAAGCTCCATATGATTGAGGCTGGTTATTTACTTTTGGGTTCTCACCATTTATAAGACTGCCGGACTCATTGTTAGTGGAAATAAATGGATTTTCTACTTATTTCTTGGTTTTGGTTTGTTTTCCTCTTCCTAGTAACAGAAGTATCTACTCCTGAGGGCCCTAATGGAAACTCTGCTTAAGTGATTTCATTAGATATATTGCGGTAGCTTTGTCACTTCAGTTTTGGATTTGCATCATGTACAAAGTCTTCAGCCTTTCACATTTCCCCTATGAACAAGAAAGAAGAAATAACAGGGACCTAAACTTAAAGCTAATGGACAGGAAAAAGGGAACATAAACTAGAAAAAGTGGCACCAATAGTATCCATATATCTACTGTTGATGATATCATCATGCAGGTGATAAACTAGGGACTGTCATCTTTATTGGAAATCACTTTTATTCCCCAGACAGGTAAAGTATAATAAATGTTTAATTTTAGGCTTCTAAAATATATGTGATTAATACTTAAGTAAAATATGTCAGCATTCTACCTACATATTAGGTAGACAAGCTTAAAGGATATGTGAAATTGAATTTATGCAATGTATTTGGAAGTAAGAGGAAAAATATCAATAACTGATATAGATCTAAGCATGTTCATAGTAATTCTTCTCTTAATATTTTAGGAAATTTGCCAATTTTGAAATCTTTAAGAAGAGATAAATGCTTTGTGTTTCTCCCATCTCTCCCTATGCAATGAGGTAGAAGAGTTTTCAAGTTGAACTGCACTTTGTAGTTAGGTGGAAGAGGAGATATTAATTTAAAGATTTCTCCTCTTTTTTCTCTCTACTATTCTTTAGGTTATTTTATGCCCCAGACCATTCAATTCCCTCTTTCTTTGGTCTGCATCAGTCACCTACTCCATTCTGACATTTCACCTCTGCTTTCCTCCCATTATACCATCACTACAAAGTCCACAAATCATGGCCTCCAGTGAATAATTTATATTCTGTACTTCAATTTCATCATCTATAAAATAAAAATACTATCCATATTTTATGTATTTTATAAACATAGTATGTCATAAAGCAAATAATATATGTTAGGATTGATGGAAGATGCTATACAACTATCTGCAGGTAAGATAATTTGAGGAAATTAGATCACCAAATGGGCTGTCACTAATAGAACAGAGAGGCAGGCAAGGAGCCTAATGAAATGGATAAGGAACAAATACTGGAAGTGGGTGATGAAAAAAATGACTGTACATAATAGCTTAAGAAGTTAATGAGACATCTTGTGCAATGGCAAGAAAAGCACAATAAATAGTAAATATAATACTTTGCTCATCAGGAAGAATTAGGCACTGTGATAAGCTAAATATATGTCACTATTTGTGTACATTGGAAATTGGTTAATAAAAGCATGGGCTGGCTTATTTACATTGTTAAGAACTAGAGTTAAATAATGATTACTATTGCTGTGTTTGTGTTTAAGTGGAATTGTATCATGATCGGCCTAATAGAATAAGACTTCAGTGCAAAATATATTGAAATTTTAATTTCTCATCATTATAAAGTTGTAAGCAAAATGAGCAAGAAATAACAAAAAATTTGAGACAACCAACATGCTAATTCTAGGGGATTTTATGCAACAGCAAACTGTAGAAGTTGTTCAGAACAGGAGTATGGATGACAGAGTAGAAGTTCGTCTTTGGGCCTAAGGCTGTGACTTGTTTTCATGTGTCTCAAGTCAGATGGACTTGCTGCACCTCTCTCTCAGTAGAATTTATCTGAGGATATCTGAAGGATCATTGAAGAAATCTGCAAAAAACCAGGCTGTGACCTGAATAGAACCTCTTATTCTTTCAGAATTGTATGCTAATGGAAGTTCAGTCTACTACCCCTCCCCAAAGAGAAAATCACTAGGGCAATTTCCCCCACCTATTGTGGGACTAGAAAGACCTAACTAATTCTTGTTGAGAAGGATTAGTCCAAATATCTTTCCAACTATCACACTCCTTTTTTGATTTTTAGTGTACAAAGAAATAAATATCAAGAAAACAATTTAAAATCATTTCTCTATTTTAGACACTGAGTAGATAAAAACCTATGACTCTATTATGCCAGGTGTGGTGGCTTGGTGCTAGGTACCCCAGAAAAACACATTCTTAAACTTAATCCATTCCTCTGGGTGTGATCCTATTAAATATAAGATTTTCAATAAGGTTACTTCAGTTATTTTGTGGCTCAACTGACTCAGAATGGGTCTTAGTCCTATTACTGAAGACCTTTTAGGGAAGACCACAGAAAGAAAGACAGCTACAGGGAGCAGCCAGAAGCTGAACAACAATTGAACCCAGAAAAGAAGGGAGAAGCTGGAGAGGCTGCCAAGTTCATTGCCATGTGGTAGAAAAGGCAAGGACTGAGGCATACTGACCACGTGCTCCAGAAGCCCACAGTCTTTTTGGAGAAAGCATCACTTGATGGTGTCTTAATTTTGGATGTCTCCTAGCCTCAAAACTATAAGCTAATAAATTCCCATTGTTTAAGTCAATACATTGCATGGTATTTGGTTTACCAGCCAGAAAATTCAAATGACAGGGATCAATATTCCAAATTCTTGGAGACTAGACTTATTTTATTTAATATTACCAATTAGTGTTTTCTTTCTTGAAAGTGATTTTAAACAGTTAATACTAAACTCAAAATAAACATCAAAAATTGAAGAACACAGAATCATTTTATGGTTGTCCTACATGAAGTAAAAGATACATACAAACAGAAAAATATCAAGTATCTAAATATGTCAAGTTTATCTGAAAATTTATACTGTTTAAGATTGCTTGAAGGGGGGTGAAATTCATAGTGATGATCCAGGTGGTACAGAAGTATAGTGATAAATGTCAAGTTAAAAATAAATTGTGGGATGGTATTAAGTTCTAGGTGGATTACTTTGGGTTAAGTCTTCAGAGAATCTACTTCTGAACATGTAATCATTATACTTAGACTTGAATTATAAGACCTGGAGGAATGATATTCTAATCAGGGGTGTGGTGTTGACAAGGTCTGAACACAGGAACTAGCTAGATTTAAAAAAAAAATTAAGCAGGAGAAAAGTGAAAAGCAGTAGTAATCGAAACAGAGTGAGCAAAGTAAGAATAGTATGACATGATGTTGGGGACTAGGTGGAAACTAGATCATATAAGGCCTTGTAGAGCAGGGTAAGAGTTTTATTTTATGGACAATGTTTTATCACTTGTCTATTTTTACTTAATAAACTACTCCAAAACTTTTGCTCACAGAACTGCCATCCTCCATGTGGCATCAGCTGAAGTGAAGCATTCTGAATCCATATGAAGAAGACATGAAAACTTTGTGTTGAAACTGTCCCAGGCCTTGCTCCAGACATCCTTTATTATTTGGGTATGTAGACTTCAAATTTTCAGTGGTAGGGATATCAGATCACATTAAAAAAACAATAATATGGATGGGAGACCTTGTTGTAGCCATCTTGGAAAAACAGAATCTGTCCACATAAAAATAAATCAAAAGGTTTTGAGAAAGATCAAGAATGTGATCAGATTTTTGCTGAATATGATCACTCTGGGTACCATGTGGAAGATAGTTTACTGTGTTGTAAGAATGGAAGTAAAGAGAATATTAAAGAGGCTATTTCCATAGTTTAGGAAATAAATTATGGTGGCTTGCACTAGAAAAAAGTAGAGATGAATAAAATATTGAAGATATGCTATAAAAGTATGATAAAGGGAAATAGATTAGATGTAAGCATTGAGAGAAGGAGAATGTTTTAGTTTGTAAAAGCTGGCAGAATGCAATATACCTGAAACAGAATGGCTTTTAAAAAGGGGAATTTATTAAGTTTCAAGTGTACTAAGTCATCCAGGAAAATATATCTTGATTCAAGAAAGGCTGATGGGTCCAGAACACATCTGTCACCTGGAAAGGTTCATGGCAATGTCTGCTAGCTTTCTCTCTTCATTTCATAAGGCTTCCCCAAAGGCATTTTCCTTCTCCATTTCCAAAGGTCTCTGGTTGTATGGGCTCTGTTGACTTTGACATTTTTCCTGAATGGTCCCCTCTTAAAGGACTCCAGTAAGCAACGCTACTTTTAATGGGTGGAGATACATCTCCATGGAAACCATCTAATCAAATTTTACCACCCATAATAAGGTGGGTCACATCTCCATGGAACAGTAAAAAATATCCCATCCAGCAATATTTAATGAGAATTAAAGAGTATGGCTTTTCTGGGCCACAAAATAGATTCAAACTGGCATAGAGAGGAATCAAGAATTACTTCTAAATTTTACAATTGAGAAATTGGATGAATTATAATCCTATTTCCTGAGATAAGCAAGACTATCGAGTGGACAAAAACTGAATCCTCTTTTTCCTGAAGAAGAGCTCAAAAACTCAGCTTTGAATGTGCTAAGTTTAGTTCCTTACTAACTATTCAAATGAAGATTCTGATTAGACCATTTTAAATATATGGCTCAGGGGAGACATCAGTGCTAGATTTGCAAGTGGTGGGGTAAAGGAAGTCATTAACATGTAAATGTCATGAGCCTGGATGAAATAAAATAATTAGGAGATGTATATAGAAAAAATGGGCAGATCCAAAATTTTGGAGCACTGTAATAATAGGACATTGGGTACAGGAATGGGAACCAATGAAAGATATAAACAAGGATCAACCAGTGATGAGGGGTGGGAGTGAGTGGAATCCAAAATGTCTACTACTGGAGAAGGAAAGACAAATGTTTTGGTTACTATGGCTGTGTAATAAAACACTCAGAACTTGGTTCACTTAAAAAGGAAAAAAATGTGTATTTTTCCTGTGAATAAGAAACCTGAACAGGGCTCTGTTCTTATCTGTTCTGTTAAGTATCAGCTGGAACAGCTTGAAGGCCTCAAGCTGAAATCGCATTCATGTGAAGTCTCACTCATTCAAGTGTCTGGTGCCTTCACTGGAAAGATTCACAACTGGGGACTGGGATAGCTTCAGCTCCTAGGACATCTCTATTACTATACCATATACCTCCATATACCTCCATATAATCTCTTCAGAATGGTGGCTTCAAGTAACTAGATATCTCACATGTAAGTTCAGGGCACCAAAGATGGGTTTCCCAATAGAGAGCCAGCATCACCTTTTAAGACCTAGTCTTATAATTCATTCAACATTAATTCCACCAGTTTATTGACTGAAGCACTTTCAAAGGCCCACTCAAGTCCAAAGGGAGAAAACAGACCCATCACACAATGGAGAAGCATCAACGTTACTTTGTTGGAAGATCTTATGGGATGGGATATACATTGGTACAATCATCTTTGGAAAATACAATCTGCCACAACAAGTAAAGGAAGGCTGAGTATTGGATTTCATAAGATGTCTAGTAAGTTGTGCTGATAATAATGGGCACTGTATTCAGCACCTTTTAGACGTCATGGATAACCTTGGCATGAGCAATATCAGAGGAGGTGAGAGAATGAAAATAAGATCGGGAAGGATAAATAAAGACAAAGTTGTGAGAATAATTACTGTAGTTGACCATTTTGAGAAAATGGTTTTTGCCTAGAGTGGACAATCATGGTGATTAAATGCACAAATTTAAAAATGTTTTTATATGAGGAAGAAGAAAGGGATGTCTATATTACAGGGTATTGAAAATAGGTGGCATATGGGAAAAAGTACAAGCAATGCAAGGTATGATCCATAGTCAACAGTAACATTACAATATGCTTCCACTGAATGTAGCAAAGGCATTAAGCCAAAACTAAATGTCAACAGTTGGGGGGATTGGGAAAGGGGTATGGATTCTTTCTGGAAGAAAAGAAATGTCTTCAGATAGATTAAAGTGGTGAATGCATGCCTACACAGGTAGGCTGGATTGTATGATGTGTGAATAAAACTATTTAAAAATAAACAGAGAGAAACAAATGCTAGAGAAAACACAGAGAAAGAGATATCACCTATTCACTGTTGGTAGGAAATGAGAGGTACAGCTCCTTGGAGGGCAGTGTGGTTGTTCCCAAGGAAGCTAGGGGTGAATTTGCCAGATGATCCTGAAACCCTATTGCTCAATATATACTGGAAGAAACTGAGTGTGGGGAACGAGTGGACATTTGCACACTTGTGTTTCTGGTGGCAGTGTTTGTGAGCCACAATGAATGGAGGTGGCCTAAGGGTACAATAACAGGAATTGAAGGGGTAACTATGGTGTATACATGCAATGGACTACTGGGCTGCCACAAAAAGGAATGAAGTTGTGAGGCATGCACCTAGATGAATGAACCTTAAGAGCTGTGTGTTGAAGGAAATGTCAGAAAAAAAAAAAGGAGATAAGAAATAGAGCAGAAGCTGGAATGATGGTGAAGAAAATACGTTTGTGAATTTGAATAGTAAATACATGAAAATCCAGCCCAAGAAACTAGCAGCAGCATTTTTTTAATATGGGCAGGCACCAGGAACCAAACTCAGGTCCCTGGCATGGCAGGTGAGAACTCTGCCACCGCACCACCATTACCACCCAGCAGCATTATTTTTGATTCATGTATTTTTAAGTTTAAAATTAAGACAGCAGCTATCACAAGCAAGATCACACAATTATGCCATCCTCTTAATCATGTCTTACCTCCAATTATCTGAAACAAAACTCCATTCTTCTCCAATTTAACTCATTTTCACTCTGCTAACTCCTTAGTCTCTGCATTTCACAAAATTTTAGCTGAAAGAATACTAATTGGTAGTCAGCCAAATTAAATTTTGGTCCTTGGTCTGCTACTAAATTAGGGTTGACAACTCAGTTCTTTTGGTCTTCAGTTTCTTTGTGTTTTGGAATATCATATTTGGACTACCTGATAATGGTGATAAAAATAATATCTTGTGTTTATATAACAATAGAAAATTTTGACATTTTTAGATCCATCCCTTTTTATTCTAAATTATCGGACTCTAAGAGAAGGTGTAAATGTAAGATAAGACTAAATTCATCGTTTTCATTGCTTTATATTTTAACTTTATATGCAATAAAATTTTTTACAGTATTACTTTGTAATTAATCTTGTGGCTTATGTGGGAATGTTTAACTTTCACTATTAGGTTGTAAATCTCATAAAACTAGGAAAGCTTGCCTCTTTCCTTTCTTTTAAAATCCTTAAATCCCATAGCAAACAAATAAAGGATGTCTAGTGATGATGTTGAAGGAAATGTGTTAGTAGACAGAGTTTTATTTTGATGATGATATCACTGTATTTGTTGTGTGCCAGATACTTTTCTAAGCATTTGAAATACATTGAGCAGTTATACGTTAACAACAACATAAAATAGGTACTATTTCCACAGCTATTGAAATTGAGATACAGAATATTAACTAAGATCAAATAGTAATTCTGTATGAAAAGTCACTGGCCTTGACCACTAAGCTGAACTGCCTTTCCTATGATGATGAAGAAATGATCACAGTGGTTAAGAAAATGATGTTGAAGACAATATAGCAGAGAGTTAATTAAATAAATGGGACTTAATTCTAGGAAAAACTGCTTAAAACAAGGAAAAAGAGATCTATAAAGAAGAAATTAGTTTGCAAGTATAAATTTGTGATTCATCAGTGGTGAAATGATTGAAGATAAAGTTATTGAATGGTGAAGGCTAAGTTGAAATTATTTAATGAAGCTAACATGTACAGGTTCAAGTGAGTCAGTGCTTGAAATAAATTTTCAAAAATCAAGAAACATTTCAAAATCCTGGAAAATTTTGCAAATTAAATCAAGGAAACATTGTATGACTGTTATTCAATATATCATTATAATAGAGTGAAGACTAATTTTACCTATGAGTAAGTCATACTATGCAAAATAGCACTGGATATGAGACAAAATTTGGTACAACTGAAATATTTAGGAGCCCTTTAGTTAGGTGAAGGAATATGTGCTTATCCCCAAGATTGTAAAAATAAGTAAGGTAAGGCCATCCTCATTGAGTTTATTTGATATGTGAAATCCTATAGTAGGAAAAATATACAGAATTCAGAGAGTATAGGTGAGTTTTCAAATTGCCATTCTGGCTCAAATTCAGATATTAGAAAATGTAAAATTAATTCTACTGAGAGGATATGATGTTTGGATTAGATATTCAAGAATGAGTAAAGGTTTTCACAAGATACACTAGAAAATATATAACAAAAGGAAAATGTTTTAGGAAAGATTACACTAGAAAATATATAATAAAAGGAAAATGTTTTATGAAGGATATACTAGAAAATATATAACATAAGGAAAATGTTTTATGAAGGAATATGATTTGTTCAGGGAGTCTGAGTTATCTACTGGGCCAGGACCTCTAAAACACAAGGACATGTGGCTAGGAATGTTGTCTAAAGTGAAGGCATGAAATATAGCCTGTTCCATGCTACTATTGAGTATGAACAATAAAAATTTGATTACTAAACAAAATCAGCCTTGTTGATTTTGGATCCACAAGGAAAACATGTTTTACTCCCTATATCTAGCAAGACCCAAAATTAAGTTTAATTGATCAAAAATATGAGTGTGTGATATGATGGTTTAATTAAAAAATATAGACTGTCATAGTCACCAATTTTCCTGCAAATTTAAGACAACTATATTTCTGTTTGTTAACTTATTGAGGTAACATTTATATACAGTTAAATGCATAGACTTTTAAGTGCACAGTGAAAGGAGTTTTAACAAATGTATACACCTTTGAAACCACAATCCTAATTAAGATGAACATTTCTGTCATTCCAGAGTTTCCTCAGGCAGTCATGCAGTCAATCTCCACATTCCTAATCAACCATTTTTCTAATATCTATTATCATAGATGTGTTTTATCTGTTCATGGACTTGATGCAATGAAACTTTACAGTATGTACTTTTGTGTAAATGGCTTCTTTTTTAACATGTTTTTTTAAAGATTCTTCAATGATGTTGTATGTATCAGTAGTTAATTCTTTTTATCTGCTAGATACTTTTCCATTGTATAGAGATGTGACATTTTCTTTATCTATTTGGGTTGTTTCCAGGTTTTGGTCATTATGAAAAAAGCTTTTATGAACAGTTTTGTACAAGGCTTTGTGTGGACATGTTAATCTTTCTCATACGAGTAGAACTGCTAGCTAGATCATAGGCAAATTATTTTTAAATGAAAAGGAAATATAAAACCGCAATATAGTTGATTCATTTCAAATTTTCACCAGCACTATATGAAAGCTTTAGATGTTCCACATCCTCAGCAAAATTTGATGCTATTGTTTTTAATTTCAGCCACTCTATTGCTTGTGGAACAGTATGTTGTTGCAGCCCAACAAGTTAAATAAATGAACTGGATGTGTAGAAAAATCTCGTCATACTCGATTGACCAAAAGTAGGACTTGTAGTACTTAGCAGCAATTTCCAAAATTATGAATACAGGTTTTTTGAATGAAGAACATGGATCTTGAAAAACTAAACTGCAAATATGAAATTACATCATGAAACATTCACTGATAAATTAGATAACATATCTGTGGCCTTACAATAAGAAAGAATTTCTCTCTCTGTCTCTCTTTCTTTCTCCTACTCTCTTTTTCTCTTTCTGTCTTTTGGTAGCCTTTCACCTAAATCTCCATTTATGTTCACTAACATAATTAGTGAAACAAGTCTTTGACTTCAGTTGTCCTTATTAATTGAAGGTAAATACAACTTCTAAATTTTTCTTGAAGTTTAATTGGTGCATCTTTCCTGATTCAGGCAAAATCACTTGTTCATTTTGTCTGTTTGGCAGTGTTTTTCACTATAAAAAGAAAACTGCTAGAAGGGGGTTAATTTACAAAAGGATGGCATTAAGGTCAGACTTCCCTCAGATGAGTATAGGAGAAATATGGTTGGCTTTAGAAGATCTTTAGGTTAACTTTTTGGTTCTCATGTACTATTCCAGAGTTTACATAAAAATTGTTCAGCTCTGTAGATTAAAATCAGACAGATCACAGGATCATTACCTACAGTTATGTAAAGTTAGAAAAGATTTTGAGACTGATCACCTACCGACATGCTATTATTGATTAGTACCACTAAGAGTTTTTTTTTAATTCCCAAATTACAACTTGGGGCACATACATAAAAATTTGGATCTAACTCCTCTTGAAAAGTGAGGAGATCTGATAAGACTGATATGCTGGTTTGAATCTGTTGTATACCCCAGAAAAGCCAAGTTATTTAATCCTCATTTGATATTGCTGGGTGTGAGCTTTTTGATTGTTTCCATGGAGATGTGACCCACCTGATTGCGGGTGGTAACTTTTGATTAGGTGGTTTCCATGGAGATGTGTCTCCACCCATTCAAGGTGTGATTACCGACTGGAGCTGTTTAAGAGAGAACAATTTTGAAAAAAAGCTTTAGAGCAGACAGAGCTACCAGAATAACAGAGCCCCAGGGAAGCCGTTGAAGAGGCCTGGAGAGAAAGCTAGCAGACCTTGCCATGTGCCTTTCCAGCTGAGAGAGAAACCCTGAACATTACTAGCCTTCGTGGACGAAAGTATCTTTCCCTGGATGACTTAGTTTGTACATTTTTTATAGCCTGCTTTAATGTGGACATTTTCATGACTTTAGAACTGTAAACTAGCAACATAATAAATTTACTTTTTTAAAGCAGTTCCATTTCTGGAACTTATCTAGCAGCTTGCAAACTAAAACAAATGGAAATACATTTATTTCAGAAAACTGTTGCCAAGGGTGAGTAGTGTGGGGGCTGAACCAGAGAAGCAAGGACGAAGATGTTGCTGCAGAGAATCAACATCTCGAGGTTCTCCAGCCCCCACCCAGTGATAAACCCTTGTGCATAAACATCTGCCTTCTGGGCAGTTATGAACTTGCAACATTCCTGTGATAAAAAAACTCCCCTGTCCCAATGTTCCCACAGTTTCACTCTTGCAGAATTAAAGCAGTTTTCACCAATGGAAGGGTGCCAAATTCACAAGGACCCACCTGTGAGAAACCTGCCTAACTCTACCCCCAATTCTCTTTAAAACTTCTACTCAAATCCAGGCAGGTGTGAGTTGAATTCTTGAGTCAACTCTCCCTGCTGCTCCTCCACTAATATATCTTCCTTTCCCCACTGCCGATGCTATGTCTCTGTCTCTGTTTCTTGTCTCCAACCTCCCCCCAGAAGTCAAGCACTGACTTCTGCCTATAAATGAGCCATGTGCCCTTACATTTCCCTGTCTCAGGCACTCCCATTTCTTCAGATACTGTTTCACTAATTTATGCAATATATCTAGGCTGTAGAGACATTTCTATGTGAGCCTATTAGAGTCTATCTTTGATTTTACACACAAGAAAATTGGGTCCTAGAGATATTGTTATTATTAACTGAGAAAGCTACTGCTTATATTGCTTTTACTGTATGCCAGGAAATATTCTAAGAGATCAATATACATTACGTAACTTAGTCTTCAAATCAACCTGCTTGGTCCAATATGGCTTTTCCAACTGAAAGACTAAGAAAATGTCAGGCACAGCCTAAGACATGAGCTTTATTAAGGGAACTTGCATAGAGGAGAAATCAAGCAACTCCAAAGGTGGCAGTCCAGAGTGTGGAAGCAGCACACTGCAATTCAATGAGAATCAGCAGGGCCAGTTATAGGGGCCCAAACAAAGACATCCCATGGAGTATGAGAGCGTGGGTAAAGTGAGGGGCTTGTTTGGTAAGGAACAATAACATTGCAAGGTTCCTGAGAACAAGCAGGGCACACACTGCCCATCTGCACATTCTTTCTTCCCTAGAGAAACTGGCTAAACTTGACTAACTGCCCAAGATCAGGCAGACTGCCGTATGCTTGAGTTTCACAGAAGCTTAGGGAAGTAATGGGGCCTTGGGTTCCCACAATTCATCCCCATACAGCAGTCTGTGGTGACTATCAGCAGATATTACATCCACATTCCACAGCAACAATATAATAGGCAACAGATTATGAACAGACTAGTAAGTAAGGAGAGTAGTCCTATTAATAAGTGGCATAATGGCCAGAACAGAGAATTAAGCCAGTTTGACAGAGGATTATCAGAGAAATGTTCAGTGTTTGGTATATAATTTAAACTTTGTATGATATTTTTTTTAAATTATCAGGTATATTTATACAAAAATGGACATTTATTAAAGCACAAGTGCCACCCTGAGCATCAGTGAGGATATGTAGAGCCATTCTATTTTGCAAGACCACCTTTCTAAGTTATGCAGTTTCTTCATTTAGCAGTGATATAGCTAATTTTGATTCAATAAGCACATGAGTGGTGTGGTTGTGTAAAGCAGCTACATGTTTTTCAGTACTATGGTGACTCTTCCTGGAACAAATATACCTAAGGATAATACTTTTGTATATCTAGGTTTTACCATTTCCCGCTTACTGGTTTGTGTTGTAGAGAGTCAGAAATTGTAGCTGGCACATAAGGCTGTCCCCATATGCATCATCCAATCCAGTTATAGGGCAAGTAGGGCTAGCTGTTTTACCCACAAGCTCAGAGCCCCTCTTCAGAGAGGGGTAGGCTCCACTTTTACTAGGAATATTTTGCCACTTAGAGTGGTTGCCATTCTGCAAGCAGATGGTTAAATTGCAGAGTTCAGGGAGGCAGCACCCCATATCTTTATTTCCTTTAATATGCTCCATACAGACCAGAGCCACTTTATCTACAGTAACAGTTTCAGCAGTAAACCATCCTAATTCACCAAACACTGAATACCCATGTAAAGGCTAGGGCTTATTAACCTGTTCCCAAACTAAGGAGTATATGTGTGGATACATTACAGTGCTAGAAGGCAGAGTTTGAGGTGATGAGGGGAAAGAGGAGAAGTCATTCTAAACTTGTCATTGGTTAGAATTTTGCCACATCAGCGTCATACCCCACATTGTTCAATTGGTGGGCGAAGTGGTCCACAGAAGGCTGGTGGCACCTGATGACAGTAAATCAGTAAATACCCAACCCTGAGACCTGTTGTACACGTAGGTTACTGCAGAGGTCCATGGTAGAAGTGTATTTCCCACAGTGCTATAAATGAAAAGAAAGATGTTTACTGGGGAAAATAAGGGCTGGGTATTAGTGATCTAACAATGTACAAGTTAAGTTTCCATTAGTATTCAGAAGGATTCCTGGGAGGGGGGTTACTATTAGGAGGTTTCAGACACCATACTTTTTCCCTGTGTGATTGCAGGGAAACTTCTAGAATCAAATCTATAGTCAGCATATACATAATGACTTTCCATAGGGCCATGCATACAGTTCCTTGAGGAAAGTCTCAAGTTGGTGAGATGAACCATTTTTGGCATTTTGTGCATAAACTGTGGCCTAGTACTTAAGTTTTGAGTTCCCCAGTAGCTCATGCAGTTAAGATTCCCAACCAATGCAACTGCATTGGCCAGGACCATTGCCGAGTGACCTTATTTTCCCAAATTTCTAATGCTCATGGTGCAGAAAAGATCATAAAGATTACGTTGTTGTAGCTGTAGCATTGCTTATCCTTTTACTTGTTTTTGTAATACCTGAAAGGGCCCCACAGTCACTAATTCAGTGGGAGCAGGAGCAGCAGCTCAGAACCTTGGGTAGAAACTGGTGAGAGCTGGTTATAACAGATGGATCCATCGCTGCAAAGACTGTTCCTCATTTTTTAAATTGTTTCTTTAAAAGCTCATTCATTCTTTCCATGAACTCTGCCTCTCTGGAGTTATAAGGTAAGTGAAATGTCCATAAGACATCATGTTTGGTCTCCAGGCTTAAGTCAATTGTCCAGTAAAAACTGAGTGCATAGGGATCCCAAAGAAAGCACTCAATTTTTCTAGGCTTTGTATTGTAGCTCTTTGGTTAGCCTTCCCCACTGGGAGGGCTAGTAATAGTCCAGTGGCCATTGGAGGGTGTAAAGGCATATTTTGCACCCTCCAATAAGGGAAGACATCTAACATAGTCTACTATCACCTCTTGACTGGAATTGGTTTGTGGCCAATGTGGCTGAGTTGATGAGGGAGCATCCTTGGGCCTTGTAACATAAGGAAGGGGCAGGCATCCACAAAATCTTTTAGTTGTTGCTGTCCACAAAATCTTTTAGTTGTTGCTGTGTGATGGGTAGCTGGAATTGCTGCACCAGTTTCCACAGTGTCTAGTATCCTCAGTGTTCTATTTTTCCTATGTAACTATGCAGCAGCCTTGTACAATGTTGGCTACAGGTTACAAATTTTTTGTAAGAGCATCTGCTTCAATGTTACTAGGTAAAGAATCAGGGTTATAGACAGCGACATGAAATACAGCTTACCTTTCACTTGTGGCATGCTGTCCAGATGTCTTTCCACATTTCTTTCCCCAACAAGGGGCAACCGACAATAGGACATTTTTCTTGTTTCCATGTGGCCATCACATGGTCAAGCCTTGATATACTGCCCAATTATCTGCACAAATAGTTAGTGTATCTCCTTGTTCATGAACAATGACCATCCATACAGTGTTTAATTCAGCCCACTGGCTACTTTGCATAGTTCCAGTTCCCCACCAAACTGTGGCCACACTAGGCTATGGAATGCTATCCATTGTGGCATCCAGGTAGCAGGCTGCCTGTGTGTTGATCCATCAGTATACCAGATAATTTCAGGCATACTGTCACATCCACCAATGGTGGACACAGAGATAGCCATCTCTTGGAGGATCAGCAGGTGGGGTAAATGTTGTTTTTACACAAATGAAACCAGTTCCAGAATATCATTCATTTCTGCATTTAAGAGGGGGTCATTGAAAATACTGCATTGCAGCGGATAGACTTTCCACTTGGTCAAAATGCTAAGCTGAGTCCTGGAAGGGAGTTTAGTGGTGACATCACACATCCACCATGGAGAAGGCAGTCTGTAATGTTACAGGAGACTATCATATAAGTCCTTCAACTTGTAATAAGGCATTATAGGCAGTATGCAGTTGTTTTTCTGAGGGGCTATATCATAGTTTGACTCCTCTCCAAAGGTGATACTAAGAATATATGAGGTTCCGGAGAAGATGGCGGCTTAGTAAGACGCGCGGGTCTTAGTTCCTCCTCCAGAAAAGCAACTAAAGAAACAGAAACAATACGAAACAGCTCCCGGAGTCACGACAGAGACCAAAAAGACAGCGTACCCCATTCTGGAACAGCTGAACGGGCAGGGAGAATCTGCTGCGGTGAGCTACCCGAGGGGCGCACGTTTTCCCGGCCGGGGCGGCTGGCGACTGGGGTCCCCTCCACGCACGTGGCTCACCGGCCTGACTGGGAACGTTGGATAGCGGGGCCCTCCCGTCATGCTTGGCGTTTCGGGCCAGCTGGGCAATTAGGACCGGCACTCTCCCAAGCCGCGTTGGCCAGCGACCCCCACCTCCATGCGCGGTTTCCCGGGCCAACTGCGGTGCAGACAGACGAACGCCACGAGCGCCATCTACTGGGCAGGAAAAGAAAAACAGAGCCCAGAGATTTCACAGAAAAAGCTTTCAACCAGCTGCGTAACACACCCAGGGAAATCTGATCAAATGCCCAGACACCAGCAGAAAATAATGGATGACGCTCGGAAAACTGAAGATATGGCCCAGTCAAAGGAACAAACCAATAGTTCAAATGAGATACAGGAGCTGAAACAACTAATGCTGAATATACGAACAGAAATGGAAAAATTCTTCAAAAACCAAATCAATAAATTGAGGGAGGACATGAAGAAGACATGGGCTGAACAAAAAGAAGAAATAGAAAATCTGAAAAAACAAATCACAGAACTTATGGGAGTGAAGGACAAAGAAGAAAAAATGGAAAAAACAATGGATACCTACAATGGTAGATCTAAAGAGGCAGAAGCTACAATTAGTGAACTGGAGGATGGAACATCTGAATTCCAAAAAGAAACAGAAACTATAGGGAAAAGAATGGAAAAACTTGAGCAGGGGATCAGGGAACTGAATGACAATATGAAGCGCACAAATATACGTGTTGTGGGTGTCCCAGAAGGAGAAGAGAAGGGAAAAGGAGGAGAAAAACTAATGGAAGAAATTATCACTGAAAATTTCCCAACTCTTATGAAAGACCTAAATTTACAGATCCAAGAAGTGCAGCGCACCCCAAAGAGAATAGACCCAAATAGGCGTTCTCCAAGACACTTACTAGTTAGAATGTCAGAGGTCAAAGAGAAAGAAAGGATCTTGAAAGCAGCAAGAGAAAAACAATCTGTCACATACAAGGGAAACACAATAAGACTATGTGTAGATTTCTCAGCAGAAACCATGGAAGCTAGAAGACAGTGGGATGATATATTTAAATTAATAAAAGAGAAAAACTGCCAACCAAGACTCCTATATCCAGCAAAATTGTCCTTCAAAAATGAAGGAGAAATTAAAACATTTATAGACAAAAAGTCACTGAGAGAATTTGTGACCAAGAGACCAGCTCTGCAAGAAATACTAAAGGGAGCACTAGAGTCAGATACGAAAAGACAGAAGAGAGAGGTATGGAGTAAAGTGTAGAAAGAAGGAAAATCAGATATGATATATATAATACAAAAGCCAAAATGGTAGAGGAAAATATTATCCAAACAGTAATAACACTAAAAGTTGATGGACTGAATTTCCCAATCAAAAGACATAGAATGGCAGAATGGATTACGACCCAGCAATACCACTGCTAGGTATCTACTCAAAGGACTTAAGGGCAAAGACACAGACGGACATTTGCACACCAGTGTTTATAGCAGCATTATCTACAATTGCAAAGAGATGGAAACAGCCAAAATGTCCATCAACAGACGAGTGGCTAAACAAACTGTGGCGTATACCTACGATGGAATATTATGCAGCTTTAAGACAGACTAAACTTATGAAGCATGTAATAACATGGATGGACCTAGAGAACATTATGCTGAGTGAGTCTAGCCCAAAACTAAAGGACAAATACTGTAAGGTCCCACTGATGTGAACCGACATTTGAGAATCAGCTTGGAATATATCATTGGTAACAGAGACCAGCAGGAGTTAGAAACAGGGTAAGATAATGGGTAATTGGAGCTGAAGGGATACAGACTGTGCAACAGGACTAGATACAAAAACTCAAAAATGGACAGCACAATAATACCTAAGTGTAATGTAACTATGTTGGAACACTGAATGAAGCTGCACCTGAAATATGGTTTTTTGTTTGTTTGTTTGTGTGTTTGTATCTTCTGTTTTTGTTTTTTTCTTTTTCCTTTATATATATATATATATATTGTTAGTATTATTATTTTAATTCTCTTCTCTATATTAACATTCTATTTTTTTTCTGCTGTTTTGCTAGTTCTTTTCCTAAGTCGATGCAAATGTACTAAGAAATGATGATCATACATCTATGTGATGATACTAAGAATTACTGAGTGCATTTGTAGAATGGAATGATTTCTAAATGTTGTGTTAATTTCTTTTCTTTTTTTTGATTAATAAAAAATTTTAAAAAAAAAAGAATATATGAGAATTTGCTTTGCCTGTTGCTTTTGCCACATGTCCCAGACAAAGTCAATGTCTATATTGGTCACATCTAATTCACAAGGTACATCTGGGTCCACCCCCATTACCCCCTTAGAGCTTGTGCCTGTGTGATAGCTCATTTAGCCTTTGCAAAGGCTGCCTACTGTGGAATATTCCATTACAACATTTTTTCCTTTTCTTCCTAGGGTTTACAAAGGTTTCAGTATTTGTGCTAGATGGGGTATAAATGGAAATTACCATTTCCCAATAAAACAAGGAAAATCATTAAGTGTTTAGGAGTATTGGGATGGGATAATTTTGCACTTTATCATCAATAGCTGACAGAATAATTTTAGTCTTACTCAACCAAACAACACCCAAGAATTTGACAGGGCATCCAGGCCCCCATAAGCTTCCCAATTTACTGCCCATCCTCAGCATGGGCCATATGGCCATAGTGGTGGTTTCCAATTGTTGGCATAACATCATCAATATGATGAAAAAGAGTGACCTTGACTGGAGGTTTCCACATTTTAAATCATGGGCTACTAAACCATGACAAATAGTGGAACTATCAAGATACCCTTGTGGTAGCAAAGTAAATGTCCACTGTTGTCCTTCCCATGTGAAGGTGAATGCAGGCTGGCTGGAGAGATCTAAAGAAATACTGATAAAGGTATTATCGAGGTCTAAAACAAAATGAAATTGGCCTTATTGAGTACCTATGTCTTATAACAAGATAGCCATATTTGATACAGCTGCAAACAAAGGAGGAGTTACTTTGTTAAGTTCTTTATAATCAATAGTCATTTGCTAGGAACCATCAGTCTTCCTCATGGCCAGACTGGGCTACTAAATGGGCTGTGAGTGGGGATTATAATGCCCATTCTTTCTAATTCTTTGATGGTGAAAGTGATTTCTTGATGGCCCCTTAGTAACTTATATTGGCACACTGCCACTGCGTATCTGGGAGAGGTACCTTTACCAGAAACCACTTACCATGTCCTTTTATTGGATGATTTTGACCACTCAGTACCAGAGATGGAATTAATCTACAGAAGTTTGCAAAGTGATATTTTGAAAAATATCAATTCCCAATATATATTCTGGAATAGGAGATATGTGCACTGTATATCTTTGGGCTAGTAGCTGGCCAATTTGCGTTAGTAGTACTTAATGTGTTGCTTTAATATTTTGAGTCTCATACCCAATAATAGTTAAGGTAGGCCCTCCAGATCATGGCCATTTCCTGTGTATTAGCATGCATCCACTGTATTGTCCTACAATACCAAACCCTATGCTCATCAGTCAAGGACCAACAAATAGTTAAATGTGGTCTCTGATCCCTAGGGTCCCCATATATAGCCCTTATTAGGGACTCTTGACTCATCCCCTATGTGAGGGGATGAGGGAAAAAGGTGTTTGTCATGCCTCTTCAGTAGGTAGGATGGAGGGCCCCATATTTTGTAAGGGCTTTTTGGCCTGAATCTCATCACTTCATTCAATGATCTGCCTTCAAGTTTAGTGTATCTCTATTCTTTGGGTAATTTACTCCACTATCTTATTAGCACAGCATTCAGCTGTCTATCAATATCTTCCCTTTTAGTGCTTGCAGCTATTTTGTCAGCCTACATTTGTTTGTGTGACACATGGTTTGGGACACAGCCTGTAGTTCTTATGGCACAGCCTGTACCTCTGACTGCAGCTCCATTTCACTTTAGGTGTTCATATTCTCCTAAATCTGCTACTATTTGGGCAGTCTTGGAGATGGGCTAAATATGGGGACTAATTGACTAAAGATAGAAACTAATTGGCTAAAGATACCACTGATTTGAAGCACTAACTAAGAATGGCACCTTTAATAACCATAGTAAAAGTTTCACTATCTGGCCCAATAAAGATAGTGGTAGAAATTACATATTTCATTCTTAGCCTCTTTAGTATATCCTGCGGTTCATAAAGTATATTCCAATGCGGGGTGGCATGAGGTTATGTCCCCCACATTGGGCCATGTTTCTTTACACTGAGTTATGAGCCAATTTAATAATGCATTAGATTTATCCTGGGCAGCCAGGAGATACATACATTGGTGGAGGGAGATGTGAGTAGGACAAAATGGCAATTTGCTTATTTCAGGCTCTAAAGATAATATCCCTGTGCACCAGTGTCCCACAGATGCAGCAGCTAATTTGGTAAGACCTCCTTAAGTTTCTGTCTGCACTGATTCTCAATTTCACATCATTCAGAGACAGTATAATCCCTCATTGTGACCAGCCCCTTTTGGTCAGGAGGTGCTTCTGGGGCACTGGTGTCCCCCAACCTGGGGCTTATGGTGTTGATTCCATTCTGATTTAGCCTTTTGTTGGACCAGAGGATGAACAAGCCCATTTTCCTTATTTTCAATATGCGGTCAGACTGGGGCTCATCATCATCTGAAGAGAAGTCAGTGGTCCCAATCAGGGGAAGTTAGGATACATCTAATTTGCCCCTTGAGCAGCTTGCACCCTCTCGCCCTAGCACACTGACATACCAATATTTCAAAAATTTTAAGTTTCCATCTACACGGCAGAGCCTTTTGTTTAATGCATCTTATAAGTTTTCTTGGGCTATCTGTATGTCTCTTTCTAACTTAATTTCCTCTTCCAGGCAGTAAACTGAAGCTTTTACTGTCAGGGCCTTTTCCATAGCCAAACACACAGCCCCTTATATAGGCCCTGTGACAGCTGTGCTGATCTGATGGTTTTTCATTTTCTTAGGAAATCTTAATAGTTCTGTAGCCTGCTGCAAGATGACTAAAGGTCCAGCTGGGCAGTTTTTGCCATTCCCATACCTCCTTGTGGTCCCACTCACCCAGGAGGGCAGGCAACCCTGGAAAGTCTCCCTTCTTAGAATTCACGCTGTCAATAGCTGGGGTTCCCTTGGTTTCCAGGCTGGCTTGCCAATTGTCTTGGCTCAATGGAGCTTTTTCAGCCAAAAAAGCAAAGAAAACATCAGGCTCAGACTGTGACGTGAACTATATTAAGGGAACTTACATATAAGAGAAATCAAACAGCTCCAAAGGTGGCGGTACAGATGTGTGGAAGCAGCACACCACAATTAGGTGAAAATCAGCAGGGCCAGTTACCGGTTCTTGAACAAAGACATTCCATTGAGTATGAGAATATGGGTAAAGTGAGGTGCTTGCTTGATGGGAGACAGTAACAGTTCAAAGTTCCCGGTAATATCCAGGCCGTGCGTTGACCATCTGCCTCCCTAGTGATAAACCTAGGGAGCTGGATAAACTTCTACTAACTGCCCAAAGTCACACAGGCTGCTGTGTGCTCAGCTTCCACAGAATCTTAGGGAAATACTTGGGCCCTAGGCTCCCACACAACCTTATAATGTAATCTTTTTATTACCTCCATTTATAGGAAAGTAAACTGAGTCACAAATTCCTCATGTGACCAATCGAAGGATTCACATGAGTTTCTAATGAATTGGTCCTGGGATACAGGAATTGTGATTTTTAATCCAACTATTTTTCAGCAATATCCTATATACAGTCCTCTGGTTTAGACGTCAGCAGATAATTAGTATATTATGTCCAGCTACTTAAGCTGAGGTGGGATGAGGACTAAAACTAGGGAATAGGTTATTCAATAATGTAATTTTTTTAAAAAGGTCTAAGAAAAAGCAAGTATGCTGGTTTTGTTTGTCATCACCCTTCTCTGATACCAGTCCTTTGTTTTCTTATTGACTGCAGGAGAGTACAAATGACTCAGGCTTTTCCATCATGGCAGCATTCCGCAACCAGAAAAAAAGGAATGATCCATTCATGAGCACGTAAACCAGGAGCTACAATCCATTACTGACATTGTTTGGCACCTACTGGCAGGAAGCAGCTCACCTTCTGCATCCTTCTCAGATTCTAAAAAGGCAAACCTGAATTTTGTGCAAGCAGTGGCCAGTTTCCCTCAAATTGGAGAAGGTCTCTCTGCACAATATAACCAAAGAACTATAGAGAAAAGTGAACAGCTTGGAAAGCATATATGGGGCAGGAGGGGCAGGAGGATTACCAGCTATGAAAACCACTATATTTCCCTTTAATTATGCTTACACTCATTTAGTTTAGAGTTGTTCATTTGCCAGTGAACGGATTAATACAGTAGAAAATCAGACAATCTGAGGTCTGGGAAACCAACTGATAGTCCTAAGGTTAAGTTGGAATAAAGTTAAAAATCCAATTACCAGCCAAATATAGATGTTTAGAAAGTTCGAGTTTAGATGTTTCAGGACTGGGGCACATATTAAGGGATTTAAGGTAGGGACTACACAAATCTCAATTTCTGGCCACAGAGGTAAGAGGATGCAGCTTCAGTGGCATAAACCCATATCTCCTTCTAATTTAAGGTCACAGATAGCACTTTCCTTGCTCTAGTTTGCTAGCTGCCAGAACGCAACACCCAAGAGATGGATTGACTTTTAATAAAAGGGGATTTATTTTGTTAGTTCTGCATAGGAAAGGCAGCTAACTTTCAAGTGAGGTTCTCTCTTACATGGGAAGGCACAGGATGCTGGCCCTCTCTCCAGGCCTCTAGGTTCCAACAACTTTCCCGGGGTGATTTCTTTCTGCATCTCCAAAGCCCTGGGCTGAGTTGTGTGTACTGAGATGAGGTATGCTAAGCTGCTTGGTCTGTGCTACCTTGAGCTCTCTCATTTAAGCACCAGCCAGTTAAATCAAACATCATTCATTGCAGTAGGCACGCCTCTTAGCCGACTGCAGATGTAAACAACAACAGATGAGGTTCACACGCCATTGGCTCCTGTCCACAGCAATAGATCTAGGCACCTTTACCTGGCCAAGCTGACAACTGACTCTAACTACCACAGTCCTGAGGTACTATTTCCTAGAAAGTAAAAGCAGAAAGCTCACAGTCTTAAAATCTGAGAAACAAGAAGCTGTTTCACATTCACTTAGCAAAACAATGGCAAATCAATCTCAAGAGAACTTTGGGAGGATCTGAAGTAGCACCATGATTACCATTTGATTAACTGTGAAGAAGAGACAGTGCTACCAGGAATCACCTGTGTGTACTTCGGGGCATAGATGAAACAGGGTAAAAGCATATTATATAATAACATATATTAATAATTATATGTTATTTTAAAAAATAAAAGCAAAAGGAACCATTTTTGACCTCCAACCTGATATAATAAAATATTAGAATTATGGAAGTCAGATGAAAATAAACATTCAATGCTTCTGAAGTGATCTCATTATGGCAATTCTAGTGATTGTGCATAGGGCATAAAAATGCCCCAGATCCACTGCCTGCAAACTTACTTCTATTCATCTATTTAAACCCTCTCCACACATGGGTCTCCTACAAGCCTGGCTTTGGCTCTGTGCTGCCTTTTCTTCTTTCGTCCATTTGGATTTGGCAGCCATGTTTATTTTGTTATACGTTTCGTAATTTTAGTAAATGATCACTCTTCGCATAGTTTTTCGGTTGTGTTACCTGCAGTTCGTGGGGAGGAGGAGATTGAACACATGTGACTATAGACTTACAAAAATTCTAAGTATAATACGGAAACCCGAACTGAAATTGAAAATTAGCAACTAACACAATTTCCTCTCTTTCAGATATTAACTAGGGAATCAGAACAAAAATCAAAAGCATCCACATGACACTGGCAATAAAGGTAGTCATAGGTAATTCACACTGTTGTTTCAAAACAAGCAAAGAAAATAGAAGTTCTTGTAGAGCAGCATTCATTTAAATTTAGGTTTTTAAAGAATTAGTAGGAGACCATTAATGTTCTCTCCTCAATGACCCAAAAGGCTTCTGTTGATGTTCTGAATTGTGTTCACTCTCAGTCCCTCTTGGAGGTGATTGAGAAAATCAAGCTTTTAATAGAACAAAGAGCGTATCTGTCAGCTCTATCCAAGATTTCAGGCATTGGTGCCTCTGATCATCAAATTGCTTTAGTTTTGCTCCTGACTCAAGAATGCAAAGTACTCTCAAGGAATTAAATTCTAGTCCCTTGGGGTTCTGTATACAAATAGAATGATTTGGTCAAGTAATCAAATGAGATTTGTTTAACAAAAAGATACAAACACAATTACTCAATTCTGAACAAAAATAGAAAGAGGAGAGTGGTCCAGCCGAAAAGTCAGTGTTTTACGGTAGGGAGAAAAGATTATAATAGGGAATCTAATATGAATGAGACAAATACGTGCCCAATTCTTAAAAGAAAGCACTAGACTAAAACCCTCCTGTTAAACGCTAAAATTTTAAAAGTGTGGTGTGATATAACCCTGTTTGTAGTCCCTATTTTTATTTTCTATAAGCAAACATCACAATGGATTAATTTCATGTAGAGTTCTCCAGGAGAATTTTGCAAGTAAAAGAAATAATAATCCACCAAAAAAGTGGGAGAATTATCAATCTTTTCTTTCCATCCTAATATTTTTCCAAAGATCTAATTTTTTTTCTAATAATTCCCAGATCTAGGAGGGAGAAAGGGGATGAGGGTCTATTTAATTAACTTACACATAGAGCTCAGGAAAATGCTACATAATTTAATGTTAATTCACTCCTTGTATAAGCATAGCACCATGTACAATGGAGGGCCTATAAAATAATATACATTTTTGTAATACTACGGATCATAAGTACACAAATAATATAAATAGAAATAAATGAGCTTTATAGCTTCAATGTTATTTTTAATTTATGCAAGTTTCAAACCAAATATTAAGTAAGATCCTTTTTGTGTATACATTCTAATACAATTATTTTATCAGAAAATAAGCAGAGACTGAGGTAATGTGGAAGTATTAATACTTGATTTCTCCCTGAAATTCTTCTAAGAACTTCTAAGTAATATTTTTGTACTCTGAAAATGTATATCTGTTTAAGACCTACTCTTTCAAATAGAGGAAATTTTAAAGAATCAATATTTTTAAAATTCACTCGCCAGTTATGCAAATATATATGAAATTTGGCTAGAAATTTTTCATCCTTCCTGATTTCAGTCAGTTGTTCTTATGAAATAATTTATTTTATGGTTTTGCAATGAATTTCAAAATCCCCTGAAAGTTGCCTTTTGGATAATTTTTTGGTTGATCCTAAAAGAAGTTAGACAGTGGGCCACGGTGGCTCAGCAGGCAGAGTTCTTGCCTGTCATGCCTGAGATCCGGGTTTGATTCCCAGTGCCTGCCCATGCACAAAATGAAAACAAAAAAAAATAAAAGAAGTTAGAAAATCCTGAATGCTAAGGTTTATTTATTCTATTTGTTTTAGTTTAAAGATGCGTGAGTTTTTACAGGCAACATGCTTATGTACTTTTCAATAAATTTCATAGTGATAGAAGATTTTCAAAACTCTGTATTCAATACAGAGTATGCAGAGTCTGTATACTGCAAGTTTCTTCCCAAAGCAGTTACTTCTGTATACATTGTCAAAACTTCACTTTTATTTTGAAGGGACAGATGGTGTTTATATTTCAGAAAATATTTTCTAGGTGTACAACAGAAAGCCACTTATCATGATAGAGGAGGTAACCAAATTTCAATACTTTGATTTGCAAGTTCATGGTTCATTTTTAAACTCAAAAGCCCTTTTGGTGCTTTTCCCTATTACCAGAAAATATCTGTGTGGTCAAATGACTGCCATGGTCTTGATTCATCTCATTACTATGTATTGGGACTTTTTTTTTACTAAGGTTTATAAAATATATAAATCTATTCAATTGTACAACATTGGGGGAAAGAAACCTTTTTTTTTCTTTTTTTTTTGTGTGGAATGCTCACTCCTCTCTGTGGCTACCTTGCTTATACCCATGGCTGTTACTGGCTCAAGAAAGTGAGCCAAATATCAATTCTTATATTAACTATAAGTAAACATGAATCTCTTTTATTTTTGGAAAAAAATAGGAATACTAAGCTATAATTTTTAAAACTCAATGGATTTTCTTGCTCTGAAGACCACTAAGAAAGCAAAAAATTCTGAACCCAAATAAAAAAGAGATACTTGAGAAGAAAGAAGCATAAAGAAGGTAAGAGTTGTGCTAAGTAAACTGTACTTGCCTAGATCTTTGAAGGCTCTTGGTCTAAATGTAACCTAAGCCCTGAAAGACAGAGAAAGGAAATGTAAATCCTGAATACAGGTGAAATTTTCTTAGTACCAGGTTCAATGAACATGCAACTCCAGAATGAAAAATTAATCCCATAAATATTAGAAATGAGGTTCAAAATGAAAGGAGAAGACAAGGAAATAACAGTTGAGAAAAATTTTTTGATCAGATTTGATAGGGTTGGGTAAGCTCTATTGCATATACAAAATCCAATGCTCAATCTAATTTCATCCAGCTATGAGTTCTCAAAAACAAATATCGGTAACTTTAACTCAGTCAAGATAAGCAAATAGAACTGTAGAAATTTCTGTAACAAACAGAATAACCTTACTTCAGGAATTTACTTTGGAACTCTTGGACAGGGATAACAAGTTACTAGAGAAATACCATAGTTAAATTTCAAGCAGATTGTTTTGGTGAAAAGGTGACACATTGGAAAGGTGTAAAAGCCAGTCCAAAAGTCAATGTATTCTTTTCTCAGCAAACTGTATCTCCTCTTTTAAAGGAAAGAGTGTGTCTGGCTGTCATTTTTGTGCAGCATAATTTTTAACTTACTGGTCACTTTTTGTTTGTTGGGACAAATTTACATAAAATAATATTTACTCTTTTTAGGTATGTAATTCAACAAACTTATTCATTCATGTAATTATCACAACAAACAAGACAGCGAATATTGTCATCACCCCAAAAGTTCTCTCCCTGCATTTTTACAGTCCAACTCTTCCCCTCACCCTAGCCACTGGTCAGATTCCTGACTCTACACTTCTCCCCTTTCTAGGATACCTAAAACAGAATCATTATACTATATAGATTGTTTATAGGATCTTTCACTTAGCATAATGCTTCTGAAGTTCTTCCATATTTTTGCATATATTAGTTTCCCATGGCTGCTTTAGCAAATTACCACAAACTTAATGGCTAAAACAACCAGATATTCTTCTATAGTTCTGGCAGTCAACAGTTCAAAATGAGTATTAAAGGGCTAAAGTCAGCTGGGGTGTTTCTTTCTGGAGGCTCCAGGGAACATCCATTCTTTGACTATTACAGATTCTAGAGGCTGCTAGCAATCCTTAGCTCTTGGATGCATCACTCCAATCTGTGCTTCTGTTGTTACATCATTTTCTCTTTCTCTTTGTTCTTCTGCCTCCCCCTTATAAGGACACCTCTGATTGCCCCAGGTCAAAATGGAAAACCCAGGGTAATCGTTAGTTTAATTGCATCTGCAAACTCCTTTTTTTTTTTGCCTGGTAAGGCAACATTCACAGGTTCTTGGGATTAGGATGTAGGATCTTTGAAGGGGAAGTGGCACTATTCAGTCTATCACATGACATATATCAGTGTTTAGATCCATTTAATTTCTGAATAATATTTTATTATATAGATATATCTCAATTATTTTATACATCCACTGGGAGGGGTGGATGTTGACATTTTTCAAATTTGGGGTAGTTATTTAAAAAGTTACTATGAATATTAGTGTATAAATCATTGTGTTGACATGCTATTTTCATTTCTCTTGGGTAGACAGATATATAGAAGTCAAATTCCTAGTTTGTAAAGCAAATGTACAACTCACTTTATATGAAGTATAAAAATTGTTTTGCAAAGTGGCTGTACCAGTTTTCATTCCTATCAGGGATGTATGAGAGTCTTTCTTGGATTGAATTTTCAGGTGTTTGCCATTGTACTAGGTATGCAATAGTATTTCATTGGGGTCATAATGGCATTTCCCTAACTGAGCCTCTTGCACTCCATCAATGCAGGGTAGTATGCAGAGAAAGCATGACTGGAGAAAGAAGAATCAATGGAGATGAGAATTAGAGTTGTACAGAGAGCAATTTCTATGTTTACTCGATCCCTTCCCACAGAGACACATGCTTCATTCAGATGCTCATCTGTCTGAATGTCCCTGAGTTTATGAAAATTGATCCCGAGTCCGTATAATAAACACTGTTCATTTGTATAAACTAGTTTGAGTTCTCAGTTGTTTCAATGGGAGTCCTATTTAATACCCAAAGTTAGGGGTTGTTAGGATCAAATAGTTCCAGTGTAGTGAGATACTTTTGCTTGAGGAAAAAGGCCCTGTGGGCTAACAGTGAAGAGAAATGGTTGGCTTTAATAGAAAGGATGTTGAGATATTTTGACAAATTTAGGATACCCTGTGATAGGCAGAAGTTTAGTATGTCCTGCAAGATTCCTACACCTGGAGCACATGCCCTGTGTAATCCCCTCCCCGTATATGTGAGTAGGACTTGTAAATGTGATCAGATACCACTTTTCTGCTTAGGTTAAATTATATGGCAAAGGGGAAGGGATTTTGTGGTAGTAATAAAAGTCTGTAATCAGTTGACATTAAGCTAGTTAAGAGGGATTAAGCTAGTCAAGATGGAGATTAGCTGGGAGGGCCTGATCTAACTAGGGACCACTTTTAAAGTGGAGTAAAGCAGATTTAGACTCAGAGAGGGGAGAATTCAGAGGTATTTAAAGTAGCAGAGATGCACTCCCATTGATCTGGAAGAATAAATTGTCATGTGGAGAATACTATGTGGTAGTGAATGGTGGATGGCTTCTGGGAACTGAAGGCCACACTGCTACAGCACATGGAACCCAGCGCTTCCAATGGCCAGTGAGCCTGTAAGAGGATGTCAAGGCTCACATGAGACTGTAGCGGGGACTGACACCTTCATTATAGCCTAGTAAAAGCCTGAGCAGGAGACCCAGCCAACCTGAACCCCGGAACCACAGAAAATGTGAGATAACAGATATGTGTTGTTTTAAGCTGCTAAGTTTGTGGTGATCTGTTATGCATTAATATAGAACTAATACACTTCCCATATCAATGAAAACTCCTTTCATACATGTGATGTTGTAACCGAAATCACTTTCCTACACAATGAAAATAAGATTTTCCTCACCGAAAATATGCTTGGTGTGTATGGGACGAGAGGGGTTTTAGAGTTTTCTTAGATACAACAGAAAGGCCCATGAACATGGTGTCTTCTAATACTGCATTAGTGTGAATTAATATATACCATACTTTCCTGGTAAATCCATTAAGGTTGTTGCTGTTGGTCTGTTTTGTTTTAATGGGAGAGATTAGAGAAATGAGGGGAGGTAAGGGAAAACAGTCAGAGTACTACCTGGTAAAGATAAGGAGGGAAAGATCATCCAATGGAAAATACCAGCCACCTGACCAAAGTTAAGGAAAGGAGTGGCAAATTTCAGAAGGGTGAATACCTGTGATAGTGAAAAACCATATATTTATCTTAATTATATTGGAAAGGAAAAAATGCTGGTCCTATCCAAACTTACCTAATTTGATTTCCTTCTCCTTTGTATAGTTAATGTCAGCAAATTCAGCATCAGGAAGATGAATTTTGTTTAGCACAAAAATAACCAAATTCTTACTGGGTTTATCGCATTATGGAGTTGCCGCTGATAGCTTCAGCCGGGCCACGCGACCGGTACACTGGGTGGGTTTGGGGCGAGCTCGCAGGGAATTAACCTGGGTAAGCTGGAGCCGGCGCTTTCCCCAGCCGGCGGTCACGAGAAAAGTCTTCACTGAGGCCAGATTCGGGTTAACGCTTTTATTGATACACACCGGGATGGGCCACCCGGGAACCCGAGGAGTGAGACGTCTGTGGTCCGAAGACCCAGGGGCTCGGACGACCCAGAGCGGGGTAAGCGTGGGGCTTAAGTACTCTCGGGGAGGGGTGGAGTCTTGGGCGTACACGTCAGAGGGAGACAGCCACTCACACAAGCCAGGCAGCAATTGCTAAGCTTTAGGCAGGTGTGGAGCTATAATTAGGAATAGAGAAGCGAGGAGAAAAACAGGAAAGGCTGTGGGTTTGTGGCGAGCTGCGGAAGTGGGCGGTCTACAACAAGAGGGGGAAGGGGGGAACAGAGAGGGGAGTTACAGGTACGGAGGGCAGAGAGTGAATGTAGAGAGGGAGAGAAGGGTTAAAAAATTTTAAGCATGGCTAGGCTCCAGTCCCTGAGAAATATGCCACATGGAGTAATTTCTCTTTTGAGGTATTAAAAAAAAAACTGTAAGAGGTATGTAATGGTAAGAACTCCCTTTTATTCCTGGGGAAACTAAGGCACAGAGTAAGAAGCAAAAAGGAAATGATATATCTGGGACTTTATTCTAGACATCTCATCTCTACACCACTCTCTACTGCTAATTAGAATACCCTCCCTAATTAGAATACCTGAAAACCACCTCATTCCTGATGGCCAGCATTTAATTTAAGAATATTTTCTTAAGTAGCTGATTATTTCATTATCAACTGGTAAGTGAAGAGAAAAATTGGTAAATTAACATTTTCCCAGTACTCCCTGAATGCCAGGCATAATATTAAAAATTTCATATTATCTTGCATCATTTATTTCTTGCAAACAACCCTCCAGGGAGATGTTCTTATTCTTATTGTAGTGATGAGGAATTACTTTTAGAGAGGTTAAATGGTTTGCCCAAAGGAACCATGGAGCAAGTTACTACATGACAGTGTCATGGGAACACAGGCTCAGTACACAACAGAAACTTTCAGGAAATGACCACTGCATTACTTACACAGCATGAAGGGTCCAAAAGAACAGAAGAGACCCCATCATGGCTGGTCTTCCAGGGGGGCCAACTGCTCACTCAGTATCAGTGGATGGCAGTTCTGCATGTCTCACTTCATGTTCGAGAAGATGAAGCTATGCTGTTTGAATGTAGTATTTATCCACTCTGTGTGTAGCCACTGAGCATTCCTGCCTTGATTAGCATCTGGAGCTGCCTGTTTCCAATTTCCAGATTTAGGATCTGGCTGGACCTTCTCATTAGACTTACATCTCCCCCAAGTTGTGGGATGGAAACTGAAATATCATCACACAATAAGAGAGGAGGAAGGGAGAAGGTGGGCAGTGGTTGGACAATGGCTGTCTGTGTGATACCCGAGAGTGCTTTTTCAACTTTGCTAAGCCATGACTAAACAGCTTTTCTGATAATATTTATTTCATCATCGTTTTCTATCTAATGTCTCAAATTTATAAAGTACCCTTTGTCATAATTTTTTTTTTCAGGGAAAGTGTTCAGCTACTAAGGGTAACACTCAGATAAAAGAACAGGGATTTAGACACCAAGAAAAAGTAGGATACAAATACCAAAAATGCCCAAAAAGAAGGGATAACGAGTTGTCATCTATGGGGTGAACTTGTAAAACATGCACTAGGACATGCTGGTAGGAAACTAATTCTAATTATTATATTTTATGTTATAATATTTTAAAGCCAAGCAGTAGAGAGTGGTGTAGAGATGAGATGTCTAGAATAAAGTCCCAGATATATCATTTCCTTTTTGCTTCTTACTCTGTGCCTTAGTTTCCCCAGGAATAAAAGGGAGTTCTTACCATTACATACCTCTTACAGTTTTTTTTTTAATACCTCAAAAGAGAAATTACTCCATAACGCAAGTATGCTAGATATTTCCCCAAGTGGAAACTGTGAGGAAATTTGGGGAATATATTTTTACTTTCAAGTAAATGTATTATGATGAACCCATTGGAGTAGTTTTGATGAATATGATCTTGAAATGAATAATGTTGCTTTTAATTTATTTAACTTCATATCTTTCTGTGTTGGCTTAATGTTATCATTGATAAACTTACATTACTTACACAATTAAAAAATACACAAATACATACAGATGTATACATATACTCAAGCACACACATGCAAACAGCCACACACACAGATATGCACTAGCTGGCCTGTTACTGCTTCGACAAGTCGTTAACCTTCATTACATGGACAAATCTCTAAGGCTGCTCTCCATCAGGCTACTGAGAGTTGTTCTTGTTATAAACACTGCAGATGCAAATCAGCACCTTAATTTTGAGCATCTGCTTTTGTGATTTTAATTTTGAATGTTCGTATTTCAAACAGCTGTTCATTTTCTCCATTATGCTTTCTTCTTTAATGAAGGTATAGCTTTTTATAAGATGTGCAAACCATATGTGAACACCTCGATGAAATTCTACATATGGAACTGCACTTATTAACCAGGTCCACGTTTTGAAACGTTTCCAGCTTCTCAGCTTTCATAGTCAATTATTCCGCTTCACCCCTGAGATAATGTTCATGACAGTTTAATACACATTGATCATCTTTCTATATAAGTAGTATCGCCTCAATTATATTGCCTCAATTTTAGCTGCTCAAGTGAATAGCTGCCTAATTTTAAGGGGTCCCCCCAGACTTCACCTTCAAATGAATTTTGTATACTTACTATAGCACATAATCTAATTCATACCATTTCAAACATATTCATTAAATTTGGTGAGCCCTCAGGTTCATTTTTAAATGCCTCTCCTTTTTAAGGCTCCCCAAAGCAAAACTGGCATATGCTAATATGAGGTTTGAAACTACTCCATCCCAACATACTCTGCAATCTTGGTAACAATATATCTAGCTGATTTCTAATAAAGTGGTAATAGATGCACAGGCTGATATTTACAGACATGATTTATGTTAATGTACATTATATCTAAACTATCTGTAAAACAGACTCAGAATACAAAGAACAAAATTTTTGGTAGAAAAGTCAAAGATGGAGATGATAAAATAATTTATATTAAGAATGAGAAACCTGAGGTGTAATTTAGAGATGATTTCATAAATATGAAACATTACCATACGAAATGGAGAAAGATTATTCTTTCCCTCTGCTCAGGCCAGAACCAAAAATAAAATTGATAATAATAATAGTAATAATAAACTGAAACTGATGCATGAACATTTTAGATGAGGAAAAATTAAACGTTCCTCACAGGGAGAATTGTTAAATATACACAACCTCTCTTTCCTGAGGTCTATAAAGATGGAAATGATACCAATCTGTCAGGAACGATTTAGTTTCAGTACTTTCTGGAAACTGGATAATGATCTTTAAAGAACATTTTTAACCTTCCAGTTCATTTTTTTTTTCTCATGGGCAGGCACCAGCAATTGAACCCAGGTCTCTAGTATAGCAGGTGAGAACTCTGCCTGTGCCACTATTGCCAGCCCTCAGTTCATTTTTAATGACACATATTAAAATATAAAGTATATATGGTGAATAAAGAAAGTTTATCTTCAACAAATTAGTATTAGAAAACAAATGTTCATAATGTGAACATGTTTTACTCTGTTACTATCCAATTTACATCATATTTATATGGTGCTACAAGTCACAACAAGAAAGATAAATGTTCCATATTTTGCAAAACCAGAGAGAGATGTCTTTATTTGGCATTAACTTAAAATCGAGTTATTTTTTCAAAGACACAGATGTCCTATTAAATGTCAGTGAAATTGAACATGTATACTCTTTGGGAAAAAAATATATGATGCTATTATTTTACCCCACAAAGAACTCTTGCATCAGATATTTTAATTGTCAGTCATATTTGCAGATTGTAATCACGAAATATCTAATTTGTCATTTGGATCAAAAACAGAACAATTGGAGTTGCAGCTAAAGATAAGCAAATCACTCAAAGAACACAGTGTCTAACTTTAACAGGTTTCATGGTTGAGCATTCAATGACCCCATTGTTCAAAAGGAAAAGGAAAACTGTAACGATGATTTGGTTCCGATGAAAAATGACAGTGTTAGAATAAAGGTAATGTACATGGATGAAGCACATCTGTTTAGTGTGGAACAGATAACAGCCATGTTGCTGACCAAATTAAAGGAAACTGCTGAAAACAACCTCAAGGAACTGGTAACAGTTTGTGTTATTTCAGTCCCCTTCTTCTTCCTGGATATGAAGAGGGGATCTGTGTTAGATGCTGCACAGATTGTTGGCCTAAACAATGCTTGAGACTCAGGAATGATATGACTGCTGTTGCTTTGAATTGTGGAGTTTATATGCAAGATCTCCCAGCCTGTATGAGAAACCAGAGAGTGGATTCTGTTGATATGGGACATTGGGCTTTTCAAGTGTCTGCCTGTGCCTTTAACAAAGGAAAATTGAAGTTACTGGGAAACGCTTTTAATCCTTTCTTGAGAGGAGAAAACTTTGACAAAAAATTAATGGAACATCTTTTTGTGCAGAATTTAAGACCAAGTACAAATTGAATGTAAAATCCTAAATTCAAGCACTCTGTATCAGGAGTGTAAAAAGTTACAAAGGCTAATGAGCTCAAACAGTACAGGCATCCCAATCGATATAAGTGCTTTATGAATACAAAAATGTTTTGGGGGAAAGATGAACAAGTCACAATTTGAAGAGCTCTATGCTGAACTTCCAGAAGAAATACAAGTATATCTTTATGTACTGATGGAACAAACTCAGCTAAAAGTAGAATATATGAGAGCTGTTGAGATCGTTGGAGGTACTAAACAAATTCCAGCTGTGAAATGCAAAGCTGAAGAGTTCTTCGGAAAAGACATTAGCCCAATCCTTAATTCAGATGAAGCAGGAACCAGAGGATGTGCATTACAGTGCACAAGTCTTTCCCTGGCATTTAAGGTTAGAGAGTTTTCTGTCACAGATGTAATTCCTTTTGTAATATTTCTGGTCTGGAATCACGATTGAGAAGACACTGAAGGTGTTCATGAAGGGTTCAGCTGCAACCATGCTAAACCTTTCTCCAAAGTGCTCAGCTTCTACAGAAAGGGCCCTGTGGAGCTAGAAGCTTTCTATTCTGATCCTCAAGGAATTCCATATAGAGAAGCAAAATAGGCCACTTTGTAGTCAAAAATGTTTCTGCCCAGAAAGATGGAGAAAAATCGAAGGTGAAAGTCAAAGTGCAGATTAATAGCCATGGTATTTTCACCATCTCTATAGCAATTATGGTGGAGAAGGTCCCAACTGAAGAAAATGAAGGGTCACCTGTTGAAGTGGACATGAAATGTCTAACTCAGAGACCACCAGAAAACCCCAACAGTGATAAAAATATCCAGCAAAACCAGTGAAGCTGGAAAACACTGCCCCAGGTACTGATGGTAACAAACCTCACAGGCTCCCCCCTTCATCTGAATTTACCTCAGAGGAAAACAAAATCCCAGACACTGACAAGGTCAATGAATCCAACTTGGTCTAGTGGTTAGGGAAAAACCTTCTTGACACATATATTGAGACAGAAGGTAGGATGATACTGCAGGGAAAGTTGGAAAAAGGAAAGACATGATAAAAATGTGGTAAAAGAATATATGTACGAGTTCAGGGACCAGCTTTGTGGACCATATGAAAAATTCTTAAGTGAGCAGGGTCATCAGCGTTTTCTAAAGCTCTTCACAGAGACTGAAGACCGGCTCTATGGAGAAGGTAAAGACTAAGCTTACCAAGCCTATGTTGACAAATTGGAAGACTTAATGAAAACCGGCACTCCAATTAAAATCTGGTTTCAGGAAGTTGGGAAACAGCCAAAAATATTTGAAAAATTAGGACAGAGGCTCTAGCACTATGCCAAGAGAACAACTGACTTCAGAAATAAGGATAAGTATAACTATATGGATGAGTCTGAAATGAAGACAACTGAGAAGTCTGTCAGTGAAGAGGTGGACTGGATGAACAATATCATGAATGCACAGGGTATAAAAGAATTTGGAGCATGATCCCTTTGTCTGAAGTCAGGAAATTAAAAAAAAAAAGAAGGAATTTAATAACACTTGTGATCCCAGTATAACACAACCCAAGCCAAAAATCAAAACAGTCCAAACTGGAAAGGACTCCAAACAGCTCAAATGTTGATAAAAAGGAAGAAGATTTAGCCCAGATGATTTTGGTGTTGAGCCTCCACATCAGAATGCTAACTGCTACCCTGATGAAAAGTGCTCAGCTAATGTGGACTTGAACTACAGAAAGTGAATAAAATATTTTTGCCTAGTTTGTGAGCTTAACATCCTGAGACTATTCATATTTCATTTCTTAAGAATGTTTAGAAATGTTGTATAATATACAGAAGAATAAAAAGCTTAAAAGTCTGTACTCTTTTTGATCCTAAAAAGGAAAATTGCCTTGGTAACTTTCAGATTCCTATGAAATTGTGAATTTCATACTAAGCTTCTGTGCAGTATTACCATTTGCATCACTAAAGATGAAATTGACTTTTGTCTTTCAGAGGAAAAAAAAATGTTCCAGGGCATTGCGATTAAAACTTTTAATCAATAGATCCTATGCCTTTAAAAGCAATGTTGTTTATCTGTTATTTTTATACTAGGAAATATTGAAAATATAATCCAATCCTCAAGGAAACCCACAATGGAAAAATTTGGGCCCCAAGAATACAATATACCTCATCATGCTGAATGTCATCAAATTTCATGTATGACATGATCAATGATAAATATTTCCAAAGAAAATGCAAAAGTGCCATAACTCTTACAATTTAATAATGCTAAACTACAGGGAAATACCTTTCCAGCTAAAGTTTATGCAGCAATCCCTTGAAATGCAATTCTCACTTTATCCAATTGTAGATATAATTTTACTTTATATGAACTTTTCATATCTTAAAATATTTTGTCTTAATAATATTACAGTGTCTCTCAATGGCTTAAAGTGCCATTTTATTCTTTCTAGGCAACAGTCTAGTCCCAAATGTTGAATTTAATTCAAATCTACAGAAAAAAAAATGTATTCCAGAAACAAAATTTACAGAGAAATGCCAAAGATATGCTTACAAAATGAACAGAATTATAAATAAAGTATGAACTGTGAAAACTAATGTATTAGTTAGGGTTCTCTAAAGAAATAGAATCAACAGGAAATATTTGTAAATATAAAATTTATAAAAGTGTCTCATGTAACTGTGGGAACGTAGAGTCCAAAATCTGTAGGGTAGGCTGGGAAGCTGATGATTCCGATGGAGGGTCTGGACAAACTACACAGGAGAGGCTTGCCAGCTGAAACAGGAAAAAGCTGAAAACAGGAAACCTGTCTCTTCTGAATCCTCCTTAAAAGGCTTCCAGTGATTAGATTAAGCATCACTCATTACAGAAGACACTCCCCTTGGCTGATTACAGATGGAATCCACTATGGATGCAGCTGACATGATCATGATTTAACTCTATGAAATGTCCTCATCACAACAGACAGGCCAGCACTTGCCCAACCAGACAAACAGGTATCACCACCTGGCCAAGTTGATACATGAACCTGACTGTGACAACTAACATGTATACCCATATGTACAAAGTTAGATTACATAAATTCAGATTTTTAATCTTATAACTACCTGATTCACTTGATGCATTTCATGATAGATTTTAATGTTAACTTCTAGAAAAATCCTAAAGATTGAAAGACATAAAGTTGTGATTATCATAATTACTCAAAATTGTAAGTTTTTAAATAATAGAAGTAAAGGAAATTTGATTATTCCTTCTTAATTAACAATTTTAATTTTTTGAGCCTTGACATATGTTCTAAACATTAATTAATTTGAAGTAGCTCATTCACATTAATAAAATCAACATTCACTTTTTTTCTCATCATATTTGTCCTAGGATTTTCATGCCAGTAAAAGATTGTTTTAAATTTATAAAATTAATCATGAAATTTCTGGTCACCAACTTCCAAGAGTGATTGAGTTGAAATATTTATTATATAGCATTAATTACCATGTAATCTTTGACAATGTCTACTGTGAATGTTAATCAACATACATAAAACCAACTTACATATTTCACAATAAAAAATTATACAAAATCTTAAAAAAACAGCAAGATACCTTCATTATGAATATTATAGACTAATCTTTCTTTTAAATTTAAATAGGAAATGAAATTATATATGGCACTTTTAAGAGTTACCCCCTTTAAGAATTACTAGAAAAGAGCCACAATTGACATGTTAATGTTAAAATTCTCTTATTTTTCAGCTACAACACCACAACCCCACAAATCACCCAATCTCCACTGGCATTGATCTTAGACTTGGAAAGTACTTGGGCTGAATATTATGATATTATTTCCGTGCTTAAGAGTAACAGCAGAGCAAGTCTATATTAATGATAAGAGCAGAGTTTTCCTATTTTGTTGATACAATCTTTCAGTGTGGTACCAAATGTTTGCCTTTTCCTCTTGTAAAATGGTTCCTCATACTCTGAAACTGTTCAAGATAAACTTGTACATCTACAAACACAAATTTCCCACAAGTACTTTTATTCTTATATTAAACCTCATCTAGAAACCACAAATGTCAAAATTATTTCTACTCTGCTGAATCAGCCCTAGTATAAAATTGGATTTTGGAGATAGAAAATGAAAATGATTTTCTCTCTCTTCATATACTTGAAGCATTTTAAAGATAGGTTGAAAATATAGTACATTCGGTGGGTTTTATAAAATCGAATTCACTAATCTAATGAACACTGTGATAGATAATTTAAATGCATTATCTCAGTTAACAACCCCAAAAGCTTTGCATAACTTTCAAGATAATGTCTGAAAGCCTTATTGTAATATACATTGCCCCTTATAATCTGACTGAAGAAGCTGATTCTTCAACTGATTCCTCATCTCTTCCCATTTCGTATGTTAAAATCTAGGTAAATTGAATTACTTGTTTTTCTGTTTGAACCTTTGTAAGCTGCTTCCTCTGCCTGCACCCTCTTTTCCAACCTCTCCTGGCTAACTTCTACTCATCACAGATCCTTCATTTGCTGATGCCCCTGGACTGTGTTTATAAGTGCCCACAACATAAGCACCCTCTCATGGCATCATCTGTTCACCTGTTTTACTCTGAACTAGAAAATAAACATAATGTGGTGTAATGACATTCATGATGTGTCAGTGTGGCTGGGCTACAGTCCCTATCTATTCAATTAAAAATTAATCTAGTTGTGCTGTGAAGGTATTTTGCAGAACCTAATAAGTTGACATTAAGTAAAAGAGAGATTATCCTGGATAACCTGGGTGGGACTGACTGAATCAGCCACTGTGGTCTTCTTAAGAGAGAGAGAAGAAATACATCTACGGACAACAACTGAACCCCTGTCCATAGAGCTTCATCCTGTGTGTGATCTCCCCAAGTGTTTGCTTCTCTGGGTGAACACTGACCAACATAGAGGAGTACCAAGTGTTATTTTTTCTGACATTCCTGTGTAAAACCCAGAGACTGGTGAGTAATATGTTCTCAATAAAATTTATAATGAGTAAAAATGAAAACCTAAATCAATTTTGGAACAGCTCAGACTTCTATTAGCATCCACACCATCGAGACCCCTTGGAGGAAATTGCTCACAGCATAGGTCAGTAGCATCACAGGTACATGAGCTTTTACTTCAATGCTCTCAAAATTGCTTGGGATACTTTTTAAT
Source organism: Tamandua tetradactyla (assembly GCF_023851605.1). Taxonomy (NCBI): domain Eukaryota; kingdom Metazoa; phylum Chordata; class Mammalia; order Pilosa; family Myrmecophagidae; genus Tamandua; species Tamandua tetradactyla. The sequence goes on along the minus strand of NC_135331.1, from coordinate 62,481,346 downwards.
ATCTGTGAATTACTCCCTCTGCATTCCACTAAGTGAAAATGTGCTTCATTTTTCTCATGTTCCTAAATAACGTGTGGCCTCTTATTTTTAGCACATCATTTAATTTTCTGTTTCACAAAGAAAATGGAGTCTTAGAGCAAGAAACACACTCCAATTTCAACTGTACTTCTTTGTCCCAAGTTTCAAGAGAAGTTTCTCTTTTCTGGTCCAAACATGAATTCTAGACCTTGTTCTATATTATCTATTCTTTCATCCTTTACAAAGTTCTGCCTTTTCAACTACATCCTCTTCTGTTTTGTTTTGTTTTGTTTTCTCCTGATGATCTCTGGTCTTTTACTGTCATTAAAAGTGAGTTAAAATCTTTACCATGTTATCTCAACCCCATATCATGCCCTAAGCAATGTCCTGTTCTGTTTTTTTCATCAACACCAAGATTCTCAAAGGAACAATTCCACATTTAATCTTGCTTGACTAACCTTATACATTGCTTAATACTTTCCATTCCCAAGTTCCTCTAAAATCTTTTTTGCCAAGACCAACAATCTCTCAAGATGATGGACTTACCTTAATGAACACACAATCAATAAAAGAAAACTCCTTAAAAACAAACAAAACTAAACCAAAACCCCTGTGCTGTATATTAATACTGTATCTGACCCAACTCTAAACTTGGAAAAGATGACCCGACTCTCAACATGAGCAGAGGCATGGTAGCTTATGATTGCAGGTATGTAAATAGAGATTTAGTGTTAGAACAAATGTACCATAACCACTGGTTTCTCCGTGTGTTGTATCTTGTGTTGTATAAATAAGGTAATTCTTATTGAGCCCTAAATATACATGCTAAGATCATGGGAACAAAGTCATTGAGAGGAATTCAGGTTTCAAAAGCCCCTGAAGATTGACCATGTCCTCATATCGAATCTCTGTTGTTTTTCCATTTACATTTTATAGCAGACCGATGCATAATTAAATATACCCTTATTCAAAACGTTTGGGATGTATGTAAAGGGTAAAGCGAATGTAGGCAGAAAGGTTTTGCTTGTCTATTTATTTTCTTAAAAAGCCTTCAAAATTGCATTGCTTCTTTAATTTATTGTATCTGCTTTATGGGAGGAAATTTTCCTCTTTCAGTGGAGGACACTTTTCATCCGCGTTTACTTTTGCCTAAATACCACCTTCTCAGACATAGGTACATCCCTTATGCTGGTAATTACAATGGTTTAACTTCTTAGCAGTTGAATACTATCAGTATTGCTACACGTTTATTTTCTTAATATTTTGGGTGTCTCTGTGTGTGGTTGATTCCCTGTCCCCACTGATGAATTGTTGGGATAAAATGTCTGAAAAACACCTAGAAAACCTTGATTTTTTTTTTTTGCATGAATTTTGTTTCTAGAAGCTCTCTCTAGTATTTATTGAAGTTTTGCATACTAATGGTACATAGACTTCAAGTCATTTGTAATTCTAGCCTGATGCTTTATTTTTTCATTATCTCAGTTTCCATAATTACTGTTGTAATATTGTTCTAGTTTGCTAGCTGCCAGAATGCAGAAACAGAATGGCTTGTAAAAAGGGGAATTTAATAAGTTGCTAGTTTACAGTTCTAAGGCTGAGAAAATGCCCCAATTAAAGCAAGTCTATGGAAATGTCCAATCAAAGGCATCCAAGGAAAGATACCTTGGTTCAAGAAGGCCGATGAAGTGCAGGGTTTCTCTCTCAAGTGAGAAGGCACATGGCGAACATGGTCAGGGCTTCTCTCTCATCTGGAAGGGCGCATGGCAAACACAGGGTCATCTGCTAGCTTTCTCTTCTGGCTTCCTGTTTCATGAAGCTCCCCAGGAGGTGTTTTCCTTCTTCGTCTCCAAAGCACTGACTGATGGACTCTACTTCGTGGTGCTGCAGCATTCTCTGCTCTCTTTCAATCTCTCATTCTCCAAAATGCTTCCTCTTTTATAGGACCCCAGTAAACCAATCAAGACCCACCCAAATAGGTGGAATACATCTCTCCTAATCCAATTTAACAACCACTCCTGATTTGGAGACATCTCCAGAGAGATGATCTAATTACAGATTCAAACATGCAATATTGAATAGGGATTATTCTTCCATTTTATGAAATGGGATTTGGATTAAAACATGACTTTTCTAGGGTCTATATATCCTTTCAAACCAGCACAAATACCATATTGTTTTGCAATATATTAAATAATAAACCATATTCTCATTGATGTACCTTTATTTATGGATAGAAAGACCAAATTCTTCCTAAAATAAATTAAAGATGAATGACTTTATAAATGAAAATAAAATTTAAGTCTAGTTTTTTTAATGACAGAGAAATAAACAAAAATGCTAAACAAATATTAGTTTATTTGATTAGATTGATTTTATATTCTAAATGCATAGAAATTTATGCTTAATTTTATTAGCAGAATAATTCATAATTATCTTCAGTGTGGATCTTTGTGACCATTAGTCAACCAGATAATAGCTCAACCCCCTATTGTACTTCATACAGTAGTACAGCTATAACAGCATGAACTTGTCAAAAGCTCACTGGGTTATACACAAGCTAGTGATTTAATTGGCAATAAGACAATAAGCCTGTTCAGGCTACATATGTCATAATATAGCAAAGAATTTCTGATGAAAGCTACAGATTTTAATTTTCTGAGGTAGCTGGTTTCAATATAATATTCATGTAGCTGTGCAGGAGTAAATGTTATCTGCCAAAAATCCATAAAAGGAATGGGGCATTTCCTCCACTGCTCTTATACATTCTGTGAAAAGCAGTGACTATCATTTTGCTTGGATTTTTTTAAATGACACTGTTTTCCTTTTCTGGCAGATGAAAATCAATTTTTCAAACAAGTCAGCCTCCATTGCCTAATCCTAAATGTAGGGGCAGGTTTATCACTTTCATTTGGCATGTAAGGCTATACAAACCTATTTGGCTCATTTAATTCACTGAAAGAGGCAATTTTCTAAATAACCTCTCTTGGCCTGAAAGAGTCAAGGTGTTGCCAGGTGGATAGTTTTGTCCTTTCTCACTGACACAATCATGCCAGGATTCTTACTATGGGTTTACAAACACAAAAGCACATACGACGTACAAATAAGCAAATAGATTAATACTCTTTTGGTACCGGATAGCCTTCTCTTAACTTTTGCAACCAGAAGATAAAAAGAAGCATTTCATTTATAGCAACAATCGATATTTGAAAACTTTTGTATTGCAAAGTATAACATATATACAAAAAAGTGCACAAAAAAATCTATAGTTCTGTAAATCAAGAACACCCATGTAACAATCATTCAGGTCAAGAAATAGAACACAACTAGCACCCAGAAATCTTTCTATGCCCCTCTTTATCCTTCACTTCTCTCTCCTCCCCCAAAGTAACTCCTCCCCCATAGTTTGTTTAATTTTGACAGTTTTAATAGTTTAATAAAAGGTACAGTACAATATTCATTCTTTGGTATCTAACACATATTTGAGATTCATATATGTTATTTTGCATCACAAAAATTCATTTATATTCATTGCTATATAACTTCTGTTATGTGAGGTCAGCAATTAACATTCTTATACAATCTCTCTATGCATTCATTTCTGATGATATATACCCAGGAATGAAATTGTTGGATCATGAGATATGCAGATATGCAACTTACTAAATGACGCTAACCTGTTTTCTAAAATGTTTGCACCAATTTACCCTCCCATCAGGAGTATTCGATACTTGCTCCATAGATTCTCCAATATTTGGTGTTTACACTTTTAGAGTTGGGTGTTGGGTAAAAAATGCTGTGGTGATTTGAAGTTGTATGTGCTCAAGAAAAACATGTTCTCAATTATAATCCCTTCCTATGGGTGTAAACCCATTGTAAGTAGGACCTTTTGATGAGGTTACTTCAGTTAAGGTGTGCCCCCACCTAATGCAGATGAGCCTGAATCCCATAACTGGAGTTTTTATAAGAGGATGAAATCCAGACAGAGAGAAAATCAGAGAAGCAAGAAGATGAAATCTATGAAAGCAAGAGAGGGGAAAGACCAGTAAATGTTGCCATGTGTCTTGCCATATGATCAAGGAACTGAGGATCAATGGCAGCTGGTTTTGGGGATGAAAGCATTACCTTGATGATGCCTTGATTTGGACATTTTCCAAGCCTCAAAACCAAGAATGAATAAATTTCCATTGTTTAAACCAAACCACTTCATGGTTTACTTAAGCAGTCCAGAAACTAAAACAAATGGTAGCTCAATGAAGACTTTATATTTCCCAAAATATTACTTTCGTACATTTATAGATTTTGACATTTTTTAGAGTACCTCTTCATGTCTCTAGTCATTTTTCTATTAGGTGGTTATTTTGTATACTCTAAATTTTTGTAAGTTATATGTGTAAAAGTTTTCTCTCACTTTGTTTTTTATTTTTAACCTGTTAATGATACTGTATTCTGAAATGATGCCCTTAATTTAATGTGGCCAAATATATCATTCTTTACCTTTGTAATTATTGCTTTTGGGGGTATTAATTAAGAAATGTTTCCCCATCCCAATATTGCTAAAATATTCCACTCTATTATCTTCTGGAAGCTGTATTTCTAGGACATAATTTTTAGATATTCAAATCCACCCAGAATTTACTTTGGGGTTTTGTGAGGTATAGAGGTCAAATGTCATTTTTTTTCTCAAATTGACAGCTGATTTATTAAAAAGATCATACTTCCTCCACTACTCTGCAGTATCCCCATAAACCAAGTGTCCACATAAGCATGTGTCCTTTGTTCTATTTTATTGGCTTACGCATTTGAATTGCTTTAATAACACAGTTTCTTATTTACAATAGAACTGTAAAGAGACTTTCTGAAAGTCCTCTAACAATGTTATTTTTCATCCAGAAGGTCTTGTCTAACTATGGCCACTGAATTTTAGAATCAGCTTGGTAATGTTCACAAAATACCCTTTGGGGTTTTGCCTCAGACTGTGATTTATCAATGTAATAATTTGCAGGGAATTTGACACCTTTTCTATATGCAATCTTCCGATTCCAAGCTGAGTATATATGTTTCTCTCAATAATATTTTAAGTTGTCTGTACAGTTTTTGTGATTTTTTTTGTACTGGTCTAATTTCTAAGTAGTTATTATATTATATCTTATGCATTGAAGACGGTGTCTTCTAAAAGATACTCTATTTTGCTATTCATGTTTGGTAAGTAGATATACTTTTGATATTTGTATATTTTGCTTGCATCCAGTAAACTTTATAAGCTCATTTGTTAATTCTCACCTTTATTTGGAGATTTATTTCTCTTTTATATGTACATTATTATGCCATATTTAAATAAGGACACTTATTTCTTATTTTGCAATCATTTTTACTTTTTACTTTTCATGCTTTCATTACATTGGGTTAGATCTCTAGTAAGATATTCAATAAAAACAGCAATCCATCCTTATATTTTTATTTTATTTTAAATATAAACTTTCAGCATTTGATCATTAGGTATGAGATTAACCTCAGACTTTTTGTACATATTCTGTATCATATTAAGGAAAGTTCCTTCAATTCTTATTTTCCTAAGAGTTTCATTCTTGAATAAATGTCTAATTTACTGTTTTTTACATATGTTACAATCAAATAATTTAATCTGGTAATAAAAAAGAAAGCTGTGATTATTTTTCAAATGTTAAGCTTACCTTACTTTCATAGGATAAAAACCACTTGATTCCAATGTATTCCCCTTTTTCATTTTCATTGAATCTGTTTGGTTAGTATCTTAATATATGTGCATCTATGTCCATAATTTAAGTTGATCTGTAACTCTTCCAAGTGATAATCCTCTTGTCATACTGTATCATTAAGTGTTGTTCCTATTTCCCTAATTCCTGGGAATAGTTTAGTATGATTGGCATTAAATGTTCCCTAAATATTTGGTTAAATTCATTGATCATGTCATCTGGGACTTTTTATAATTATAGAACTCTTTGGTTATTCTATTTCATCTTGTGTCAGTGTTGGAAAGTTATATTTTTCTAGGTTTGTGTATTTCATCTAAAGTTTAAAATTTAAAGTAAAGTTGCTTGTAGTATCCTCTTGGATCTTTGGTATCTTTTTTAAAAGTCTAAAATTTATGGTATTAGATTTTTTTTGCTCTTTATTCTGTGAATGAAAATGGGAGTAACATAGGCTAAGAGATCTGAAATGGAGTTGGAGAGGTCTTCATACAGAAGAGCCCTTATACCATCCCTGAAACTGGTTATTATAAGTGAAACCTAAGCATCTAACAAACCACTCCCTTTCTTTAAAAACTTAACCAATTTCTCAGATCCTTGCCCTAACCAACTTCTCCTTTTTTAATTTCTCTTTTTTCCTTTAAAACCCTTTGCCTGATAATCCCAACTTGGATGTAATTTAGGTTGCTACCTAAATCTGCCTTCCCAGAATTGCACTTCTAAGACCCTGTTCTGGTTTGCTAGCTGCCGGAATGCATCACACCAGAAATGGATTGGCTTTTAATAAAAGGGGATTTATTTTGTTAGTTCTTCAGAGGAAAGGCAGCTAACTTTCCACTGAGGTTCTTTCTTACGTGGGAAGACACAGGATGGTCTCTGCCGGCCTTCTCTCCAAGTCCCTGGGTTCCAACAACTTTCCCCGGGGGTGACTTCTTTCTGCATCTCCAAAGGCCTGGGCTGAGCTGCAAGTGCTGAGATGAGGAATGCTGAGCTGCTTAGGCTGTGCTACACTGCAGTCTCTCATTTAAGCACCAGTCAATTAAGTCAAACATCCTTCACTGCAGCAGGCACACCTCCTAGCTGACTACAGGTGTAAATCAGCCACAGATGAGGTTCACGTACCATTGTCTCATGTCCGCAGCAACAAAACTAGGTATGCTCACCTGGCCAAGTTGACAACTGAATCTAACTACCACCCCCAAACAAATACTTTTGTTGGCTTACAGCTCAGTTCATTATTTCCTGATTGACCCACTCTTCTTCCTTCCTTCCTTCCTTCCTTCCTCTCTTTCTTTCTTAGTTTTCAGAGAATAATGCCAGGCATTTATCAATTGTGTGGGCTTGCAAATACCCAATTCTTGGTATTAGATTTGTTCATTCTTTTTTGTTCATCAATATGTAATCTTGTGAGCATTACTTCCAGTTTGTGAATTTTAAGTTTATATGGGTGGGGGCTTAGATCATTGGTTCAGCCATTATTTTTTTCTAAGATATGAATTTAAACCTATTAGTTTCCCACAAATTGCCATTGGGATTTTTCTTTGATTTGTGGGATACTTGGAAGTTTCTCAGTTTCCCACATATGGATTTTTTCTCTTGCTTTGTTTCACAACTCAAAAGATAACATTTCAGTGTCTAGTGACTTTCATTGCTTCCTTGAGAAGTTTGCTGTCATTTAATTATTGCCCCTTTGAAGCTAATATGTTTTGGTTCTTTTCAGATTCTTTTCATTTCTCCAGAAATGTTCCTGTGTTTTGCTTAGGAGGTTTGCTTTTTTATTTATTCTATTTTGGCATTTTTAAGTTCTCTTTGGGTTGTTTGCTTGTTTGGGTCAGTTTCTGAAAATTCTTAGAAACTATATCTTCCTTAATATTGCTTTTGCCTTTTTCTTCCTATCCTCCTCTTCTCGGGCTCAAATTGCACATGTACTTGATTATCCCACTTTTCCCATTTGTTTCTTAAATACTCTTCTGCATTTTAAATATTTGTCTCTTTTTCCTGACATTTGGAAATTTTCTCCAAACCTATTTCCAGTTCACTAATTCTTCAGTTTTGCCTATTTTACTGTTGAACCAATCCATTAGTTTCTTAATTTCAGTTTTCATGCTTTAAATTTCTGGAACTTCCATTTGCTCTTTTTTTTTTTTATGTTTCTTATAATCTGCCAAAATTTACAATCTTATCACTTATCTCAGGGAAAATAATAAGCAGAGCTTTTTAAACTCTTAAAAGCCGCCAGAGGTACTAGGAATGATATCAATTTTGAGATCATTTGAAACTTGAAATCAATTTATGGGACAGCCAATCTGCTTATTGTTCACCCAGGTTTTCCCCATACTCTTCAGAGCTTGTCAAAAGCACTGCTTAGCTTTTCAAACACTGAGCTTTCTCTTTGAGAATCAGGCAGTGCCCCTAGTGTAAAAGTGCCACCAAACACCCACCATATTTAAATTTCTACCTTTAAATATTGACCTTTCAATTTTTTACTGCCTTTTTAACTCTGCGATGTTTTCATGGAGATGAAAAAAAAAAAATTCACCCATCCTTTGAAGTAGTCTTCAGTATGAACATTGGTCCAAATGACCTGTGCGACTATGTATCCAAATACATTAGAAGAATAATATAGTATAATAATTTATTTACAACAAATGACACATTATAAAAATAATGTTCGTTAGAATTTTCCAAGCGATTGGTGACTTCCTAAAGCCCCAGTAGTCACTTAAATCCGGGAAGCAAAAATTCAAGGCTTTCATGTTCATTTGTCAGAGCCACTTAAAGACTTAGCTTCAGTCCTAGTCTTCTTCCAGACACCTTATCTGTCTCTGCCTTCTTTTGGCTCAAGAATCTAAAAGAAGCAATCCTTGACAGGATGTGCAGTGCCTCAAGGACTCATAGTGAAACTTCTGGTTCTGTCTGGTCCCATCCTAGTCACTAAGATGCTGCCTAAATCCCCCAGCTGCTCTTCAGGTATACTGGAGGGTCCAGGATGGCTGACGAGAGTTTTTCTCTAGGTGATACATTGGTAAGAATCCCTACTTAGAAGAATGTTGATTGTCATCCCCTTTTTCTTGTTTCGCTAGTTTCTTGGAAGTAAAATATTGTTTCCTCTATTGCATTCAAAGTCTAGGGTATCTTTTCTCCTTTTTTCCTAAGCGGTCACTTTTTTACCCTCCATTTCCTCTTCTCATGCACCCAGATACTTTTATTTAGCCCCAGGCTGCTCTGTAAGTCTATGACTGAATCCTTTTGTTACGTACTTGTATAAGAGTCTTTATTTCTGGTTTGTCCATGGAGAAGTGGGACTGCAGAAAAAGTAACTTGGTAAAGCAACGTGAAGAGAAGCAGGAAAACACAGAGACAATATGTGAGTCAATATTTACATAAACCCTACATTAAACATATTCCATTTATGTATCTCAGCATCTGTAAAGAGAGAAAAAGTAGACTACTCTTGATGTCTACTACATGCCAGACACCATCAAAAAGATGTTTACATTTATTAAGGACCACAATTCTTTAAGGTAGATCCTATAGATGAGGAAATTCAACTTCAGAGAAGTTAAGTGATTTGCCAAAGGTCATATAATAAGAAAGAAAAAGAGTCAGAATGTAAACCCAATTTGTCTTGACTTCTAACTAGACCCTCATTTTTCTATTTTGTGCTTATACTTTTGTGAGTGATATAAAACTACACGTCTTTGGTTTATACCTTTTCTCATTTAAGATTTTATGTCTGACTTCCTTCTCATTTTTCACAAGCCTAAATATGTAGAGCTGAAGAATTTTCACAGGCAACAAGTCAATCTATATTAAAAATCAGTAACTATTAGATCAAAGTAAGACCCTGTTTCTTATCTTATTCTCTCTGTCCAGCCAAAAATTGGGACAAAAAGGGGCATTGGTTTGCTTTTTAATCCTTTGTAGATGCTAATTCCAGTAAATAGTTGCCTCACAGTACACAAAGTGTTGTGAGTAGTTGTTATTTAAACAGAATTGTTGGAAAAGGAGAAGGAAGATTTATATAGAGGATGGGTTTATAAAGAAGAATATTGATCATATTTACATCTGATAAGCACTTATTATTGGGCAAGTCTCTAACAGAGAGCTTTGCATTTATTATCTAATTAATAATGACATGGGTCATTAATCTTCATCTTAGCTCTATGAAGTAGCTAGTATACTGTCCCCATTTTGTAAATGATGAGACAATGTGGAGGAGATATGAGCATAACTTTAATGTAATGACAATTTTTAGTAGTACTGTTTCTGCTTTAGATCAGTGATTCCACAACTTTAGCATGCACATGAATTATTCTGGAATTTCATTAAAATGCAGATTCTACTTCAGTAGGTCTTTTATGGGACCTGAAATTCTCCATTCCAATAAGTGCCATGAACTATATTTTAGGAAATATGGCTTTAGACCATTAATTTTTCCTTCATGGTATTCTCCATTTCAAAGAGTCTTCAAAGTATATTTATGTTAGGTAAAACTCAAAAGAGTATTAAATATATAAATTTATCAAATAAACATTGAGGATCAAATACATTTCAAAGGTCAAAACACTAATTTCACGAAGACAGTTCTAGTTAAAAAAAAATTAAGTAGAAGCATCTCCCTTTCTCCTTGCTTTCAACATACTTTCCATGCACACAAAGTACATTACCATCTATGCCCTATACACAGACCAGTAACAAAAGACTAATTTATAAAGCATTTACTATGTTCCAAAAACTATACTAAAAGTTTTAAGAAAATTACTTCATTTAGGACTATTAGCAATCTATGAAGTGTTATTATTATCCAATTTTTTTTTTCTTCTTTTTTACATGGGCAGGCACCGGGAATCGAACCTGGGTCCTCTGGCATGGCAGGCAAGAATTCTTGCCTGCTGAGCCACCATGAATGCCCTTATCCAAATTTTTTATGTAAAGAAATAGGAGCATTAGGAATTCAATTTTCCAATGTCATTAGCATTGACTAAATTCTGAGTCTTCTGATCCTTGTCTACCAATCTTACCACTCATTTCTGCTTTATGCTTTGCTTCCTGTATATTAAACAGAAAGATCCTTCTGAGTTAGCATCTCGATGCAGAGTTCACAGTGGGAATCTTATAAGATAGGCTGCTGCAGACAGTGAAATAAAACAGTCAGCAAGAGAAGAAGTAAAATCATTGTCAAGCCATTACTGGATTATAATATGGCCAAAACCACAGCTAGTAATGTTATACTGAGGTTCCAGCAAAGAAAAGAATGAGTGACAGGAAGAGAATATGGGAGGTTACAGAGTAGGAGTGTTCAAGTACATGAAGCTGGTTATATCAAGAGTCAAATGATAAATGAAAGAATATTGATAGCCCATGTGGTTTTGATGCTGGCTGAATAATAGAGCAGCATACCTGATAATTGATAGCTTAAACAACTGTGTGATTTTAAACTTTGTACTTTTTGCATACAACTCTGGCTTCCCATTCTATCAATGTCTCCAGGGACTGACTCATGTTTCCTGCTTTTATCCATATACTGGAACAATACCTGGCTCAGACGTTGTTCCATAAACTTTAGAAGTTGTTATAGCCATGTATTTGTTTTCCAAGATCATAAATGGCATGGCTTCAAACAAAACAAATTTAATATTTTACATTTCTGTACACAAGAAATCTGGTGGGGGTTATGGAAATACTCATTCATATTTATGGCAGAATTCAGTTCCATTTGGTTGTTTCCTTGCTGATTTTCAGTTGAGGACCATTCCAGTTTCTAAAGACCACTCACATTCCTTGGATCATGTCCCCCTTCCTTTAACTTCAGAGCCAGCAATGGTGGCTAGAATCCTTCTCATGTTTCAAATCCCCTCTGCCTTTTCTTCTGTCACATCTCTCTGACATCTTTCCCCTCTCTCTTTGACACTTGCCAAGAAAAAAGTTTTCTTCATTTAGGGATTTTTGTGATTAGATTAGGTGTGTCTTGGTAATTCAGGTTTCTCTTCCCATCTCAAAGATGGAATCACATCTGCAAAAATCCCTTTCTAAGCAATTTCACTTATTCACAGGTTCTGGGGATGAGGATGTGGACATCTTTGAGGAACCATTGTCTTGTTATCACAAGCCTACTATGTGGAGCCTTAAAATAATGCAACTTATTTTAGTCAGGTTTATTAGCCACAAGGACAGAGTACACTAGTTGAAACATAACAGAAATTTGTTAGTGGAGGTTAGCTAGCGCTCAGAAGTTGTAGGACTGTCAGAAAGTTGGACTTAGAAGTTATACAAAGAGAAACAATATTCAAACTATGCCACTGATCTGCTCATAGGCATGGCAGCTGAATCGGCATTATGAACAATGACCCTGGTATCCTATCCCCAGCCATTTTGCCATGGGTGCTTCTCAGATTTGGTGTCTGTACCAAGATCTGCCACATTCACCTGGTACGAGTTTCTCAAAAAGACTTGCTTCCTCTGTTTTTTCCTTGTTGATTGTGGGGATACATTTCATTGGGGGAATGTGTCTTAGCTTCAGTGGAGGCCACAAAATTCAATGTTGGATTCTTTCGTGTTGTCAGTTTTACCAAATTTAGAGCAAAGATAGTGAAAAACGTTAGGTCATTATTATGACACTATATCCTCTATGATTTTCCTTCTCAGATTGTTTTTGTTTCCCAGCTGCTAAAACAAATACTGTACAATAAGTTGACTTAACTACAGGAATTAACTGGCTTACCACTTCAGAGTCCAAAAGGCTTCTTTCTCCCCAGATCAGTATTTTCTGGATAGCTGGCAATCCTTGGAACTCCTTGGCTTTCCTGTCACAGGGCAATGCACATGGTGCTATCTTTTCATTTCTCTTCCAGGTTCAGTTGACTTCCACCTCCTAGCTGCTCCCCATAGCTTCTCTTTCTCTGTGGTCTTCTCTGTAAGGCTTCCAGTTATACGATTAAGAATCAGCTTGCTTCAGCTGGACCTCACCTTAACAAAAGTATCTTCATCAAAATTTTCTACGTACAATGAGTTCAGAGCTACAAGATTGGATTAAGATGAATAATGTTTTTTTTCTGGGGTGCATAGCTCCAAGCCACCAAACACGTGAAGCTCTAAGAAAAGTAATACCAGCCTGGATGCGTCTCACCACCAAAGAGGAAGGAAAATGGTTACCCAGGCTACTTCAACACCCTGAGAATTCTGATTCCACTCTGCTAGTAAGATTCATAGTTGTATTTTGAAGAGATCACACCATTTAAAAAATCAATAACTCATAGAATCATAAAAGTTAAGCCTCACATATATCTTAAGAGCTCTTATAAATCTTCAGTAGGGCTGAAGATTTATGATGATTTCGATACTCATAACAAATATGAGTGGAATTTCATAACAATTCAGGATGCTTTTCCTCATTTCTAGGATCCCAAAGCCTGCATTGAATGACACTAATATTAGTCTGTGTTGCATACAAGTTTCAGATTACAAACTATATTAATCACAGTAATATTTTCTATCATAACTGATGTTCATAAAAATACTACACAGATAGAATACTTACTGTCATCTTCATTATGCTGAAGAAAAATCACTTCATTTTAAGGCAGAATAAATAAATAGGTTAGTACCAAAATAAAGGTCTTTTGATTTCTAGCCTAGTACCTGAATATTGCACCCTAGAGAATTAATCATATAATCTTATTCAAATAATTTCTACATTATATATACAATGTTTCAGAAGCAACTTTGACCTGTTTAATTTTTCTGTTCTATTAGCATAAAGACTAAGTGTAGCTCTCTTCTTTTAACCATTAGTGAATGATTTTTAATAGGAAATGTATTTACAATTATTATTTCTTGATAGTGGTGCTTGTTCCACCACGTGATCCAGTCTTCCTTAAATAATGATTACGTTTTGAATTTAGGCAGGCTTAGATTCAATCTCCTCCCTGTCTTATTTTCCTCCTCTCTATCTCGTGGAATTATATTGATAATTAAGGAACATAAATTTATATCATTCAGTTACTATTAATTCAACAAAAGTTTAACACAAGAAGGGAGATGCACTAGTTTGAAAGCTGCCAGAATGTGACATACCAGAAATGGAGCAGCTTTTCAAAAGGGGAATTTATTAAGTTGCAAGTCTATAGTTCTAAAGCTGTGAAAATGTCCACATTAAAGCAAGGTTATAGAAATGTCCAAACTACTATATCCAGGTAAAGACACCTTGATTCAAGAAGGCTGATGATGTTCAGGGTTTCTCTCTAACTGGAAAGGCACATGGTACATAGTGACATCTGCTAGCTTTCTCTCCAGGCTCCTTGTTTCATAAATCTCCCCTGAGGGCATTTTCCTTCTTCATCTCCAAAGGTCTCTGGCTGCATGGGCTCTTGTGGTTCCCATGGCTCTGACGCTCTTTCCAAAATGTTTCCTCTTTTTATTTTCTTGGGCAGGCACTGGGAAGCGAACCTAGGTCTCCAGCATAGCAAGCAAGAACTCCGCTACCGAGCCCACCCCAAAATGTAAACTTATCAAGACCCAACTGGAAAGGCTAGAGTCACACCTTCCTCTAATCAAAGGTTAATACCCACAATCAGGCATGCCATATCTCTGTTGAGATAACATAATCAAGTTTCCAACCACAAGATGGATCAGGATTAAAACATAGCTTTTCTGGGGATATAATCCTTTCAAGCCCACACAGGGGATTAGAGAATGTTTAATATAATTTCTCACATAATAGCTGGGAAATGAGTAGCCCAACTGGTTAACTGATGAATATGGGTTCAAGACAGTTAACAACCAATATCTGCTCACATTTGCTTCAGGACTTTTCTTTAGAACAGTGACATGAACTGTTTTAGTTTGCTAAAGTTGCCGAAATGCAATATACCAGAAATAGGCTTTTAACAAGGGGGATTTATTAGTTAAAGGCTCACAGTTTGAGGCCATGAAATGTCCAAGTCAAAGCATCATCAGATGATGCCAGACTGCTCTGTGAGATGACAAGGCACATGGCATTTGCTTATCTCTCCCTTTTCTTCTGGGTTTCATTACTTTCAGTTTCTGGCTTTATGGCTTTCTTTCTGTTTCTGTGGCTTTTTCTCTCAGCTTTTGTATATTTGTCTGATTTTATCATCCTATAAAGGACTCTGTAAGATTAAGACCCACCTGAGGCATGTCTCAGCTTAAATAAACTAGTAAAAGTGTCCCCCCCGACAATGGGCCAACACCCACAGGAATGGATTAGCTTTAAGAACATGGTCTTCTGAGGTCCACTCAGCTTCAAGCTACTGCAAAGGACTTTCTACTAGAAAATCTCCCTGGAAAATCTACTACCTCCCTCTGAGAATTGAATCCTTGGCCCTAGCCATGAGGTCTCAAAAAGAATCATGATATATGTATAAGCTGTGATATAAATGCATTTCCATTAAGAAGAAATGATGAAATCAAACCACAAGAACAGATCAAGTGACTTGAGCAAGCTAATCACTAAACATAGCTAATTAAATAACAATATTTGAATTCACTGAGAAATAATAATCCATAATCCATGGATTATGACATTTTATTCTGTCACAAATTCCAAATAATCACTAGAGGACAGAGTGTGAGCTCAGTCACTTGGGCTGAGATTCATGTTCTTTCCAGTTCTTAGCTGTGGACCCATGCATTCACTCAATGAATCAACAATTCGTTACTGAGCAAGCACCATCCAAGGCCTTAAACTAGGTGCCAAGATGGTATGCAGGTAGCAACTATCCCAGTCGTCACAGAGATTATAATATTGGGAGATGGTAGTTGCTGAGTGACAGCCATTAAACAAGTACACAGGTATTTCATTGCAATATGAATGAGAGCTACTACAACTATATAATTTATACTCTGTAACACATCCATTCTTGATGCCCAAACCTGGAAACCTGGTTTTCTTAAAAGAAAACCATATCTCATGCTCCTGTTTTATTATTTTATTTTTTTAAAGAAGAAAGTGCAAACTATATTCAGTCCAGAGGTGGTTTAAGAATGCCAAGTAATAGAAAGAGAAGTTACTTTCCTGCATGCCAGTGAACCCTTTTGCTAAACATCCCTTTTAATTTGAAACTTGCTTCTTCTGATTTCTTACAGCTGGTCAGACATCATTGCACACTGAACCACCCTAAATCTAAAATAATAGATTCATTGGCAACATGTAGTAATAATTGTGTCTGATTATCAGCATTGAGTTATGGGAGTTGCCTCAGAAAGTTAATGCTCGTGTATTTTTTTCTGTGTTTTTAAATGAAATTTTATTGAGACATCTTCACATATCATACAATCCATCCAAAGTATATAATCAATGGCTCACAATATCATTATATAATCAGATATTCATCAGCATGATCATTTTTAGAACATTCACATTACTCCAGAACAAGAACTGAAAAAAGAAAAAAACCAAAACATCCCATACTTCTTACTCTTCCCTCTTATTGACCCCTAGTATTGCAGTCTACCCAATTTTAAGACAGAATAGAGATTGGTTAACTAAGACAGTGTAGTACTGACATATATATCAGTGGAACAAAACAAAACATCCAGAAGTAAATCCATACAAATACAGGCACTGACTTGTTTTTCAATGTAGTTGTACAATCATTATCAAAAATCAGAGCTACCAGATGTGTTAGTTAGATTCAGTTGTCAACTTGGCAAGGTGAGCATACCTAGTTTTGTTGCTGCGGCCCCCAATGAATGGTACGTGAACCTCATCTGTTGCTAATTACATCTGCAGTCGGCTAGGAGGCGTGTCTGCTGCAATGAGTGACATTTGACTTAATTGGCTGGTGCTTAAATGAGAGACTGCAACGTAGCACAGCCTAAGCAGCTCAGCATTCCTCATCTCAGCACTTGCAGCTCAGCCCAGGCCTTTGGAGATGCAGAAAGAAGTCACCCCGGGGAAAGTTGTTGGAACCCAGGGGCCTGGAGAAAAGATCAGCAAAGGCCATCCTCTGCCTTCCACGTAAGAACCTCAGTGGAAAGTTAGCTGCCTTTCCTCTGAAGAACTAACAAAATAAATCTCCTTTTATTAAAAGCCATTCCATCTCTGCTGTGGTGCATTCCGGCAGTTAGCAAACTAGAACACTAGATTACAGTTCAACGACTTCAGGTATCTCCTTCCGGGTATTCTAAAACATTGGACACTAAAAGGAAATATCTCTCTAATGAGTCAGTAGTCTCAGTCATTTGTTAAATCCTAATTTCTCAGTTACACCTCTGTTCTAGTTTGTTAACTGCTGGAATGCAATACACCAGAAATGGAATGGTTTTTTAAAAAGAGGAATTTAATAAGTATCTAGTTCACAGTTCTAAGACTGAGAAAATGCCCTAATTAAAGCAAATCTATAAAAACATCCAAATTAAGGCATCCAGAGACAGATACCTTGGTTCAAGAAAACCAAGGCCGTTCAGCATTTCTCTTTCAACTGGGAAGGCAATTGGTGAACATGGCAACAGTCTGCTAGCTTTCTTTCCTTGCTTTCTGTTTCATGAAGCTCCCCAGGAGGTGTTTTCCTTCTTCAGCTTCAAAGCTTACTGGCTGGTGGGCTCTCTGTTTTGAGGTTCTGTGGCTTTCTTGTGGCTCTAAAAAGGAACTCTTTCCAAAATGTTTCCTCCTTTAAAGGATTAATAGTTGGAGTTACAACTCCATGGAAGCTATCTGATCAAAAGTTACCACCCACAATTGGGTGGATCACATTTCCATGGGAGCAGTCAAAATGCTCCCAGCCAGCAACACTGAATGAGGATTAAAGGACATGGCTTTTCTGGGGTCCACCACAGATTCAAACCAGCACAACCTCCTTCTCATTTGATCTTTCTCTCAGTCTTATCTTTCTCTCAGTGATATCTGGGCAATGCCATTTTAACTTCTTTGTGCTGAAAAGAGGTATTGATCTTCTGGGGTAGAGGGATAAAACTAGCTATTGTTCCTGGAGAGACCGACACCTCTGGATTTCAGGACTTATCTAGTCTAGGCTTCAGAGGCCTAAAGTCACTGGAAAAAATAAACTCACTATGGAAAACTTTTATAGAGACCTACACAAGTCCCAGGGCACCCCCTAAGGTTTTCAGGAATATTGTTAGTTGGGGCACGGCATGTTGTCATATGTTTGAAATATATGCCTAAAGTTTGCATGAGAGTAACCTGCAAAATGACTTCTCAACTCTGTTTAAAATCTCTTAGCCACTGAAATCTAATTTTGTTCCATTTCTTTCCCCCCTTTTTGTCATTCTCAATCCCACAATGCCAGGGCCAAACTCATCCCTGGAAGTCATGTTCCATATAGAGGAGAGGGCGGTGAGTTTATTTGTAACATTGGTGTCATGGTTAGGGACAGGTGTCAACTTGGCCAAGTTGTGGTACCTGTTCATCTGATTGGGCAAGCACTGGCCTGTCTGTTGCAATGAGGACATTTCATAGGATTAGGTCATGATCACGTCAGCTACATCCACAGCTGATTCCATTTGTAATCAGCCAAAGGGGAGTGTCTTCTGCAATTAGTGATGCTAAATGAAATCATGGGAAGCCTTTTAAGGAGGACTCAGAGGAGACAGGTGCCATTCCTGCTTTGGCTGGTGAGCCTTTCCTGTGGAGTTCATCCAGGCCATCCATTGGAGTCATCAGCTTCGCAGCCTGCCCTGTGGATTTTGGACTCTGCATTCCTACGGTCACGTGAGACACTTTCATAAATTTTATATTTGCAAGTGTTCCCTGTTGATTCTGTTTCTCTAGAGAACCCTAACTAATACATCTTGGTACCAGGAGTGGTTCTTAAGGAATGGAATCTTAAAAATGGGTTTTTATGAATGGTTTTCTACTCTGACTGGGCTCAGAGACACTAAGGACTCTGCCGTTAAAGTGAGGGCATTGATTGGAAAGGAGTGGGACCCTGAAAAATGGGATGGTGACATATGGATTGATAATGATGTTGGGGGTGAGGTTGAAACCCTAGACCATGCTGAGCCTTCTTTAGATAACCCTGTAATAGTCTGCCCTGAGGACATAGCTGCCCCACCTCCAGCCTGCCTTGAGGAATTGGCCACCCAACCTCCTCCTGAAGGGATTATCCCTAGAGTTATTAATCCTGTTTCACCAGATGAAACTGCAAATGAAAGCCCTGAAGCAAATGGCTTGGAAGATATTTCTAATTCTTTTCATGACCCACCCCCACCACCCCTCATTTCTTCTAGACCTATAACTAGACTAAAGTCCCAACAGGCCCCTAAAGGTGAGGTACAAAGTATCACACATGAGGAGGTACGTTATACTCCAAAAGAACTGTGTGGGTTTTCCAATTTATATAGACAGAAACCAGGGGAATATGTGTGGCAATGGATTTTAAGAGTGTGGGATAATGGTGGGAGGAATATAAGGCTGGATCAGCCTGAATTTATTGATATGGGCCCACTAAGCAGAGATTCTGCATTCAATGTTATAGCTAGAGCAGTTAGAAAAGGTGTTAACAGCTTGTTTGGGTGGTTGGTTGAAATATGGATCAAAAGGTGGCCAACATTACCTGAGGTTGAAATGCCAGAACTGCCCTGGTATAATGTAGATGAGGGGATCCAGAGGCTTAGAGAGATTGGGATGTTAGAGTGGATTTATCATGCAAAGCCTGCTCTTACACCCCAGGAATGTCCAGAGGATGCACCTTTTACCAGAACAGTGAGAAATAAGTTTGTGAGACTAGCACCATCATCCCTCAAGAGCTCTGCGGTTGCACTTCTCTGTAGATCAGATATTACTGTAGGAACTGCTGTCACTGAGCTGGAATCCTTAAACACAATAGGGATGACAGGATCCCAAGTTGGCAGAAGCCAGGTGGCAGCACTTAATCACCAAAGACAGGGTAGACGTGGGTATTATAATAGACAACAAACTCAAAGGAGGCATCAAAATTATATGACACGCAGAGATTTGTGGCATTGGCTAGGAAATCATGGGGTGCCTAGATATACAATAGAAGGGCAGTATACTAAATTCTTGTTGGAGCTGTATAAACAAAAGAGTTCTAGGTCAAGGGAACAGAAGTCTAACCTGAATTACAAAAACATGGAGTCACGGCCCCTTAATCAATTTCCAGACTTGAAACAGTTTACAGACCCTGAGCCCCTTGAATGAAGGGGAGGCAAGGTCCCTATGGGGGAGAAACCTGTTACACTGCCACAAATTTATACTGTTAACCTTCCTCTAAGTCTTCCCCAAGGAGACCGACGGCCTTTTACCAGGGTAACTGTGCATTGGGGAAAAGGAAATGATCAGATATTTCAGGGATTATTAGACACTGGTTCAGAAGTGACATTAATTCCAGGGGACCCAAAAACATCACTCTGGTCCACCAGTCAGAGTGGGGGCTTATGGAGGCCAGGTGATCAATGGAGTTTTAGCTCAGGTCCGTCTCACAGTGGGTCCAGTGGGCCCCCGGACCCATCCTGTAGTTATTTCCCCAGTTCCGGAATGTATAATTGGCATAGACATACTGAGCAACTGGCAGAATCCCCACGTTGGTTCTCTAACTCGTGCAGTGAGGGCTATTATGGTGGGAAAGGCCAAGTGGAAGCCACTAGAACTGCCCCTACCAAGCAAAATAGTAAATCAAAAGCAATACCGTATTCCTGGAGGGATTGCAGAGATTACTGCCACTCTTAAGGACTTGAAAGATGCAGGGGTGGTGATTCCCACCACATCCCCATTCAACTCTCCTATTTGGCCTGTGCAGAAAACAGATGGGTCTTGGAGAATGACAGTGGATTATCGTAAACTCAATCAGGTGGTAACTCCAATTGCAGCTGCTGTTCCAGATGTAGTATCATTGCTTGAGCAAATCAATACATCCCCTGGTACCTGGTATGCAGCTATTGATCTGGCAAATGCTTTTTTCTCAATAGCTATTAGTAAGGACCACCAGAAATAGTTTGCTTTCAGCTGGCAAGGTCAGCAGTATACTTTCACTGTCCTACCTCAGGGGTATATCAACTCTCCAGTCCTATGTCATAATCTTGTTCGCAGAGACCTTGATCGTTTCTCCCTCCCACAAGACATCACACTGGTCCATTATATTGATGATATCATGTTGATTGGACCTAGTGAGCAAGCAGTAGCAACTACTCTAGATTTACTGGTAAGACATTTGCATGTCAGAGGATGGGAGATAAATCCAACAAAAATACAGGGGCCTTCCACCTCAGTAAAATTTCTAGGTGTCCAGTGGTGTGGGGCATGTCGAGATATCCCTTCTAAGGTGAAGGATAACTTGCTGCATCTGGCCCCTCCCACAACCAAAAAAGAGGCACAACGCCTAGTTGGTCTTTTTGGATTTTGGCGACAACATATTCCTCATTTGGGTGTGCTACTCCGGCCCATTTATCGAGTGACCAGAAAAGCTGCTAATTTTGAGTGGGGACCTGAACAAGAGGAGGCTCTGCGACAGGTCCAGGCTGCTGTGCAAGCTGCTCTGCCACTTGGGCCATATGATCCAGCAGATCCAATGGTGCTGGAAGTGTCAGTGGCAAATAGAGATGCTGTCTGGAGCTTTGGCAGGCCCCTATAGGAGAATCACAATGCAGACCCTTAAGATTTTGGAGCAAAGCCTTACCATCTGCTGCAGATAACTACTCTCCTTTTGAGAAACAGCTTTTGGCCTGCTACTGGGCCTTAGTAGAGACTGAACGCTTAACCATGGGCCACCAAGTTACCATGAGACCTGAGTTGCCTATCATGAGTTGGGTGTTGTCTGACCCACCAAGCCATAAAGTGGGGCGTGCACAGCAGCACTCTATTGTAAAGTGGAAATGGTATATACGAGATAGAGCCAGAGCAGGTCCTGAAGGCACAAGTAAGTTACATGAAGAAGTGGCACAAATGCCCATGGTTTCCACTCCTGCTGCCACATTACCTTCTCTTTTCCAGACCAGAGCTATGGCCTCTTGGGGAGTTCCTTACAGTGAATTGACTGAGGAAGAGAAAACTCGGGCCTGGTTTACAGATGGTTCAGCACGATATGCAGGTACCACCCGAAAGTGGACAGCTGCAACACTACAACCCCTTTCTGGGGTGTCCTTGAAGGACAGTGGTAAGGGGAAAACCTCCCAGTGGGCAGAACTTTGAGCAGTGCACCTGGTTGTTCATTTTGCTTGGAAGGAAAACTGGCCAGAGGTGCATTTGTATACTGACTCATGGGCTGTTGCTAATGGTTTGGCTGGATGGTCAGGGACTTGGAAAGACCATAATTGGAAAATTAGTGACAAAGAGGTCTGGGGAAGAAGTATGTGGATAGACCTTTCTGAGTGGGCCAAAAACATGAAGATATTTGTGTCCCATGTGAATGCACACCAGAGGGTGACTTCAGCAGAGGAAGATTTTAATAATCAAGTGGATAAGCTGACCCGTTCTATGGATACCGGTCAGCCTCTTTCCCCAGCAACTCCTGTTATTGCCCAATGGGCTCATGAACAAAGTGGTCATGGTGGTAGGGATGGAGATTATACATGGGCTCAGCAACATGGACTTCCACTCACCAAGGCTAACCTGGCTACAGCCACTGCTGAGTGCCCAATCTGCCAGCAGCAGAGACCCACACTCAGCCCCTGATATGGCACCATTCCCCGAGGTAACCAGCCAGCTACATGGTGGCAGGTTGATTACATTGAACCACTCCCTTCATGGAAGGGGCAGTGATTTGTTCTGAAAATGATCAATATGCCCTTAAATGTTCTCTTTTTTTATTTTAAAAAAGACAGTATCTTAACATTTTTTGGCAAATTTTCATTCTTTATAACTCTATCAAAAATTTTTAGATAGTCCCTGAATGAGAATGTCTGCTTTTTTCAAATTAAGTTGCTATGTAAAATCTAATCATTCATGTCATCACTTGTAGTGATTCAACACATTAAAACTATAGCTCTCTGGCACAGACACCAAGAATCATATGCTTCACTTTAACACCACAGTGTCTCATTTTGAAGCTGTTACAACATCACTTGAAATGGTTTAGTGTTTATATAATACATCTTCATTTAAAAATATCTCATTTAGAATAAATCATAATGATGCAACTGAAGTAAGATAAAGACAATAACACCCACAGTCAACAAGCATTGATGATATTTTTATTACTGGTATTTCGCCAATGTATTGGCATCACTTTGCTGACAGAGATCCAGTTTATAGAAAAGTAAAGGCTCATTATTTACTGTCTCTTAAATTCTATGCATAATCCAGGTGTTAAGCATACCTATATTCTAAAAGAACACAGTACTTGGCTTTTGCTGTTTTCTTGAATATTCAAAATGAATTGTTTCTGACTTCAGAAGGAAATGTTCCTTCCACATTTGACAGCATAGGCATGTTTGGAAACAGATTTAATATTCAGCAAGTTATAATAGAGCAGGTTTGGCTTTATAAGAACATGTCAGAAAAGCATTTTTTTCCATCATGATGTTGCACAAACTAATACACATACTTATTTAAACACTGCAACCAACCAAGAAAAAATAGTTACAAGAGCGATCTGTCATAGCAATTGCTAATGATAAAATCTTTATCTGTTTAGCAATGGGATTCTGTCCAACTATCTTCTGTGGCTCTCAAGTTCTGCATAAATATAATAAAATTTCCTGGTTTCCATCATGATTTTTGTAAGGCTTTTTTTTCCTGGGCGAATATCCAGATTGGCAAACCCAAGCAGATTTTAAAATATCCTTTCCATATACCACCCACACTTGTCCTGCTTGCCTATGGATTGAAATCTGAGCTCAGAGAGTTGTAACTAAGTTGCTTTTCTCTGCAGAAAAGTTCATTTTGCTTCAGCTGTTGCAGATACCTTCTGTACCGCCTACTAATTCAGTGTTTTCCAATTGTTTCAACTTGCTTCCAACTGCTCAGGCACACTGTTCAAGATCATAGTAAAAGAATCCATAATTTCCAGAAGGCAGATCCAAAATCAATCTTCTCTCTTGACACATTGCATAATTTGTCTCCATGGTTATGTATGATAATGTGTTTGTTTTGTCTTTTCAATTCAGGCAGGGAACAACTGATAGACTGGCTTACGTAAGATGTTTTTAAAATTTAGACATTTTATATATTCTAATTAATCATTTTTAATACTTATGATTTAGCTTGTTAAATAATTTGAAAAGCTCAAAGGATAATCTCTATCTACTTTATGTGCTTGGTTCTTTTCTATATGCAAAGTTTTCTAAAAGAGCATAAAGCAGGAAGAGGATCTTTTAATGCAAATTAAAAACAGGAATTTCAAATCAAACAATATCCCTTGCATACAAAAAAGCAACCAAATAAATCCCATTTGGACCTAATTATTACTATTAGCATATCAATAACGAGGGCTATGTCGTAGAACTATAGATTGTTAGAACAGACATAGAGGGACTCTTCAAATTAGTCTGTCCTAAAACTCTACTTCCTCACTTTAAAGTAAAGGTAAATGATTCTCTTATATTTAAATGACCTGGCTAAAGTCAAATGGCTACTTAAAAGGCAGAAATTAAAGCCTAGGCTCTTGAATTCTGTATACTTTCTCCTAAAAACACATATGCAAATCTTTCATTAATTGAAAAATCAACCCGTGGTATACTCCCTTAGCCAACAGATCAGGATCATTACCTTCATAGCCAAATACAAACTACATTACTTAAAAACTGATTGAGACATGCTAAAACGCATGATTTTCTGCTTGATCACTAGATTACATCTAATGACTGTTCACCAATGAAACAAGGAAACATAGTGAAACAGTATTCAGTTGACAAGTCTCTGGCAAATGTGTATGAAAATAATTTAAATGTGTATTCAACTTTTTAAAATAGTAGGCAAGTGTTGAGCGTATGTTTCTTTTACAGAGGAGCACAGTGGCTGAGAACACAATCTCGTGAGGCAGAATGACTCAGCTCAGTTTCTACAGTTTGCTCATTTGCAAAATAAGAATACTAACAGTCCTGACCTCACAAGGGTATTCAAAGGATTACGTATGTTAAAATGCCTATGGTGTTGTTGTCGTCATCATTTTCTTCAAAAATGTGTAATGATAAACTATTTTTAAAATCATGATTATATATCGTGCATAATAGTCTGTTCTCTATAAATATACATTCCTTTTAATAAAACATTTACTAGAAAATTGCATCTGAAGCATTTTTCTGAGTTGAATTTCAAGCCATGAGCAATATGATTTCAACATTAAAAATGTATTGTATATAAATGACTTTAGACTAAGCTTTAACAAAAAATAATTGCTGATCAAGGTATTAAAAATGTAAAGCAAAAAGTTATCTCATGTATATTCTCTGTCCCTCTGCTGACTTTGTATTCTCTTACTTAGTTGACTTTTCTGCAGAAAAAAAGTATTGGACAAGATGATATCCTAGAAACCATCAATCCCAAAGTTTTAAGACTCCAATTCCTTGGGTTTATGACTTATTTTCAAAGGTAGCTTTTGCACTCTCCACAACATATAGTAATATGCCCTAATCTTTACTTCAGACATAAGCATTTTAGCTTCTAAGCATGGGCCGATAATCTTTTGGATTTTCTAGGGCATTTTTTTGTCTTTCTGAATTTCAAGTTGTAGTTGTACGGTGGATACTGCAGTGCTTTGGCAAAGGCAACTAGCTTTGTTGAGAGTAAGAGGACATACAGGCTTTAAATTCAGAGAAAATAAAAGTTACTTTATGAGTTGAGATAGACAAGATTTTTGTAACTATACGTACAGAACTTCAACCTTTACAAGGATGACCTTGAGTGTTGGTTGGGAGACTGAGGATTGGTTGGCAGTGCTATTTATATGTAGGCAGTTTCCTAGAATGTATAAAAGAGGGCCTAATGTGACCTGGTTCACCTAATGAAGGCAGGATGCATGCTTGTAGCACATGTCGTTGGTACTTCACTCAGATCACCTGGCACTGCTTTTACTCCAGGGTGCTTGCGCTAATGTCTCACATTGGTGGACGCTCTACAGAGGATTTCATTGAAACGACTGAAGCCATGTCTCGCTTCCTGAAACTAACTCGGAATTATGAGAAGAAGCAACCCCTTCTTCTTCTTATTCCCCTACTCTGCAACCCCAAATCAATGAGTCACTAGTATAAAGGTGGTATTCAAAAGCCTTGCTTTTATGCCTCAATTTCTGACAGACTGTCTTGTCGGTTCTGCTCCAGAGCACCCAGGCAATCAGAGTGAAGCTAGATTTTACCTGAAACCACATCCTGTGCAACTCTTTCACCTCTCTATATTGTTTCCTTAACTCTCTTATTGGTTTCTCTAGAGAATCCTCCTTAGTAAGGGTTTACTAAGCACGAAACTCCCCCATTGCCACTGTGTTTCTAGGTTACTGGAATAAAATAATAGTTTTGCAGATTTGGAAAAAAGCAAAGATAGATATTAAGATATTTACACTTTGTTCAACCCTTCCTCCCCAAATGTCACCTCCTAAGCTTTGGTTTTGTAAATCTCTTTTTACTTTTTAGAGAAGGTGAAGGTTTACAGAAAAATCATGCATAAAATACAGAGTTCTCATATATGACCCTATTAAAACCTTTCATTAGTGTAGTACAGAATAATCATGCATAAAATACATTATAAAATATATTATTAAATACATAATTGGGAAATAATGTATTATTATTAAATACATAAAACACAAAGTTCTCATATACCAAACTTTCATTAAAACCTTTTATTAGTGTGCTACATTTGTTACAATTGATGAGATTACATTTTTTAACTGTACTATTAACTATAGTCTGTGATTTACCTTAGGGCTCACTGTTTGTGTTGTACAGTCCTCTGATTGCTTTTAAATTTTTATTTTAGTAACATGTATATGTTACATTATTTTATAACATAAAAATGTTTATTTTTAATCACATACAAATATATAATTGCACTGTTAATTGTGTTCACAATATTGTGCTACAGTCACCACTTTCCATTACCCAAGCCTTTTCATCAACCTGAAAAGAAACTCTGCATTTAAATATATAATTGTTTTTTCAAATCTTAATTATAAATGCATAGACAGGCAGGTATTATATAATGTACATTTTATAAAATTAATGTACATTTTAGTATATAACAAACATGCGGATTAACAGCAATTTTAGGTTCTACTTCCTTTCTGTGCTTTGTGTATAGATTTTCTAAAAGTTTAACACCATTAAACAGCATTTAAAATGTGAGGCCATGTACACAAGTATTCCTGTACAATCAGATTGGCATTAGATCGAGAAAGAAAGAAATATAATCTGATGTTCGTAAAATCTTGCCGGGCAGGCCACAGTGGCTCAGCAGGCAGAGTTCTCGGGTGCCATGCCAGAGACTGGGTTCGATTCCTGGTGCCTTTCCATGCAAAAAAAAAAAAAAGAAAAAGAATTGTCCCTTAAAGGAGAACCTTCCAAGTCTAAAACAATAGATCTCTTTCCGATCTCCCATCTTCCTTATTTCATGATCAGCTGATGCTGCTTCTCATAGCCAAGGCTTTGTTTCCTTTTTCATTTTGCTGAAGTAACTTCTTGGGCTATTTTTTTTGTTTTTTTCAGATTATATCTTTGGTTGTGTGTTAGTAAGATTCAGTTGTCAACTTGGCCAGGTGAGCATACCTAGTCTTGTTGCTGTGGACATAAGCCAACGGTACGTGAACCTCATCTATTGTTAATTACATCTGCAGTCAGCTAGGAGGCGTGTCTGCTGCAATGAGTGACATTTGACTTAATTGGCTGGTGCTTAAATGAGAGACTGCAACGTAGCACAGCCTAAGCAGCTCAGCATTCCTCATCTCAGCACCTGCAGCTCAGCCCAGGCCTTTGGAGATGAAGAAAGAAGTCACCCCGGGGAAAGTTGTTGGAACCCAGGGGCCTGGAGAGAAGACCAGCAGAGACCATCCTCTGCCTTCCACGTAAGAAAGAACCTCAGTGGAAAGTTAGCTGCCTTTCCTCTGAAGAACCAACAAAATAAATCCTCTTTTATTAAAAGCCAGTCCGTCTCTGGTGTGTTGAATTCCGGCAGCTAGCAAACTAGAACAGGTTGGTAACATTCCCTAACCCTGCCCCTTTAATAGACTGACCATCACCCCTGAACTCTGGTTGTCCTTCATTGTTCCACATCTTTTTATTAAATTATAGCATTTATCAGTATGTACTGCTGAACCCCATCTTTACTTGGTCATGAAAATAAAATACTACAGTTAAATACACTAACAATTATAATTAGCACATAGAAAGGGAATAGCACTTATGGATTTTAATTATAACCCATTAAAAGCAATACTCGCTGCCTAATTCTGAATTTAAAGAAATGTAAACCAGGCAACTAAGCTTCCACAAATAAGTATGTGTTCCACACTGAGACAGAGTGTGTTTTGCAATAGCACATCATGGACAGATAGAAAACATGTTAGCATTCTTTTCCATTTTTAAAAAACATTCTTATCTATTTCATTTCAGGAAGGCAGGATCAGCAAAACTAATTGGTTCTCTCCTCCCAGTTGTAATAATTTAAGATGGCATGGAAACACAAATCACAGAAACTAGTATCTCCCCTTTGGGGAAGTTATATTGCCCGTTGGAAAATTAAATACTCCAAAGTGTTTCATAGTTAAAACAATGTAAAACAAAACTAAGTGAAAAATAAACAAAACACATCCACAAAACCCTGTATAACTCTATTTAACCAAGCATTTCCACCAGTGGTCCTGGGACATTATATTCAACTAACAATTGTTTACATTCAGTAGAGCAAGAGTTCTGCATACCATATTTTTGGAAATAAAAAGTAGAGTTTTAGGCCAATCAAAAGTTATTGAAAATTTAGAGCATGCCATTCATTTTTAAACAAGAGGGTCTAATAATAATCAATTCTTGAATCGCAATGATTTAAATACTGGAGGCTGGTTCTCAGGTAGCTTGAACACTAGGGAAAGGAAAATTCATGAAGCTATACAGTTTCTAGGTTCAGAACACATTTACCTCAAATATTAGATATTTCACTTGGTGGACTACTTTCAGACATTATTTCATGAAATGAGGCAATGATATTTTGGCTCTTAAGTAATTATTTAAAATTCATGAAATAACAGTAAATTCCCATGTCTTCAAAAGTCCTGTTTTATTAGAAAAAATATAGAAGCCTAAGATAAAATATAATCCCAGTACTTCAATTGATTTTCGGTATTCTTGGAAAGTTTACTGGAATGCGAACAATTTAGCTGAAAAGGTAAAAATTAGACTTACTGTAATCATCTTCAAAATTATTGTTAAGATCAAATAAAGCACAGAAAGGGTACTGAAAATTACTATAAGAATTACAAAAATGGTGGTATAATGGAAAATGCTTAATTAAACTATGACTTGCATTTTGAAGTATCTTAAATTTTGTTAATGTTAGCATTCTTGTAGAGAATAAAATTTATTCAATGAATATTTTTCCAGCTGAGAGTCTTCTATGTGCCAGGCCCTAGTTTAGGGGCTTTAGATACATCGTTTAACAATATGGAAAAATACCTGTGTGAAATACTGTTATGTTGTATGCCAAAGTTGAATACCTTTACTGTTTCTGCTCGGTAACAAATCTTACCAAGCTTTCTGCTCAGTTACAACCTACCAATTGCAGAATGAGATAAAGTTTGCCAGACAGGGTTCCTAGGTGGCAAACGCTTTATTGTTGCATAACTCACCTATTAGGAAGCACTTGTCTTACAGCTTTGGTTTTTAAACTGTCAGATATTAAAAAGTTAAACTTTGATTTCAGCTTCCACAATGATAAAATTCACGCATTCATTCACCTTATATTTATTAAGTATCTACTATGTTCCAGGTACTGTTCTAAATACTTTGGATATACCACTGAAAAAGTAGACAATGCCCCCGCCTTGGGGAAGTTTAAATTCCAGTACATGATATATGAAGTTGCTACCTTCTTAGTAGAAATTTTTGAGAAAGAAATAACAATTAATGTATGAAAATGGCTTAGCACATTGCCTGCAACAAAGTTGATAATCATTAAATGGTAACTAAAAAAGTGATCGTATATAAATTAAATATGTTTTAATATGGGGAGGAAAAATGTACTGCCAACACTGATGTACTCTCAAGATGAATAGTTTATTAGTCATGAATTTACGATAGCACCAATCCAAAATGTATTAAGGTTATTGATGCAAGGCAAGAAGATATAAGGTGAGTTAATCTAAAACCAAATTTCAACAGTTTAAAGTTATAAAACAAAGTATTTCACCAACTGAGACCTTTGTGAATGGCAGCCTTTTTCTCATTAGGAAGTCAGCAGGTAATGACTGGGCAGAAGGCAGGGTGAGATTGATTGCCAACCAGCAACACTGAAGACACTGTAACAGTGTATCCAGTAAGATTCCATTTCTGCAGAACAAATTACTGAGAGGATGTATTTATGGTAGAAAGTGTATTTATATTATTCAGAAGATTGAAACAGACTACTGTGCAATGCTGGGCTGGTAAATATTTAACACCACTTTCCAAAACAGTGTGGGGGTTGGGAGGAGAGTTCTGATTGATAGTGATGGCAAATTTCTGTGATGTTATTATTATTTTGTACCACTCAATTTATTGTTAAAGGTTTATTTATTCGGCATTGCCAGGGAATGGAGCGAACTTTATTTTTAAAAAAATAGATATACCAGAAAATATTTCAGACATGCAGAAGGATAGAGACTATATAATAAACACTCATGCGTTCATATCCCGGAAAGAGAAAAAAATAACTGTCATATTTCTTTCAGGTAAGGATATCTTATAAATTTTCAAAAACCATGCTCTCATAAGAGAAATTAGCTAAAGAAGCATCAGAATGCCATGAACCATACAAAACCAGGTCATGCCTCTAGGTAACAGAATAGAAAGAGCAAGGTGCTTCAGTCAGAGGCCATGGGTGACAAACTCTAGTCATACTTTGATTTAATCAGGATGATCATGGACAAATCACAGCCTCTCTAAGTCTCAATTGACCACTGAGAAATAGATATAATGTTAACTTCTGTTCTGTCTGAATGATAAGTTAATTGTTAAGTTTCTGTGAAATAGCTCATGTATATGATAATAAAACTGTAAAACTCCTTATAAATGTTAGTTTTAATTCCTAGCTCTGCAATATTTTACTGGTCAAACCTGCACCTACCAACCTGGAGGAACAAAGAGAAATGTACATGATCTGTGACCTTAATGTGGTGATGATCTCACTTAAATGTATTCACTCAATCCTTAAAACATATCAGAGAGGAAGATGTGATTATTCTCATTCTTATGGGTAATGAAAGTAAACTCAGAAAGATTAAGTACATATGTTGACCGAATGCACACAAGGAATGACAGAGAAACTCTTCAGCTGAGGCTATCCCATAGGATCTAGCCAAATGGTGTTAAATTACATAATCTCCAAAAGCTCTCCTAGCTCTAAACGCTCATTATTTTTTTTTCCCTCTTAAAGGGATTATAGACCATGTGGCCCAAACATTCAACTGGCCATGTGACCTAAGCTGAGCTGAAGACCAAGGTCCAGAGATGGGGATGAATTTCCATTAATAAACCTTAGAGGAAATAGTAAAAATGGTTTTCATAGGCAGGTGAGAGATACTACTCAAGAAGATATTACTGGCAGAGTTCCAGGTGAAGATGGTGGCTTAACAATGTGCGCGTTTTAGTTCATCCTCCAGAACAACTACTGAATAACCAGAAACAGTACAGAACAGCTCCTGGGGCCACGTCAGTGACCAGATACACGGCGTACCCCAGTCTGGACCAGCTAGACCAGCTACGAGCACCCTCCCGAATCATGAGTTCCCAAAGCTGTGGCGGCCAGCGGCCAGCTCCCCTCCCCCACAGGCCACTTCCTAGAGGGGAAAGGAAAGGACTTTACCAGCAGCAGGGACTGGGCACAATCAAACGCCAATTGTGGAACTAATTAACAAATTCTGACTACTAAAAATAGGCCCCCAGCTTAGGTGAACCTGATCAAAACAGAGGTTGCTCATTTTTGCCCCAGCACCAAGGGGGCAGGACTGACAGAAAAAGGGGGGAAAAAAAAAGAAGGAAACAGAGGTTTTTGTGGCTGTGTATCTACAAGGGTTGACTGCCTCTGGATACAGTGGCAGGACTTTTCAGGCTGCAACTGCCCCAGGCATAGGCAGACGTGAGCTCTTTTGGGGGCTTGTCTGGAGCCTGTGCCTTCCCCAGGGGAGGGGTGAAGCCCAACTCAGATGAAATCCCTCCATCAAGGAATACAGACACCAGGGCTTGGTAATTTGAAGCCATTAAAACCAGCCTACACCTTCTCCTCTGTCTCCACCACACCCCCAGCAGGGAGAGTCTGCCAAATTTAAAGGTTCCGCATCATCTTATGCTGGTGGGACCTGCAGTCAGACAAGTGCCACACACAGGGTAGGATAAGAAAAACAGAGTCCAGAGACTTCAAAGGAAAGTCTTTCAACCTGCTGGGTCTCACCCTCAGGGAAAACCGATGCAGGTGACTCTTTCCTCCTGATAGGAGGCCAGTTTGGTCGGGAAAATCTGGCTGGGGTGTATAATATCTCAGTAGACCCTCCTAAGTGTGTATGTGGGGGGGCACCACATAAGCAGGGCAAGAAACAAGAAAACAAGAACTGAAAAATTCTCCTCTGTTAAACAAAACTTAAGCTAAAGGTCCAGACAAAGCTGAACAGAATGTCAAAGAACAGATGGACAACAAATTCATCCAGCAAGAAAACCATAGATAAAAGAAGTGAAAGCAATCTCCAGAATAAACTAATTAAGGTAATTAAATGCCTAGATGCCAGCAAAAAATAACAAATCACACTAGGAAAATTGAAGATATGGCCCAGTCAAAGGAACAAACCAACAATTCAAATGACATACAGGAGCTGAAACAATTAATTCAGAATGTACGAGCAGACATGGAAAACCTCATCAAAAACCAAATCAATGAATTGAGGGAGGATTAAAGAAGGCAAGGGAAGAACAAAAAGAAGAAACTGAAAGTCTGAAAAAACAAATCACAGAACTTATGGGAATGAAAGACACAGTAGAAGAGATGAAAAAAACAATGGAAACCTACAATGGTAGTTTTCGAGAGACAGAACATAGGATTTCAAAACTGGAGGACAGAACATCTGAAATCCGATAAGAAACAGAAACTGTAGGAAAAAAAAATGAAAAAATATGAGCAGGGACTCAGGGAATTGAAAGACAATATGAAGCACATGAATATATATGTTGTGGGTGTCCCAGAAGGAGAAGAGAAGGAAAAAGGAGGAGAAAAACTAATGGAGGAAATTATCACTGAAAATTTCCCAACTCTTATGAAAGACTTAAAATTACAGATCCAAGAAGTGCAGTGTACCCCAAAGAGAATAGATCCAAATAAACATACTCCAAGACATCTAATAATCAGAATGTCAGAGATCAAAGAGAAAGAGAGGATCTTGAAAGCAGCAAGAGAAAAGCAATCCATCACATACAAGGGAAGCCCAATAAGACTATGTGCAGATCTCTCAGCAGAAACCATGGAGGTGAGAAGACAGTGGGATAATATATTTAAATTATTAAAAGAGAAAAACTGCCAACCAAGAATTCTATATCCAGCAAAACTGTCCTTCAAAAATGAGGGAGAAATTAAAACATTTTCAGACAAAAAATCACTGAGAATTTGTGACCAAGAGACCAGCTCTGCAAGAAATACTGACGGGAACACTAGAGACAGATACGAAGACAGAAGAGAGAGGTGTGGAGAAGAGTGTAGAAAGGAAGACTATGAGTAAAGGTAAAAAGAAGGAAAATTAGATATGACATATAAAATCCAGAAGGCAAACTAGTAGAAGAAATTACTACCCATGCAGTAATAACACTGAATGTTAATGGATTAAACTCTCCAATCAAAAGACATAGTCAGGCAGAATGGATTAAAAAACAGGAACCATCTATATGCTGTCTCTACTCAAAGGACATGAGGCCAAGGACACAAATGGACATTTACACACCAATGTTTATAGCAGCATTATTAACAATTAACAAGAGATGAAAACAGCCAAAATGTCCATCAACGGACAGTTGACTAAACAATCTGTGACATTTACATAAGATGGAATATTATGCAGCTGTAAGACACAATAAAGTTATGAAGTATGTAACAACATGAATGGACCTTAAGGACATTATGCTGAGTGTGATTAGCCAGAAACAAAAGGACAAATACTGTATGGTCTCACTGATATGAACTGACATTAGTGAATAAACTTGGAATAATTCCTTGGTAACAGAGACCATCAGGAGATAGAAATAGGGTGAGATATTGGGTAATTGGAGCTGAATGGATATAGATTGTGCAACAGGACTGAATATAAAATCTCAGAAATGGACAGCACAATACTACCTAACTGTAATGTAATTATGTTAAAACACTGAATGAGGCTGCATGTGAGAATGATAGAGGGAGGAGGGCTGGGGACATAAATGAAATCAGAAAGAAAGATAGATGTTAAAGATCGAGACAGTATAATCTAGGAATGCCTAGAGTGTATAATAATAGTGAAATGTACAATGTACAAATTTTAAACATGTTTTTGCATGAGGAAGAATAAAGGAATGTCATTATTGCAGGGTGCTGAAAATAGATGATAATTAATACTTTAAAATGTCACCTTATGTGTGAGACTAAAGCAAAAAATGTTTATTTGTTACAAAATTTAGATTTTGACTAGAGCATTTCCTAATATAACTCATGTAGATAGTTTGATTGAATGTCATAAGTACTTGGAATCTCAGGTAGCACATGAGATTTTATTGGTTTGTCCAGAGTGATGCCCCGATGAATCCCAGAGTGATTTGATCAGTGAATGGAAAAGTATTTGCAAGCCCCCTTCGGGGAATGGTGAGAGTGGGGAGAAATTCAACTTCCCCAAGTTGAATTCTTGATATTCTCACAAGCAGTGTGGACAACCAAAGCTATAGGCTGAGCTCCCAGGCTTGGGGTTTGTTCACATGAAACTTAACCCCACAAAGGATAGGTCAACTGTACTTAAAATTTAGGCCTAAGAGTCACCCCCAGGAGAGCCTCTTTTGTTGCTCAGATGTGGCCTCTCTCTCCAGCCAACACAAGGAGCAGTCTCACCACCCTCCCCCTCTCTGCATGGGACATGACTCCCAGGGGTGTGGACCTTCCTGGCAACATGGGACGGGGATCCTTGGAATGAGCTGAGACTCATCATCAAGGGACTGAGAAAAACCCTAGAATGAGCTGAGAATTAACATCAGGGGATTGAGAGAACCTTCTCGACCAAAGGGGGAAGAGTGAAATGAGACTAAGTGTCAATGGCTGAGAGATTCCAAACAGAGTCGAGAGGTTATCCTGGAGGTTATTCTTATGCATTAAGTAGATATCACCTTGTTGTTCAAGATGTAGTGGAGAGTCTGGAGGGAACTGCCTGAAAATGTGGAGCTGTGTTCCAGTAGCCATGTTTCCTGATGATGATTGAACAATGATATAGCTTTCACAATGAGACTCTGTGAATGTGAAAACCTTGTGTCTGATGCTCCTTTTAGCTACTATATCAACAGAAGAGTAGAACGTATGGAATAAAAATAAATAATGGGGGAACAAAAAAAAAAGAAGATATTACTTAAGCTAAGTAAACTCAAAAATCCAGGTGTATTAGCCAGGGTTTTCTAGAGAAACAGAATCAGCAGGAGATATCTATAAGTATAAAATTTATACAAGTGTCTCGTGTAACTGAGAGGATACAGAATCCAAGTTCTGTAGGGCAGTCCGCAGGCTGGCAGCTCCAGTGAAGGTCCTCAAAAACTCTCAGGAGAGGCTGGCTGGCCAAAGCAGAAAGAATGATTATCTCTTCTGAATCCTCCTTAAAAGCTTTCTGGTGATTAGATTAAGTGTCATTCATTGCAGAAGACACTCCCCTTAGCTGACTGGAAATGCAATCAGCTTGGATGTTGCCAATGTGGCCATGATTTAAGTCTCCAAAATGTCCTCACAGCAACAGACAGGCCAGCCAAGCCTGACAACGGGGAACCACTACCCAGGCAAGTTGACACATGGACCTGACTCTAGGTAAACTAAAAAATCTAGGTTATGCCATGGTAACTAAGTACATAAGCATCTCAGTGGCATAACAGAACAAAAATCATTTTCTCATTCATGCTACATAGAGGCAGCAGAGGGCTACACTCATATTAGACACAAACAGGCCAGGCTGTAGAAGCCTAATCTTGATTTAAGTTTTCATGGAAAAGGAACATGGGAAATCATGGACTGGCTTGTGAAGTTTCTGTTTTGATCATTTCTTTAGCCTCAAATGGGTAGTAAAGGACAATCTTATTTATATGCCCCAAGGAAGGATAGCTGGACAAATTTAGAAAACACGAATGACCACTGTTTCCTATACTTTGCATTTGTCTAAAATCCCATTGGTGGCAAATTTCCTTGTTGTGCATTTCATCAATGATGACAAAAAGAAGCAACATTGGTGATGACTCAGAAATAAGCAGACATCCATATGCAATTTTCATGCAGTGCTTTCAAACTTATCTAAGCACTTTGCTATTCCACCAGGATCCTCCTGGATAATTAATTAGTTAATTAATGAATTAGATCATTTAATTCATATGGAAAGTAGGTACTCAGTGCCTTGACTCAAATACGAAAATTTAGGCATCAGGCTTTTGCAACCAAAGTAACATTTTGAGGTAGAAACCTCTCATATTCATAAAAAAACAACCATCTAATTCAGGGATATCAAAAATTCAGTTCAGGGACAAGGGGAGAAATGAAAATGAATGCAACAAGTCAAGCATTTTTTCTATTTTCTTCCACATATACAC
The DNA here is from genome assembly GCF_023851605.1 of Tamandua tetradactyla. NCBI lineage: Eukaryota > Metazoa > Chordata > Mammalia > Pilosa > Myrmecophagidae > Tamandua > Tamandua tetradactyla. Next base: position 62,444,714 of record NC_135331.1, on the reverse strand, counting down.
TTATATATCCCACATGAAATATAAGTAGAAGAACCATACAGTTTTATTGTCTAAACCAGGACACTTTGGGGAGTGAAAAAGAGCACTGCTATTGTTTACACCAAGACAAGTATAAAGTGAGATTGGTCCACATAAACTGGAGTGTAATATAGTCCAAAAGACTTCAGAAGGAAATTATTTATATCATTTGAAAATCAATATATTTGTTTATTTTTCCTTCTATGCCACTATTACATACATATAACAGTTTCAGTTAGAAAAGCATTTATTCATCTATACAAATGTAACAAACATTTGTATACAAATGTAACAAACATTTGTGTATATACTTTATCTCAGGCGTTTTTCCACCACTGGTGAGAGAAGTATTAATATGCTTTGGATAAGAATCAGAGAATGGAACTACAGGCTCACAATTCATGCTTAAGAAACATTCAGCTGATGTTTTGTGATGCTGAAATGTGGCAAATGGCAAATCATACTCATTTTTGTAGGAAACTTTAAAAAATATTTCCTATATCTTAAGGCTAAATTATTTACTTTAGTTTTAAAAATCTAAGCTATTTTCTGTTAACATTTAAACATCTGTATATACATATATAAATATGAAAATTCAATATATACTATGTATAATATATACATAAATTATGTATAATATATTTATATGCTTAAACAAAATATAGACAACATAAATTTTCATCTACAACTTTGGCTTAATGTCCAAGTCTCACTAAATATCCTTTGTTGCCTTAAATTAATCTATTTTAAAAAGAAAAACCAGTGAGAAGGTTGAAACCTCTCTAAAAGTTCAATAAAAACAGAAGAGTTTCATACTAGAAGGAATCGAAATGTAAAAAAATAAAGATTTTTGAGGCAGAATTTTCCAGCCTTAACATTCTTTGTGTTTGATCTTGCAATATTGTGTATAGTTTTCTTTTGTCTCTTTCTCTTTTTAAAAAATAACATTTTTCTTAAATTAGTTAAATTATCTTAAATTACCTCAAAGCATTTCTAGACAAAGAAATAAGACCTTGAAATTAAATGTATACTCTATTTTTTAAACAGAGAAATCAATTCTTTTAAGTTAGTTGTGAAAAATTTACGACTTTAAAATGACTTGGAATACATAAAGAATTGAATTTAAATGTTTTAATGAGTGAAATACTTAAATCACAAATATGGGTTTAGTTGTGAAGAGATTTAAAAGTTATACTAAAAATCCACTGAAGATAAATACAAACATAATAACCTCAGTAAGTGATTCCCTAAAAAATAAATAATATATATGAAATATTCTAAAAGATAAAGTAGTGGTGATGGCTGGCCACCCATCCAGGAGATCTTGAACTTGATATGTTTGATATAAATGGACCCTAGGGTCCTGTGGCATCAAACGGACACAAAACCACAGTCACATGAAATTCCCACAAAACAGCTCACAACCAGCACATAATGAAATCCACCTTATTAGGGTGAGCAGACACAACCATCAATGTTATGCACCAAGAGAGACATGATTTTATCTTTTATCTGAAAATTACCTTTTAACTTTACCCTAAGAGACATTCTAAAAATATTTTCAAATAACACTGCTGAGATGTTTTAGACAACAATGGATAAGCAATATGAGTGGTGTTATTTTTTTTCAGCAATGAAGCATCTAGTAATTGTGACAAAGAAGAGAAGAGGTATTGGTGGAGCAGAGATTCACAGCATGTCAGGCTGAGCAGAGGTCAGAGAAATGATGAAGACAAAGGGACAGAAGGGAGGAAAAAAGAGATATCCTTCAGTAACTTATTGCAAAGAAAAAAAAACAAAAGAAAGTTACAGATGCAGATAGAGACTATGGATCTTTTTAAAAGAGTTACCCAAAGGATCTGATAAAAAGAAATTAGAATGTCTGTCATTGACAGCAAATACTACCTCTGAAAGTTCTAAAAATAAAGGAGAGAGTGAATGGTGAGTGATAAAGCCCAATTTCTCTTTAGAAATACAAGACAAGGTAAACCACAGAGGATATACCTGATGGAGATGCATGGAAACAGAAGAAAGTCACATTTCCTTTCTCATTAAAATCCTTTTAGATAGGAAGGCATTTACCTATCAAAAATTTGTAATTACTCTTCATCCTTAATCCACCACTTTCCTTTTATCTCTCTAATTTATTGAATTACCCTTCAATAAAATGAGAATGTTATTCTTCCTGGCATCACTCCATTTTTCTTATCCTTCTTACCTTTTTCTCCTCTCCATCTAATATTACCATTTAAAGAGATTCAGTGCCAATCAGCAATGTTCACTAGTGTAGTAAAAGTTCTATTTTATGAACAGAAATTCTAGAAAAAGAAAATGTAAATTGAAGTGTAAGGCAAAAAATATGTGCTTTGTTTCTTAATTTTTGATTAACATTAAATAGCATATATATATATATATATCTGATTCTGAGAGATTAAGAGATTTCATATTTATATTTATACTTTTGAATCTCTTCTCACCTTATCGTCACCTCCCAATTGCTATCCTATTTTCCAAAAGAAAATGGGTTTATAGAGGTGGGGCATTATGGGACAGGTATGCAGAGAGGGAGAATAAAATCACTCAATGTTGTATGATTCTTACAGTAAATATCTAGGGGTATAATAGCTAATTCAAAGCAAATTATGATGAAGTCTAAGATAAATATTGTAATCTATTATTATATAAGGGTATGTCAGTATCAAAAGTTAATAGACAAAGTAGAATGGAATACAAATAATTGCTCACCACAATTAACTCCAAAAGATGAACAAAGGAAGGAAATACAAATTGGACAAATAGAAAACAAATAACTAAATGGTATAAAACTCATCCATATCAATAATTATATTAAATTAAGTGACCTAAATGCTCTAATTAAAAGATAAAGATTATCAGACTGGATAAAAAGCAAGACTCATCTATACAATAGTCTAGAAGATGTAACTTTACACATTAAAAAAAAGAGAATAATATGATACAGACAAAAAAAAGCTGTGCAATCTCTAATCTAAAGAATGTTAGTGTCATTACACACACACACATACATATATATATATTCATGTTTTTATTTTTTGCATGGGCAGGCACTGGGAATACAACATTGTCTCCTGCATAGCAGGTGAGAATTCTGCCACTGGGTCACTTGGCACCACCCAGTGTTATTATAATAACATCAAAATAGACTTCAAGGAAAGAGTTGTTAATGGAGATTGAGTCTTTTTTAATGACAAAAGGTCAATTCACCAAGAGTACCTAACAATCCTGAATGTTCAATAAGCCTATTAGAGAGCTTTACAATAGATTAAGGAAAAAAATGTCAGAACTAAAGGCAGAAATAGACAAAAAACCACTATCTTAGATATTTTTAACATCTGTCTCTTAGTAGACAATTTAGTCTAAAAATAGATGAGTATAGAAAATTTGATCAAAATTATCAAACCACTTTACCTAAATAATAGAATGATAACATATACTGAATGCCCCTCCCACTGCAGGAGAAGACTTACTCTTTTCAAGTGTAATGAACATCCACAAAGTGCTACCATATGGAGGGCATAAAATGAGCCTCAATAAATTTTAAAGTACTGTAGTCATATGCAGTATGTTCTCTGATCACAGCAGAATTAAATGATAAATCAATAAAAATAAGACCGTAAAAAAATCTCCAAATAGATGGAATTTCCACAACATACTTTAAATAAGAAAAATATTCAAGAAGAAATCAGAAGTAAATTAATAAAATGTAACATTCATATACTTGTTTAAAAATCTTCAGCAAATTAAGAATTAAGAATAAAGGAAACTCCCTGAATCTAATAAAGAGAAGTTATGAAAAACCCACAGCTATCATCATATTTTTTGATACAATATTCTGTACTTTCCCCAAAGATTGGGAACAAGGGGAAAAAAAACAAACCACTCAAGTTCTTCTATTTAACATGTAATGGAGGTCCCAGCAGTGCAATAATGCAAGAAGAATATGTCATAAAGTTTAGAAATGAGAAATAAAATTTTTATTGAGAGATGATGATATATTCAAAATCATTTGGTATTGTAAGAATTCGAGAGTTTTGCCACGCAAAGGAGGACTCCAAGAGACGTTCTCTCATGCAACATGCAAGGGGTTTATTTACCACACATGCGTGGGGCTCACTGAATACGCAGGAACAGAGAGCCCCGAGCCTGGGTTTTGGGAAGCTTTTTGAGGGCCAGGATAAGGGGGTGGGGTTTGAGGGTTGAACATGAGTTACAGGTTCTGCTTTATGCAGGAAGTAGATAACGAACATTTTGCAAGAAGTAGATAACAAACATTTTGCAAGAAGCAGATAAACATTTTTCACGCATGAGTCATGGGAGCTGCTTCATGCAAGAAGCAGCTGTCTCATGCAAAACTCCCTTACTCAGCCTTCTCAGTTGCATTCTTAGATAAACTTCCTCTGGCAGTTACAACCTTGCATAACCAAGGCAGCAGAAAACCTTGCATAACAAAGGCAGCAGATAACCGCCCCTGGGAAGTCCCGGGTTGTTTTTCTTAGCCTGATGGGGCCCATAACTCTTTTCTTTACAATCCTTCTTTACATAAGAAAAGTTAGCTACTGTTAAGTTTTATAAAATCCTTCTTTACAGTATATAAAATAATTAAATGAAATTCAGATAGCAGAATACAAGATCAATATTCAAAAAGTGTTTTTATATACTAACAAAAAATTAGAATAGAAAAAACTTTAAATACCAATTATTAGCATCAAAGCCATTAACAAAAACTTAAAGATAGATCTAATGAAATTTGGGCAAGTCTTCTACAACGAAAACCACAAAGCATGCTGAGTGAAATTAAGACTTAAATAAACGTATAGCTATACCACTATACCACACTAATAGATTTCAGGATTCAGTTTTGTTAAGATGTTAATTCTTCTCAAATTATCCATAGATTTGATATAATCTTACTCTAAATCCAATAGTCTTATTTATTTATTTATTTATTTATTGGTAAAAAGTAACAGGCTGATTCTAAAATTTGTAAGGAAATGCAAAGGGTCTACTATAGCTGACAACATCTTGGGAAAAGAACAAAGTTGGAGGATTTACATTTTCTGACTTCAAAAGCTACATTCAATAAAAAGAAAAAAAGCTGCTGGTGTGGAGGCAGACAATTTGGCCAATGCAACAAAAAAGCAAGTCCAGAGAAAAGGTCCCCAGATATAAGGCTGGGGAATTTCTAAAGGGCCCCAAGATAATTCTATGTTGAAAGGAAAGATTTTCAACTAAAGGACCTTGGATAATTGCATAACGGTTTAGAAAAAGAAAATGGAGCCCAATCTCACTGCACTCTATACAAAAAATTAATTTGAAACAGAGCATAGACTATGTTAAAACTAAAACTATAAAGCTTTTAGCAGAAGGAATAGGAGAATACCATTGCAACTTTAAATTAGGCAAAAAAAAAAAATTAAATAGGACACAAAAACACTAACCACAAAATTACAAATTGATAATATAGACTCCAAGAAAATTGAAATTAAAAAATTTAGTTCATCAAAACACATTTACCATTAGGTAAAACCATTCAGCATACAAAAAGAAAATGACAGACCAATCTCACTTATGAATATTAATGTAATTTTTTCAAGTAAAAACCAGTAGCACACTGTAAGTTTTATTACCATAATCAAATATGATTTATTTCTGTAGTGAAAAATTGATTCAGTATTATAATATCTATTAAAATAATTCATCAGATTAATATAGATAATGAGAAAAATCAAATTATCATCTTTATAAATGATAAAAAGAAATATGACAAAATTCAAAGGCTACTCTTGTTAAAAACATTGAATAAAATAAGAATCAGGGCACTGCAACGGAGACTCAGTGGCAGAATTTTTACCTGCCATGCCGGAGACTCAGGTTCAATTCCCAGAACCTACCTGCCCATGAAAAAAAACAACAACAACAACAAAATAAGTTTAAAAAAAAAGAATCAGTGGATATTTATTTAAGATAATATAGCTACAGAGGAGGCTCACAGTCACCACAGTTTAGCATCACACTGGGGGTATTAGCCAATGAAATTAAATAAGAGGAAGATATAGTTATAAAAATTGGAGTAGAGGTTATAATACTCTCATTATTTTCAGATGTTGCATCTGGGTATAAACTATAAACTACTCTACTACTATAAATAAAATAATGAAGTAATAGTAGGTTACAAAATTAATATATGAAATCAATAGCCATCTTATACACAAAATCATTATCAGTGAAAAGGTATACTAGAAGGAAAAGAGAAAAGACCTATTAAAAACAGTCACAGAAATATAAGAGATAAAATGCCTGAAATATACTTACCAAGAAATATGCAGATATGAAGAAAATGTTGAAACACTCATGAAAGATATGACAACAGAGAAGGCACCAAGGACAACAGGGTAATGTGAAGCTGCTCGCATCTACTACCATCATGAACATGAAACACAGCTCAAGTCCTAACTATATTAACAAAAAACCTCACACTGAAGGCCTGTGTATTAGCCAGGGTTTTCTAGAGAAACAGAACCAACAGGAGATATCTGTAAATATGAAATTTGTAAAACTGTTTCATGCAACTGTTGGGACATAAGAACCAAAATCTGTAGGGCAGGCCATGAGGTGGCACCTCCAATGAAGGCCCTCAATGAACTCTCAGGAGAGGCTAGCTGGCTGAAATGGAAAGAGAGATTTTCTCTTCTCAATTCTCCTTAAAAGCTTTTCGGTGATTAGATTAAGCATCACTCATTGCAGAAAAAACTCCCCTTTGCTGACTGCAGATGTAATTAGCTGTGGATGCAACCAGTGTGCTCATGATTTAAGTCCATGAAATATCCTCATGGCAACAGATAGGTCAGGCTTGCTTGACAAGACTGTGCACCATCACCTGGTCAAGTTGGCATATGAACCTGACCATCACAGTCTGTTTTCCTCCATTCATATTTTCAGGCAAGAGAAAAGTGTCTAAAGAAGGAAAGAAAGCAAACATCACAAAGAAATTCAAATATGACACACATCTGGATTTAACCAGGCAGAAATTTAAAATAATTATGATTAATTTTCAAATGGAAAAAAAAAGTAGACAGCATGCAGGAACATGCGGGTAATGTAGGTAGAGAAATGGAAACTCTAAGATTCAAAAGAAAATGCTAGAAATCAACTCAAAATGGATCATAGATATAAATTTAAACCTAAAATCTTTAGAAGAAAATCTAGGTGCCCTTTGGTTTGGTTGTGAGTGTTTTGACATAAAACAAAAAGCATGATCCATGAAAGTAAAAATTGATATGCTGGACTTCCTTGAAATTAAAAACTTCTGCTCTAAAACAGACACCATTAAGAAAATGAAAAGAGAAGCCACAGATTGGCTGAAAATATTTACAAAATACATTTATGATAAAAGACTTGTATTAAAAAATATACAGAGAACTATTAAAATTCAGCAATAAGGAAGCAAACAGCTAAATAAAAACTGCACAAAAGATCTGAACAGATAACTCACTAAAAAAGAATTACCAATGACAAAAAAACATATAACAATATGGGCAACATTATTTGTGTTTAGAAAATTACAAATTAAAACAACATTGAAAAATACCTACACACTTATTAGCACGGCTAAAAGTAAAAAAAAAAAAAAGAAAATGACAATATCAGATGTTAGCAAAATTCACCAAGTAAAGAACTTTTATCCATTGTTGCAGGGAATGCCAAATGGTATAACCAGTATGGAAGACAGTTTTTTTTCTTAGAAAGCTAACATACTCTTACAATATGATCCCTCAATCCCAGGTACTTAGCCAGTTGATGTGAAAACTCATGTTTGCACACACCTGCACCTGCATGTTTATAGCAGCTTCATTCATAATCACACAAACTAGAATCAGCTAAGATTCTGTCAACAGATGAATGGTTAAACAGATTGTGGTACATGCATACAATGGAATATTATTCAACAATAAAAAGGAATGAGCTATCAAGCCACAGATAAACATGAAGTGACCTTGAATGCATATTGCGAAGTGAAAGAAGCCCTTCTGAAAATACTGCATACTATGTGATTCCAATTTTTTATGACATTCTGGAATAGACAAAACTATAAAGACAGTAAAAATGTTAGTGATTGCCAAGGGCTCAGGGGAAGTGAGGAAAGGTTGAAAACCAGAGACTTTTTGGAAAATAAAATATTCTACATGATGCTGTATGGTGGATATACGTCATCAGGCATTTGTCAACACTCATACAATTTTATAGCACAGAGTAAAACTTCATGTTTGAAAACTAAAAAAAAAAAAAAAAAAGGAGAAAAGAAATCATTTAGAAGGTTGGGAGATCTCAGTAAGGAAGGAAGACTATAACAAGACAATTTATCTAATGTAAATCTTATGTATTAATGCATGAAATAACCCCATTAAAGGGAATGGGGAGAAAAAGAGCTGACCTAAGAAAGTTTGGAAATGAGTCGAGTCTATAAAACTAAGGGCAAAATGAATGGCACAGAAGTACTGTACTCTAGTGTTTAGGGCGGTATGGATTAACAAGTCTGATACTGCCATACATCTGTACTGTAATTGAAAAATTAAATAAATTGATGGCAGATGGTGGGAGTTTGTTTCCTTAATATCTGAGTGACAGTTAATGGATCAGCAATGGATCTAGCCTCTAGGAGGCTAGAATGATCCATGAGGTATGTATAAACTCAGGTTTAGATTATTATAGAAACAGATAATTGCATACACAAATATTTACATATATCCAAAAGATAGTGTATATGCATATATTTCTTTGCTCTGTCTGCTGATTGGGCCTAAAAGCAATAGCACCCTAGGAACAGCAAGCATCCATTGTGCCCACATCTTGGTTTCTAATACCATTTCCAAATAAAAGGAACCAGGGCTTCATGAAGAAATAACTAATTCTAGAACTGGGGCAGGAAATATGCACAATGAGACTGGAGCATCTTTTAGAGTGAGAAAGTAAAGAAGTGCCCAAACACACAAACCAACCAGATATTGATGGGGATTTGTTAAAGGAACAATGGAATGAACAGAAAGAACTCCAAAAGGCCAAAACTGGAACAAACTTTGAGCAACAAATTAGGTAATATTGGATTATAACCCAAAATATTTTTAAAAATCATGAGGCCCTACAGATATCAATAAATTAATAAATATATAAAGGGACAATAGGCAAATCTACTATGCAGAACAATTCCAAACAATTTATTCAGATACTACTCCCTCAAAGTTGGGGAAAAGGCACAAACTCCCTATAACTAAAGTGTGGAACACATATAATGACTTTCATCTAGAAAGCATAGTACAAAAACTTTAAGAACTCAAATTTTAGTAAGACTCTCCAGCTCAAATTCCTATTTTATTTTTTAAAAATTGTGAGATTCAGGGCAAGATTCAAAACTATGTTTTCTCCACCTCTAAAAGGGGGTGAAATAAATACATATTCTTAGTGTGGTTTGAGGAATATGCTAATATATGTCAATATATGTAAAACACATAAAATAGTGCCTCATGCATACTAATTTGCATAAAAGTTTTAGCTACTATGATTCTTTCATTAAGAAAAAGAAGACATTTTCTGTATTCTAACATGGAGACACCACCAAGGTACAATGTTAAGTTAATAAAAAATACTAAACAGTGTGTCTTATGTGCCATCTTTTGAGTATAAAGAGGGAATATAAGAATGTATAATTTGCATTTATTAGTATTTGCATTAAAAAAATCTAGAAGTATACCCACACAAACACACAAACACAGAAATGTGGTTACTGAAGATAGATCTAATGAGACTTGTAAAACAGGGTAGGAAAATCATCACTGCATAGCTTTTCATAAAACTAACTTTTTTTTTTTAACTATGTGAATGCATTACCTATTGAAAATGCTATTAAATTAAAAATACAAGGCATATAGCAGCAAGGTATTGCTTACACTAGATGTATAAACTAGCTTAAATTGTGACTCAGTTTGCCAGGCTGCTAAGACAAATACCACAAATAGGTTGGCTTAATAACAGGAATTTATTGGTTCATTATTTCAGAGGCTAAAATTCTAAATCAAGACATTCACCAGAAGGCTTCCTTCCTCCCTGGATTGGTAGCTTTCTGGCTGGCTAGCAATCTTTGGGTTCTTTGGCTTTCCCATCACATGATGATGTCCTCTCTTTTCTCTTCCTGGTTTTGTTGACTTCTGGCTTCCAGCTCCTCCCTGTGGCTTTCTCTCTCTATGACTTAACTGTTTCTGCTTAGAAAGGACCCTTATAAAGTGATTAAGGCCCTCCTTCATTCAGTTGGGCCACACTTTAACTAAAGATGACATCTTCAAGAGGTCCTATTTCCAATGGGTTCATACATATCAATGGGTATGGGAGGTACATAACTGAAACTATCAGAAATGTGTTTAGGAAAAATCAAGGATTACAAAGCAGTATACCTGAATAACAGTTAAAGTTAAAGGGGCATTGAAACTATAGCTATTTGCACATGCACATAGTATAGTACCTGCTATTTGAGGGAATTCACAGACATTCATATTATATTATTGCATAATAAATGGGTTTTGTATGTTATGTTATTTTATTACTGCTATTATAATAATAAGTAACATTTAACAATTTTTGGCCAAATAATAAGAACTCTGTCAGGCACCTGACATTCTGCATATCATTTACTATTTGCATCAACCCAGTGAAGGAAGTTCTATTTTTCCCAACATGCTGAGCAGTTAAATCTTAGGACCTTAAGTAACTTTTCCAGTGTTACAAAAGAATTTTAGTTAGCATTTCAGTCTGTGCCAGTTTGGAAGGATTTATGTAGCCTAGAAAAGCCATGTTTTAATCCTAATCAGTCTTATGGTAGTAACTGTTTCTCTTAATCCTCATTCAGTACCATCAGTTGGAACTTGACTGGGTTATCTCCAAAGAGATGTGACTCAATCAATTGTGGGTATTAAAGTTGATTAGATGGAGTCATGACTACACCCATTGAGGAGGATCTTGATTAGTTTACTGGAATCCTATAAAAGAGGAAACATTTTAGAGAAAGGTGAACAGTAAAGGATGACAGAATGATGAAAGCCACGAAACAAAGTCCACCAGCCAGTGACCTTTGGAGATGAAGGAGAATGCCCCTGGGGGAGCCTCATGAAACAAGAGGCCTGGAGAGCAAGCTAGTAGATGATGCCATGTTTGCCATGTGCTTTTCCAGATGAGAGAGAAACCCTGACCATGTTTGCCATGTGCCTTTTCACTTGAAGAGAAACCCTGAACTTCATCGGCCTTCTTGAATAAAGTTATCTTTATCTGGATGCCTTAGATTGGACATTTCTATAGATTTGCTTTAATTGGGACATTTTCATGGTCTTCGAAGTATAAACTTGTAACTTATTAAGTTCCCCTTTTTAAAAAGCCATTCTGTTTCTGGTATATTGCATCCTGGCAACTAGCAAACTAGAACACAGACTTTCTTTTTTTTTTTATTAATTAAAAAAACAACAAACAAAACATTTAGAAATCATTCCATTCTACATATATAATCAATAATTCTTAATATCATCACATAGTTGCATATTCATCATTTCTTAGTACATTTGCATCGATTTAGAAAAAGAAATAAAAAGACAACAGAAAAAGAAATAAAATGATAACAGAGAAAAAAAACTATACGTGCCATACCCCTTGCCCCTCGCTTTCATTTACCACTATTTCAAACTGACTTTATTTTAACATTTGTTCCCCCTATTATTTATTTTTATTCCATATGTTCTACTCTTCTGTTGATATAGTAGCTAAAAGGAGCATCAGACATAAGGTTTTCACATTCACAGAGTCTCATTGTGAAAGCTATATATTGTAGAACACAGACTTTCTGACTTCAGAATCTATTTTCTTAAGCACCACACACTTAGTGATTTGAAAGGCCCATGTACAACCAGGGACATTGGTACCCAATGTAGTGAGAAAAGCCCTGGAGAGCCAAGTGTTGGTCTGACTCTACTACCTACCTGGTCCTCATTTCACATCATTTAAGTAGACCTTTTGGGCTAGTGGTTCCCTAAGCCTCCTTCCACTCCTAATATAAATTCCATGTCTCTTCAAAATAATAAAAAGCATTTTTTCCTAGCCAAATGCTACTAGTATTTATAAATGGCTTTTCAATTTTTCCCTATGTGAGAAGGAGGGCTATACCTAACCCTTTTTTTTTAAATGAACATTCATTTTTGTTTTGTTTGCTATTTTTAAATTGAAAGATAGATGAGAAATCATACTGGATGGAGTACAATCTATGAATTCTGTAGTGTGGTAAATTAGATTAAAAGGACAAAATAAAGATTTCCAGTTCTCAGCTCAGATGCATAAATTATATATTCAAAAAATCATAGTATATCACATCAAGCTCAATCCACAAAGCATCTAAACTCTCATGGCTATCTGCTTTGTACTTTAAGATTTGAGCCTTAATCTTTTCCAAGAGTTGGTCTTAAGTTTCATTAAGACAGAGCTTTAATGCTACTGTTAGACTTGAAAGAATGAACAAAAGGTGCTCCCAGGAGATTGCAATATAGCTCATTTGCCACTGTTTACCATCTTTAGAACTTAGACTTACATACCTAAAAGGATAAACTGAAATGACTCATTTAAAAGTATGTATTCAATAAATGAATTTAGTTTCCTTGACTTTATATGTTTGCTTTATTTAGGTATACTAATACTCTAAATAACTTCTTTGGCTAAAATGTCAATATTTGGGTCAAGGCCAAAGATGGGTTAAAGAGAAATCATGTGTTAAATTGTAATGGAAAAATTAGCCATAGGGGATTTTAACACTTTAAATTTTCAGCTTATGACTCCTCTTCAAAAATTTATCTTAAAACTACCACACAGCAACAACCAAAGAAACAATGCAATCATTTGGTAATGAACATATGATTGAAAGCTATTTATATCTTCCATGCAATTTCTCAAGAAAACACCAATAGAGTTATTTTTTTAAATATACGAACACACTTAAATTTTTTTCTTTTTTTTCTTAATCTCAATATTTTCTCATAATCAGGATAGACATTCCTTAAAATACTTTCTTCCTCTCAAACAGTCATGAAATATTTTCCCAATTCACTTTGTACAGACTCTCTTGTCTTTCCCCTTTCTCTATCAAATGAGGATGATGATAATGATGGTTGATGTTTTCTTCTGACTAGTACCTCCAAAAAAATGCAGCTATTATCACCCTGATGTAGACATGGCCCGGAGCTAATCAGATAAAGATGTAACCCTTCAACTCTCTCTACTGTGCAGTAATTTGTGTGCTGGATAAAGAAGGAAAAAGATAGAAACATATGGGAGATAAAGGCTAGACACTCTTTAAGAGGTACTGTGAAGGGGTAACACTACAAATTTGATACCTAGTTAAATCATCTCTGTGTTCCACAGAGGGACAAATGACAACTTGTTATATCCAGTGACCTTTCATACCCATAGCCCAAACATTCTCTTTTCTTTCTCTTTTTCTATGGAGCGAATGGGATTTCTTTCTGATGGCCTGAGAGTTATTTTCTGGCTTCCCTTCCATGGATGTGTCCAGGCACTCTTCTAACTAATATTATCAAATCCAAGCTTTCCATAGGATTCAATAATCATCAGTGACCATACTTCTGAATAGACAAGGAAGATGGAATATTCAGCAAAAGCTTTTTCTTAATAAGTGAATGCAACCACAAGACATACCTTAGTGTCTCAGTTGAAGTCAACCCACAAATGTCCAGGCAGACAGAATATTCCCAGGTTTCCCAATTCATCCTGGGACCTGTAAAATGCCAAATAATAGAGAAATTACAGTCTGTCATCTGAGCATTAGGGTGACTCCCAGGTAGTGTTTTGTAAACTGGAGTTAGTTTTAAAAAATTATATAACTAAATCATGTCATCATAATTTCAATTAATATTGAAAAAAGTAAAAGAATACATTTCATTTATTAAGGGAGGAATTGTTTAGTGAATGTGTGTGTGTGTTGCATGTTTGTGCATGATGGATGCCAGTGTAAAATGTATTTCTTATTGTGAGTCACAGTCTACAAAGTTTGAAACAGTCCAGTGAATTTCAAAATTGGGTTTCAGGGCGGGGGTGGCTCAGCGGGCAAAGTGCTTGCCTGCTATGCCGGAGGACCTCGGTTCGATTCCCGGCCCCAGCCCATGTAACAAAAACGGAGAAACAGAATACAATAAAACAAGAAAATGTTTAAAAATGTTTCCCTTTCTTCCTTCCTTCCTTCCTTCTATCCTTCCTTCCTTCTCTCTGTCTTTCCTTTAAAAAAAAAAAAAAAAATTGGGTTTCAATAGACTATTTTTTTCTAATACAACAGGAAATTGTCTCTATACAATTGAGTTCAAAAAGCTGAGGGAATTTTTAAAATCAGTTTTGTATCCTTTGTATATTCTGGGTATATTTTTCCTGAATTTCATTGGTTGGTCTAACTCTTCAAAAGCTATTGTAGACATCTCTTTTTATTCATAGTACAAATCAGCTTGTCCAAAAGCAAGGATTCAAATTAACCCTCAGGTTTATGAAGGAGCCTATGGGATTGTTTTTCTTTTTCTGTTCTATTTCTTTTCTCTCTCACACTTTTTAATTCATGACTATGAGTATCCAGCATTGAAGTATTTGATGTGAAAATGTCTGTGAGTATTCAAGCTATGTTCTAACCAACTGTGTGACCCATTCTTGCCCTGTCCCCTCCATGGGTAGACCACTGTAAAAGGCAGACTCTTTCTGCTGTATACATAGTCTGAACATTTTCCCCTTGCTGTTGAAAAATGGTAGTGAATTCACAATAAATACCTCACCCTGCTGAGTGACTTTTCTATGTGTAGAGTCTGTAAGCCTATTCGATTTCATTCTTCTGATATTTAACATCAAATATACCTCATCACAGAAAATAAGGGGTAAAAATGGGCAGTATGCAATTTATAACAGAAAATTATATCTTTTGTAAAAAGAGGTTTGGGGATTCTCTATGAATTCACATATTCATATTTTTTATAACTTAATATATAGGGAGATATTTTGCATATATTACCTCATTTGTTCTCACAAAACCCTAGCATATTAAAGGTTTAAGTATACTTAAGTTATATGCTATGTTATTTCTGCATTAAAAAAATGATGTTTAAAAATTTTCTTGAATATAGGATGGCAGGGCAAGATGGTGGCATAGAAAAGTATGGGATTTAGTTTGTCCTCTAAGGCAGCTAGTAAATCATCAGGAATTGTCTGGAACAACTGAAGAAATTCCATGACCAAACACACTTTCTATACTAGCCTGGAATGAGTGGAGGGGCCAAGATTGGTAAATCACAGCACAGCACTGTAAGGAACTGGCACAGTGGGCTGACTCAGGTCTCTTTCCAGTGGCAAACAGAAGCACTCTCTACTTGGAGTGAAGAAAGGAGATCTCACCCAAGCTCCAACTGTGGATTTGAGTAACAAATTCAGGCTGCACAGATACAACTACAACTCAAAATAAAACACGGAGATCTATATTCGTCCCACCCACAGTGGAGAGGAGGCAGAGCTGATGAAAAAATAAAAACAGACGTTCTTGGAATTGGTTGAACTCAGAAAACTGAAAAAGCACAAAAAGACCGTGTACCCAGAAAGGGGGCACATAGAGCCATGTACCAACTCTGGCTCTTGGTTAGTGAACTGGCTGGGAACCAGCTCTGGTAACAGATTTATTTTCTCTCTCTCTCCCTCTCTCTCTCTCTTTCTTTCTCCCCGCCCCTTCCTCTTTTTAGCAGTCCATTGAAGAAAGCATCAGACATTCTTAGTTTTCAGCCCTGCCCCCAGGCAAAGGTGTAACTAAGGAATGACTGAGAGACACAATAACAAATTAGCTGGAGGAGATAATGCCCTTATCTTCCACAAGAAAAGGTGGAGGGAGAGCCAGCCTCAAATGACAGTTTGCATTCTAAGAATTTAGACCCTAGGGTTGGGATGTCAGCAGTAGTTTCAATCCACAGAAAGTAAAGCTCGGCCTCTGTCTCAAACATTCATTGGTTTCAAAATGCAAAAAGCCAAACCCACCCTGTCTCAAAGATGTTCCTGGCAGGAAGGGAAGGGGCTATATAAGAGTCCTGTAAATTTTCCAGCCTGCAAGGAAAAAGGGGCTGAAGAGTGGCTCCTTCCCCTGAGAAAAAAAGAGGGGGTCCCAGCAGAGACAGTGACTGTTATTTAGAGAATTCAGACCCCAGCAGCTGGAAATCAGAAATAATATAAGCCCACCTTCAGCCTCAGCCTTGGTTTTAACCACAACCCTGGCAGGGACAGATTCTGCTGATAATTAAAGGTGCAGACTTCCGTAGGCTTATCGGGGAGCAATGGGCCAAAAAGTGCCATCTGATGGGTAGGACAGGAAAAGAACAGTACTAAATGGTTTCACAAGAAAGACTAGTATCCTGCTGGGTTTCACTAACCTCAAGGAACCTTAATGCTGATTGTACTCCCTTTCTGAGTCCTAGGCCTGTCCTGTCTGGGAAAATCTGATTGGGGTTAATCCTATCTAGGGAGACTCTTCTCACAGAATCAGAACTCCGGGTAAAAGTTGCTAGAGGAAATGAAAGGAGTGTTAAAAACATATAGAGGCAACAAACAAAAGGAATGTTAAAAAGATATGGAGGTAACAAACAAAACAAAACAAAATTAAAGATCAATGTTCTCTGAAGAGAAAAAATAATGAGAGCTTTTTCCTGGGGGTGAAACAACTTCAAACAAAAAAGGGCAATGTCAAAAGCTTCCATATAGACAGGGCAAGAACTAGAAAAATAAGAGCTGAAAAATTCTGAACAGTTAAACCAAAGCTATGCTAAACATCTAGAATAAGTTGAATCAAATGTCAAAGAATAGTTAGAGAACAAAGCCAACTAACAAGAAAAATCCAGGCAAAAGAGAGAAAACGAGTTGCAAAATAAACTAATCAAGAAAAGGATGGAAATTGGAAATGAATTCCAGGGAGATGGCTGGGAAATTCACAAATATATGGAGGCTAAACAACACACTCCTAACCAGTAGGTCAAGGGAAAATTGCAAGATAAATCAGTAATTATCTTGTGACAAATTAGAATGAAAACACAACATATCAAAATTTATAGGATGGAGCAAAGACAGTGCCAAGAGAGATCTATTGCCATAGAAGTCTGTATTAAAAAAAGAACAATGAACAAAACTTAAGGAAGTGACTGCTCACCTTGAGGAACTAGAGAATGAATAGCAACTACCCCTCAAAGCAAACAGAAGGAAAGAAATAACAAAGATTAGAGCAGAAATAAATGAAATTGAGGACATGAAAACAACAGATAGAATCAACAAAACCAGAAGTCGGTTCTTTGAGAAAATTAAGATTGATGGATGCTTAGCTGGGCTGAAAAAGAAAAAGGAAACAGAATGCAAACAAGTAAAATAAGAAATGGGAGAGGGGACATTGCTACTGACCCCACAGAAATAAAAGAGTCAATGAAAGGATACTATTAGCAACTGCATGCAAAAAACTAGACGATATAGTTGAAATGGACGACTTCCTAGAAAAGCATGGGCAAATAGTATTGATTTAGGAATAAAGAGGAGAATGCAACATAGCAATCTCAAGAAAGAGATTGTGCTGATTTGAAAGGAAGTATGCCCCCTAAGAAAAGCCATGTTTTAATATAAATCCCGTTTCATAAAGGTAGAATAATCTCTATTCAATACTGTATGTTTGAAACTGTAATGAGATCATCTCCCTAGGTGATGTGATTTAGTCAAGAATGGTTGTTAAACTGGATTAAGGGACGACATGTCTCCACCCATTTGGGTGGGTCTTGATTAGTTTCTGAAGTCCTATAAAAGAGGAAATACTTGAGAGATTCAGAGAGACTCAGAGAGGGCAGAGAATGCTGCAGCACCACGAAGTGGAGAGTCCATTGGAGATGAAGAAGGAAAACGCCTCCCGGGGAGCTTCATGAAACCAGAAGCCAGGAGAGTAAGCTAGCAGATGATGCCGTATTTGCCATGTGCCCTTCCAGCCAAGAGAGAGAAGCCCTGACTGTGTTCACCATGTGCCTTCTCACTTGAGAGAGAAACCCTGAACTCCATCGGCCTTCTTGAACCAAGGTATCTTTCCCTGGATGCCTTTGATTGGACATTTCTAATTGGGACATTTTCTTGGCTTTAGAACTGTAAACTAGCAACTCATTAAATTCCCCCTTTTTAAAAGCCATTCCATTTCTGGTATATTGCATTCCAGCAGCTAGCAAACTAGAACAGAGATTGAATCCGTCTTCAAAAAACTCCCAAAAGAGAATGATATCATTAACAATAGCATAGCTACTGAATACCTCTCCCTGGAGATTAAATGGAAAAAAAAGAAATGATTCTTGATTTCTCAAAACTGTAGAGGAAAATATAGACTAGAGAAAGAAAATAGAGACTAGAGAAAAATACAAATGCTGAGTTGGAGAGAGATTATAATATCAGGTAGCAGACCTCCATACCAGAGTGGCCAGTCTTCTCCCCACCCCCTCACTCGGTCTCACACACAACACTGAAAGGGATCAGAAACAACAGCTGAGATACAGCCCATCTGGGATGAAGAAAAATTGTCTCACAGCAATGAGACAGACCCCCATCATTTGGAGACCCAGGGGATGGGGGAGGGCATTTCTAGGCAGAGGTCAGTGAAGGATAGAGTCTGAAGGAACATGGACAGAGACTGTAAGTCCAGCACTGGATCTGAAAGGTCTTCCTGTGTTCCTGATGGAAATAGCAGAGGGTAGACTGATCCCTACCTGGTTGCCAGCTTGAGACTGGCTCAGCTGGGAGATTCCTGTGCCAAAAATACAGTGAGGGACCCATCCCCACATTGAACTAGTTTGGGGCTGGCAAAGGGATGGGGGTGCACAAGATGCCTGCAGTTCCAGCCCCATCTGACCAAATATATCCCGAACTATAAGCAATAGTTTCTTAGGAGAAGTTATTGAATACCACCATATACTTGGCAAAACAGAAACTGCAAGGGAACTAAAGGGCTTTTTCAGAGAATCTTCAGAAAAATATCTCATGATTGTTGGAGCTGGTCTAGACCCCTTCATGGAAGCACACACCTGTTTTGGCTGAGATCTGCAGTCAACCCAACTCTTAAAGCAGTGCTCTAAAGCAAACCCAGGTCTTGTGGACTGGCAACAAACAAAGCACCAATAGGGAGCAGTAGACTTGTTTCACCCACAAACAGAAACCTTGCTGTGATTCACAGTGACTACCTCCCATCCCTGAGGAAGGCTACTTTGGGCATCAAGGTTTTGCAAGAGACCAGGGACAGAGCTAACTTGACAACTGGTCAGCAAGAGAGATGAACAGATAGGGAATAAAGCCAACAAAAATCAAAAACAAAAATACACGAGACAATGGAAAGAAAACAGCCTCCAGAATAATCTAAGCAAGGAAAACAGATGCCTAGATACCAGGAGAAAAATACAACATATACCAGGAAGCTTGAAGACATGGCCCAATCAAGGGAACAAAAATTGCAGCTGAGATATAGGAGTATTCATGATGTTCAAACAAATCTTCTAAGTCTACACAATAAATTAAGAGAGAATGTGGAAAATGAGGTGAAGGACATTGTCATAGCCAGGTTCATGTGTCAACTTGGCCAGGTGGTGGTGCCTGGTTGTCTGGTTAGGCAAGTGCTGGCCTGTCTGCTGCTATGAGAACATTTCAGACACTTAAACCATGATCACATTGACTGCATCCACAGCTGATTGCATTTGTAATCAGCTAAGTGGAGTGTCTTCTGCAATGAGTGATGCTTAATCTAATCACCATAAGGTTTTTAAGGAGGATTCAGAAGAGACAGTCACTATTCCTGCTTCAGCCAGCCTGTCTCTCCTGAGAGTTCATTGAGGACCTTCATCAGAGCCAGCTTGCAGCCTGCCCTACAGATCTTGGACATTCACTTCTCCACAGTACCCAGCCAGCCTCACTTGAGAGTTTGTTGAGGACCTTCATCAGAGCTGCCAGCTTGTGGCTTGCCCTACAGATCTTGGACACTATAGTCCCGTGGTTATGTGAAACACTTATAAATTTTGTATTTATGGGTATCTCCTGCTGATTCTGTTTCTATACAAAACCCTAACTAATACAGCTTAGTACCAGGAGTGATTCTTAAGAAACAGAATCTTAAAAATGGGTTTTATGATTGGTTTTCTACTCTGACCAGAGGCAAAGACACTGAGGACTCTGTTTCCCATAATCAGAATGACAGTGCCAATCCATGGGGTGAGCTGGCAAAAGAAATAGTCAAAATATCACCATTGGATTCTTCCAATGCTTTGCTTCTATGAAGCCAGCCTTTGAGGGATAATGCTTTTGACATCTTTACAGAGTTTTGTGGAAATAAGAGTATAATGATGTTGGCTGGTTGTTGTTAGATATGCTGTATACATTGACGAAGGAAAGGCATGAGCCGAGGGCTTCAAATGAAAGTTTAAATGTCCTATGACAAATGTAAAAGTTTCAATTAGTGCCCTGAAGGAAAATTTTATTTCTGTAGCTGCAGACTTGTGAACTCTGAAAAATCACTCAGGTTCATTGTTAGAGTAGCAACTTTACAACGTAAACTGAAATCTCAATCTTACATGGTGTCTGCCATTGAAGTGAGGGCATTGATTGGAAAGAAGTGGGACCCTGAAAAATGAGATGGCAACATATGGATTGATAATGATGGCTATGGAAACCTTGAACCCTAGATTGTGCTGAGTCTTTTCTAGATAACCCTGTAATAGTCTGTCCTGAAGACACCTCCAGCCAGCTCTGAGGAGTTGACCACCCAACCTCCACCTGAAGAAATGAACCCTAGAGTGATTAATCCTGTTTCACCAGATGAAACTGCAAATGAATGCCCTGAAGCAATTGGCCTGGAAGGTATTTCCAATTCTTTTCATGACCTACCCCCACCACTCCTCATTTCTTCCAGACCTATAACTTTCTAAAGGCCCAACAGGCCCCAAAAGATGAGGTACAAAGTGTCACCCATGAGGCGGTACATTACAGTCTAAAAGAACTGCATGAGTTTTCCAATTTATATTGACAGAAATTAGGGATATATGTGTGGCAATGGATTTTAAGGTGCAGGATAATGGTGGGAGGAATATAAAGCTGGATCAAGCTGAATTTATTAATATGGGCCCACTAAATAGAGATTCTGCATTCAGCATTATAGCTCAAGGGTTAGAAAAGGCATTAACAGTTTGTTTGGATGGTTGGATGAAACATGGACCAAAAAGTGGCTGACACCTTAGTCTGAAATGCTAGAACTGCCCTGGTATAATGCAGATGAGGGGATCAAGTGGCTTAGGGAGATTGGAACATTAAAGTGTATTTGCCCTGGAAAGCCTGCTCATACACCCCAAGAATCTCCAGAGGATGTACCTTTTACCAGAATTGTGAGAAATAAATTTGTGAGACTAGCTAGATCATCCCTGAAGAGCTCTGTAATCACCCTTCTCTGTAGATCAGATGTTACCATGGGAACTGCTGCCACTAAGCAGGAAACCTTAAATACAATTGGGAGGATCAGATACCAAATTGGAAGAAGCCAGGTGGCAGCACTTAATCACCAAAGACAAGGTGGACATGGCTATGTTAATGGACAGCAGACTCAAAGCAGAAGTCAAAATAATCTGACTCACAGAGATTTGTGTTGTTGGTTAGTAGATCATGGGGTATCTAAAAGTACAATAGACGGGCAGTCTACTCAATTCTTCTTTGAGGTGTATAAGCAAAATAATTCTAGGTCAAATGAAAAGAAATCTAACTTAAATTACAAAAATAGAGTCATGGCCCCTTAATCAATTCCTAGACTTGAGACAGTTTACAGACCCAAAGCCACATGAATGAGGGGGAAGCCAGGTCCTTTTGGGAGAGGACCCTATTACATTGCCACAAATTTATATTGTTAATCTTCCTCCAAGCTTTCCCCAAGGAGACTGACCACATTTTACCAGGGTAACTGCATTGGGGAAAAGGAAATGATCATATATTTCAGGGATTATTAGACACTGGTTCAGAAGTGACATTAATTCCAGGGGACCTAAAACATCATTCTGGTCCACCAGTCAGTGGAGCCTTATGGACGTCAGGTGGTTGATGTAGTTTTAGTTTATGTCTACCTCACAGTGGATCCAGTGGGTCCAGTGGGTCCCCAGACTCATTCTGTAGTTATTTCCCCAGTTCCACAATACATAATTGGAACTGACATTGGAATAGATATACTTAGAAATGGGCAGAATCTCCATAGGTGGGAAAGACCAAGTGGAAATCACTAGAACTGCCCCTACCTAGCAGTATAGTATTCAGAAGCAATACTGGATTCCTAGAGGGATTGCAGAGAAGGAGGAGCAGGGGTGGTGATTCCCACCACATCCCATTCAACTCTCTTACTTGGACTGTGCAGAAAACAAATCGGTCTTGGAGGATGACAGTGAATTATCATAAACTTAACCAGGTGATAACTCCAATTGCAGCTGCTGTTCCAGATGTGGTATCATCGCTTGATCAAATCAACACATCTGCTGGTACCTGATATGCAGCTATTGATCTGGAAAATGCTTTTTGCTCAATAGCTATTACTGAGGACCACCAGAGACAGTTTGTTTTCATTTGGCAAGTTCAACAATATACTTTGACTGTCCTACCTCAGGGGTATATCAACTCTCCAGCCCTACGTGATACTCTTGACTGCAAAAATCTTGATCATTTCTTCTTCCCATAAAACATTATGTTGATGATATCATATTGATTTGGCTGATTGAGCAAGAAGTAGCAATTCCTCTAGACTTAGTGGTAAAGCATTTCCATTTCAGAGGATGGGAGATAAATCCAACAAAAATACAGAGGCCTTCCACCTCTGTGAAATTTCTAGATGTACAGTGGTGTGGGGCATGTTGTGATATCTCTTCTGAGGTGAAGGACAGGTTGCTGCACCTGGCCCATCCTATGACCAAAAAAGAGGTACAATGTGTAGTTGGTTTTTTGCATTTTGGTGGCAACATAGTCCTCATTTGTGTGTGCTACTCTGGCCCATTTATTGAGTGACCAGAGAAGCAACTAATTTTGAGTGGGGACATGAACAAGAGAAGGCTCAGTGACAGGTCCAGGCTGCTGTACAAGCTGCTCTGCCACTTGGACCATATGATTCAGCAGATCCAACGGTGCTGGAAGTGTCAGTGGCAAATAGAGATGCCTTCTGGAGACTTTGGCAGGCCCCTGTAGGAGAATCACAATGCAGATCCTTAGGATTTTGGAGCAAAGTCTTACCATCTACTGCAGATAACTACTCTCCTTTTGAGAAACAGCTTTTGGCCTGCTACTGGGCCTTAGTAGAGACTGAATGCTTAACCATGGCCACCAAGTTACCATGAGAGGTGAGTTGCCTATCATGAGCCGGATGTTGCCTGACCCACTAAGCCATAAAGTTGGGCATGTGCAGTAGCACTCCATCATAAAATGAAAATAGTATCTGTGAGATAGGGCAAGAGTAGGTCCTGAAGGCACAAGTAAGGTACATGAGGAAGTGGCCCAAATGCCCATGGTCTCCACTCCTGCCACATTACCTTCTCTTTCCCAGACCAGAGCTATGGCCTCTTGGGTAGTTCCTTATAGTGAATAGACTGAGGAAGAGAAAACTTGGGTCTGGTTTACAGATGGTTCTGCACAATATGCAGGTACCACCCAAAAGTAGATAGCTGCAGCACTACAATCCCTTTTTGGGATGTCCCTGATGGATGGTAGTAAGGCAAAGTCCTCTTAGTGGTCAGAACCTTGAGCAGTTCACTTTGTTGTTCATTTTACTTGTAAAGAGAACTGGCCACAAGTGTGTTTGTATACTGACTCATGGGCTGCTGGATGGTTAGGGACTTGGAAATAGCATGATTGGAAAATTGGGGACAAAGAGATCTGGTGAAGAGGTATGTGGAAAGACCTTTCTGAGTGGGCTAAAAGCATGAAGATATCTGTGTCCCATGTGAATGTGCCCCAGAGAGTGACTTCAGCAGGGGAAGGTTTTAATAATCAAGTGTAAAAGATGACTTATTTTGTGGACACCAGTCAGCCTCTTTCCCCAGTAACTCCTGTTATTGTCCAATGGGCTCATGAACAAAATGGTCATGGTGGTAGGGATGGAGGCTATGCATGGGCTCAGTGATGTGGATTGCTACTCACCAAGGCTGACCTGGCTACAACCACTGCTGAGTGCCCAAGCTGCCAGCAGCAGAGACCCACACTCAGCCCCTGATATGGCACCATTCTCTCAGGTGATCAGTCAGCTACATGGTGGCAGATTGATTACATTGGACCACTTCCATCATTGAAGGTACAGTGATTTGTTCTAACTGGATTAAACACATACTCTGGATATGGGTTTGCTTTCCCTGCAATCAATGCTTCTGTCAAAACTACCATCTATGGACTTACAAAATGCCTTATTCTTCATCATGGTATTCAACATAGCATTGCTTTTGATGAAGGAACCCACTTCACAGTGCAGGAGTGAGCACATGCTAATGGAATTCTCTGGTCTTACCATGTTCCCCATCATCTAGAGGCAGCTTGATTGACAAAACTGTGGAATGGCCTTTTGAAAACTCAATTACAGTGCCTTAGGTGGCAGTACATTGCAGGGCTGTGGTGATGTTCTCCAGAAGGCTGTGTATGCTCTGAAACAGCATCCATTATATGGTGCCATTTCTCCCATAGCCAGGGTTAATGGGTCCAGGAACCAAGGTGTGGAAATGGGAGTGTTATCACTCACTATTACCCCTAGTGATCCACTAGGAAATTTTTTGCTTCCTGTTCCTGCAACCTTGAGCTCTGCTGTTACAGGTTTTAGTTCCAAAAGGGGGAGTGCTCCCATCAGGAGAAACCATAATGATTCCATTATACTGGAATCTAAGACTGCCACCTGGCCATTTTGGGCTACTCATTCCCCTGGCTTAATAAACCAAGAAGGGGATTACTTTACTGGCTGGTTGATTGACACTGACTATATGGGGGAAATAGGATTACAACTATACAATGGAGGTAAAGAAAAGTTTTCCTGGAATACAGGAAATCTCCTAGGGCATTTTTTAGTACTACCATGCCCTGTGATTAAAATCAATGGAGGGCAGGCCACGGTGGCTCAGCAGGCAAGAATGCTCGCCTGCCATGCCAGAGGACCTGGGTTCGATTCCTGGTGCCTGCCCATGTAAAAGCAAAAAAAAAAAAAAAAAAAAAAAAAAAAAAAATCAATGGAAAACTGTAGCAACCCAATCCAGGCAGAACTACCAATGGCCCTGAAACTTCAGGAATGAATGTTTGGGTCACCCCACCAGGCAAAGAAACATGGCCAGTTGGGACGTGCTTGCTGAGAGTAAAGGGAGCATGAAATGTGTAGGTGGAAGAAGGTAGGGACAAATATGAACTATGACCATGTGATCAGTTACAGAAATGAGGAATGTAATGCTGTTTTGCTCATGTTATAGTATTTGAGTTGTAAGATATCAAGCTTAAGAGTGATATTACCCAAGGGCTTTCATCCTATTCTGGAAATATTTAGTGTGTTTTCAGTTGTACGTGGGACAGTTGAGTGTTGTTAGGTGAGGAAATAAATGTGTCTGTTATTGTTTTCTATTTAGAGATTAAGTATGCTTAAGGTGATGTATATAGCTGCCAGGTTGACAAGGGATGGGCTGTCATGGTGAGGTTCATGTGTCAACTTGGCCAGGTGGTGGTGCCCGGTTGTCTGGTCAGGCAAGTGCTGGCCTCTCTTTTGCTATAAGGACATTTCAGGGACTTAAATCATGATCATGTTGGCTGCATCCACAGCTGATTGCATTTGTAATCAGCTAAGTGGAGTGTTTTCTGCAATGAGTGATGCTTAATCTAATTACCAGAAGGCTTTCACAGAGGATTCAGAAGAGACAGTCACTATTCCTGCTTCAGCCAGCCTGCGTCTCCTGAGAGTTCATTGAGGACCTTCATCAGAGCCAGTTTGTGGCCCACCCTAAAGATTTTGGACCCTTACCTCCTCACTGCCGCCCAGCCAGCCTCTCTAGAGAGTTCATGAGGACTTCAATCTCAGCCAGCTTGTGACCTGCCCTACAGACCTTGGACTCTACATCCCCATGGTTATATGAAACACTTTTATAAATTTTATATCTATGGATATCTCCTGCTGATTCAGTTTCTCTAGAGAACCTTAGCTAATACAGATATAGTGATGACACATGATTTCCATATAGAACAACTGAAAGCTTAAAAAAATCACAGAACTTATGGGAATGAAAGGCACAGTGTAAGAGATGATATATAAAATAGAGACATATAACAGCAGATTTGAAGAGGCAGAAGTAAGAACTGGTGAACTAGAGGACAGGATGTCTGAAATCCTATACACAAAAGAATAAATAAGGAAAAGAATAGACAAATATGAGCAGGATCTCAGGGAATTGAATGATAACATGAAGTATGTAAACATATGTGTTAGGGGTGACCCAGAGGGAGAAGAAAAGGGAAAAGCAGCAGAATGAATAATTAAGGAAATAATTACTGAAAATTTTCCAACTCTCATGAAAGACATAAAGTTGTAGATCCAAGAAGTACAGTGTACCCCAAACAGAGTAGATCCAAATAGACACTTCCTACTCAAACTGACAAATGTAAAAGAGAAAGAGAGAATTCTGAAGGCAGCAATCCATCATATACAAAGGAAGCTCAATAAGACTAAATGCATATCTCTCAGTGGAAGCCATGGACACAAGAATACAGTGGTATGACATATTTAAGATGCTGAAAGAGAAATACTGCCAGCTAAGAATTCTATATCCAGCAAAACTGTCCTTCATAAATGAGGAATGGGGTAAATTATTTACAGTTGGCATTGGGTGTGTTTGTGACCAAGAGGCCTACTTTTCAAGAAATACTAAAGGAAGTGCTACAGGCAGATAGGAGAATGCTGGAGAAAGAGGTCTGGAGGAGAGTAATTAGCAGTAATGGTAGCTAGTAGTGTAAAAAGAGAGAGAAATAATAAAGATAAAATATGACAGATAGACTCCAAATGACAAAAAATAAAGGGTTGAAGAAAACATTGCCTTTACAGTTAAGACATTAAACGTTAATGGATTAAACTCATTAAATCCATTAAACGTTAATGGATTAAATGTTAATGGTAGGAGGGAAAGCTACCTAACTTAGTCTATGATGTCAACATTGCACAAATACCAAAGCCAGACAAAGCTACTAAAAGAAAACTACATTCCAATCTCTTTAATGAAAATTGATGCAAAAATCCTCAGCAAAATACTTGCAAATTGAATCCATCATCACATTAAAAGAATTATACATCACGGCCAATTGGATTTTATCCCAGTTATGCAAGAATAGTTCAATTAAGGCAGTATG
Organism: Tamandua tetradactyla; assembly: GCF_023851605.1. Lineage (NCBI taxonomy): Eukaryota > Metazoa > Chordata > Mammalia > Pilosa > Myrmecophagidae > Tamandua > Tamandua tetradactyla. The sequence continues at coordinate 62,417,183 of NC_135331.1, read as the reverse complement.
CCACATTAATAACAGGAAAAACCACATGATCATCTCGTTTGATGCAGAAAAGGCATTTGGCAAAATTCAGAATCCTTTCTTAATGAAAATACTCCAAAGGAAAGGACTAGTAGAGAACTTAAAGAGCATGATAAAGGATATATCTGAAAAATCCATAGCCAATAATATACTCCTTGATGAAAGACTGAAAGCTCTCTCTCCAAGATCAGGAACAAGACAAGAATGCCCACTGTCACCATTGTTATCCAATATTGTGCTGGAAAATTTAGCTAGAGCAATTAGGCAAGAAAAATAAGTAAAAGCCATCCAAATTGGAAAGGAAGAAGTAAAAATTTCACTGTTTACAGATTACTTGATCCTATACATAAAAAATCCACCCACAAATTTACAGTAAAGCTACTGGAGCTAATGAGTACAGCAAAGTGGCAGGATGCAAGATAAATACACAAATACCAGTTGTGTTTCTATACTTCAGTAATGTATAACCTGAGGAGGAAATCAAGAAAAAATTCCATTTACATCACTTACAATAGTAACCAAAAGAGAAAGAGGAAGGAAAGATAACTCATCCTATGAAACCAACATCACCTTAATACCAAAGCCAGACAAAGATATTACAAAAAAAGAAAATTGCAGACCTCTTTAATGAATATAAATGCAAAAACACTCAACAAAATACTTGAAAATAAAATCTAGCATTACATTAAAAGAATTATACAACATTATCAAATGGAATTTATTTCAGATATGCAAGTCTGCTTCAACACAAGAAAATGAATTAATATAATACAACAATCAATAAATCAAAGTGCAAAAACCACAGGATTGTCTCAATTGATGCAGAAAAGGCATTTTATCAAATTCAACACCCTTTCTTAGTGAAAATACTCTGACATATAGCAATCAAAAGAAACTTCCTCAGCATGATAAAGGGCAAATATGAAAAACTGATAGCTAACAACATACTCAATGGGAAACGATAAAAGTTTTCCCTCTAAGATTAGGAATAAGATACTACTATTATTCAGCATTATGCTGGAAAGTTCCTGCTAGAATAATTAGCCAAGAAGAAGAAATAAAAGGCACTCACATTGGAAAGGAAGAAGTAAAATTTTCACTGTTTGCAGATGACATGATCTGATGTGTAGAAAATTATGAGAAATCTACAGCAAAATTTCTAGAGCTAATAAACAAGTACAGCAAAGCAGTAGGATACAAGATCAATGTGCAAAAAACAGTTGCATTTCTATATACTAATAATGTACAATCTGAGGAGGAAATAAAGAAAAATATTTCGTTCACAATAGCAACCAAAAAAAAATATTTAGGAACAATTTTAACCTAGAACCTAAAAGACCTATACACAGAAAACTACAATATAGTGCTAAATTGAAGACTGAAGTAAATGAAAAAACATACCATTTGCATGGATTGGAAGACTAAATATAGTTCAGACGTCAATTCTACCCAAATTGTTTTATAATTTCAATACAATACCAATTAAAATCCCAATAACTTACTTTTCAGGAATAGAAAAACCAATAACCAAATTTATTTGGAAGGGCAGCGTGTCCTGAATAGCTAAAAATAATATGATAAAGAAAAATAAAGTGGGAGGCCTCATAATACCAGACTTTAAAATATATTACAAGGCCACAATGATCAAAACAGCATAGTACTGGCATAAAGACAGATGTACTGACCAGTGGAAATGAAATGAACATTCAGAAACAGACCCTCTCATATATGGACAATTGACCTTTAATAAGACTGTCAAGTAAACTCAACTGGAACAGAGCAGACTCTTCAACAAATGGTGCTTTGAGAACTGGATATTCATATTCAAAAAAATGAAAGAGTATTCCTCTCTCACACTTACACAAAAATTAACTCAAAATAAATTAAAGACCTAAACATTAGAGCTAAGAACATAAAACTTTTAGGAGAAAAAGTAGGCAAATATCTTTAAGATCTTGTGGTATGAAGTGGTTTCCTAGATCTTATACCCAAAGTGTGAGCAATGAAAGAAGAAATAGATAAAAGGGATCTCCTCAAAATTGAATAATTTTTCATATCAAAGGCCTTTGTCAGGTAAGTAAAAAAGGCAGCCTATTTAATGGGAACCAATATTTGGAAATCACATATCTGATAAGGCGTAATATCCAGAATATATAGAGAGATCCTACAATTCAACAACTAATAAAATGGACATTCCAATTTAAAAATGTATAAAGGACATGAATAGACACATTTCCAAAGAGGAAATTTAAATGGCTCAAAAATGTATGAAAGATGCTCAACTTTACCTATGATTGTGGAAATGCAAATCAAAACCACAATGAGATATCACATTACACCTACTAGAGTGGCCATTATGTAAAAAACAATGAACTTCAAGTGCTAAGAGGATGTGGAGAAATAGATATACTTTTTCACTGTTGGTGGGGATGGATGTAGAATGGTGCAGTTGCTCTAGAAGGCAGTTTGGCGGTTCCTCAGGAGCCTAAGTAAAGAATTGCCATATGTTCCTAAGTACATATTCAGAAGAGCTGAAAGGATGGTCATGAACAGACATTTGAACATCGATGTTAATAGTGGCATTTATTGCCAAGAGATGGAAAGAGCCCATATATCCATTAGCTGATGGGTGAATAAACTATCTGTGGTATATTCTAAAGATAGAATATTTAACAACCATAAGATGGAATAAAGTCATGATGCATCCAGCAATGTGAGTGAAACTTGAGGACATTATGTTGGGTGAAATAAGCCAGAAGCAAAAGAGCATAGACTTC